>NW_027526460.1:36277148-36335959 GCF_048455015.1 Haemaphysalis longicornis
TTTTAAAGGACTATATACACGTTGCGCTGATGTTTGCAGCACAAGCAGCAACGCCATTTTCCATGTCCTGGTGGTTCAGGGCGTCATTTCTATTGTGAAAGATGCCATGCTCAACACGACCTCTGTTTGTAACATTCAATTTGCGCAAGCGTCGCCGCCCTGAACGGTATATCCATTCAGCCATGATTATCACGAGTGAAGCCACGGGCGCCAACACACACAAGTCTCTGGATAATGTCATAACAAAAGCCAAGGCGAACGAGCAAGAGACAAGACGTCAGTCGCTGGCATTGTAGCCGACAAACCAGGTTGTAGGAAATGAAAAAGGCAAGGAGGAATCAATGCATTCATTCCGGCTGTCTTTCTTTACACCTTGTCTCAGCGTCAACCCCGTAGACCGTTGGCACGGAACGGTGCACAAAGTGGGGGATAACGGGTCGGGAAATCGTCACTCCTTTGTCGATTCCATAGCGTGCGGTACAGGAAACTTAAGTAGCAAAAGTGCTGCGCTTAAAGCGGCTTCTGTCTGGTGCAGGGTGCCTATAGCGACGATAGCTTGCCATTTTTAAACTACTAAAAATTCACCATCCCTTCCTAAAAAAAATCGCCGAGAGAAGCTCGAAAGCGAAAAGTGCGCACATTCGATCGTCAAACCTTCAACGACCCAAGTCGCAAACGGAGAACGAACTCATGCGACGATTTTTTTGCGCACTAAGCAAACGCAACTACGAATGACGTAAATGCAGACCGATAGCACGACGACACGGATTCGATTCCCGGCCACGGCGGCCGCTTTTCTGATGGAGGCGAAAAGCAAAAACGCCAGTGTGTGCGAGACTTCAGCGCACGTTAAAGATGCCCAGCTGGTCAAAATTAATAGGAAGAGAAGGGAAGGAAACAACAGCGTGAGGGGTGGGCGGGAGAGAGGATTAGGTGTTACGTGGCGGGAGGGGGAAAGGGGGGAGGGGGGGGGGGTAAAGGCTGACATTTGCAGCGGAGCTATCATATACACGCCCATTTTTTTTCTTGTCCCGCAGTTAGACATCATCTTTCCATTGGTGAAGCTTTCCATAGGTGAACCAAAAGCGACACAATCCGGTGGCCTTCCTTACCGTGCACATGGTGGTTGTTTCTAATGGCAGCCCTGTGCATGCTTTGCGGTATTTAGCGTCTTGTATAAATGCCGGTTTTGTGGCACGTTAATGATTTTGATTGATTGTATGGTTTGACGCGCCGACGCAACGCAGGCGATGAGGCGCGCCGTAGTGGAGGGCTTCGGATTAGTTTTGACCACCTGGGGATCTTTAACGTGCGCCGAAATCTCGAACACACGGGCGTTTTCCCTTATCGCTTCCATCAGAAAAGCGGCAGCCGCGGCCGGGAATCGAACTCGCGTCCTCGTGCTCAGCAGCGCATCGCCTTAGCCACTTCCACCACGGCGGGTCAAGCGGCGGTTATCTGGGAGTTGACGGGTTTGATCCCGGCCGCAGCAGCCATTTTTCTGGTGGAGCTGTGTAGCGAAAACGCCCGTGTGTCAAGATTCCGGCGCGATTTAAAGATCCCCATGTGGCCAAAATTAATTTGAAGCCCTCCACCACGGCATGCCACATTGCCCAGGTGTAGTTTCCGCGCTATAATGCCTTCCAAATTTGTATTTTTATGTGATGTGTGAGTATGTTTAATATATGCGTAAGTCATGCAGTACCCTGTTAAGTACGCTTGTTCAGCTGCCGTTGTAGCCTGTATACGGCTTGTCCAGTCTTCGAGACAAATTGTCGGGAAAGTGTCGGGCCTGCTCTTCATCGTCTCAAAGTGCTTATAAGCAGAGCTTGTGTTCGCAAATGTGTCGTAAGGTGGTTGCGGTGTTTTTTACAGGGACACGGAATCATGGACCTACACAAGGGGGATACTGCTCTGGTATTGTGTGAGTATTCCCGTGGCCGCTCGCAAGAGGTTACCCTTCACAGCAGTAGTTTAAAAGGGGAAATTCAGGCTAAGCGCTCTTTCCTCATTGATTCCCGGAACGTTTCTTTGTAGTGTCGTTTAAAACTGGACACTGCGGGACTTCGTATTCTTCTGAGCAGTACAGCCCCGCGATGCCCCAACCATTGGTTGGAGCCTTTGTGGCCTTTCATACTGAGCTTTACCGTGGGCGAAGAAAGTCTTTAAGAAAGCCCTTGTAGAGTTACAGTATCGAAAACATCATCATCATCATAGTCGTTGTCGCCGTAGCCAGCATGTTTGTGTCCATTGCAGGACGAAGCCCCTCCTTTGCTCACCTAGTCGTTCCTGTCTTGCGATGTGTAGCCCATTCGTTGCATCCGAATTTCCCTATTTCAAGCGTTCTTATACTTAAAATTCCGTTCCTGGGGAATTTAAATACTTTATTTTTATTTTTTACAGCATTCCGCATGCGCATGCACGGACCAAATGAGGAGGGGCAAGTGCATGAAAATACCAATAAATAGGACTGCACGAAAGGGCGGAGAGTTGTGTAAGGAAAGCATAGGATGCTAAAAAAAAAAAAAAAGCAAGCAAGCATTTGCGTTTGTGCGACTGTCAACCGCCGACCCGATTTCGCCGCCCAAAAACATGGCTGTGCGGTTGTAGCGTTTTTTCTGGTTTGGTTTGATCGCGATACTCGAATGAAAATATCGAGTTGACACACTTATAGCTCTTTTTTTAGTATTTCCCTATTACGTCACGTCTCAAGCCCGTTCTACATGGGGCGAATTTCGCCTGTGAATTCGCAGTTGCGGCGCCGCCCGTGCGCCAAAACGATTTATTTTACTATTTTCACTGCTGCGACATATTGCCAAATTCTAAGCGGCGTTCACAGAGAAGTTCGACTCTTCCAAATATTTGGAAATTCGCCACAGCAACGAGAATAGATCGTTTTGGTGCACGAGCGGCGCCGCAGCTGCGAATTCGCAAGCGAAATTCGCCCCATGTAGAACGGGCTTTAGTCATTGCAGCGCGAAAATTGAAAGTTTCTGGATATTTTAATTTTGCTTCGTGAAGACAAATTCTTTCGAGGTCTGATACAAGCTGAGTGAATTACGAAATGCTCTTTCAAATTAAACAAGGTTGGACCGTGCATTACTGGTCGTTTAAACAAGATAGAATAATAGGCCTGTAAAGTTGGCTTTTTTCGCAAACAATTTATGCGCGGCTTTTTGGTCCAAAGCGCTATAGTGAAGCTCACTCGACCCGTGCCCGCCACCACGTGTGCTGGTGCGCAGACGTGACGGTGACCAACCTCGGCCACGACCCCCTCTCCCTGTCGCTCGTGGGCCGCTCGTGTTGCCAGGAGGTGGCGCCCGGGGACATCGACTGTGACGTAAGCACGCACTCGTTACCGCTGCTGGTCCACTAAAACGTTACCGCGTTATGGTCATGCGACAAGGCGTTAGAGGGGCCATGAAGACAAAATACAAGTTTTATTCGAAAGGCTCAGTGTTTTATAGTGCTCTTAGCACTGCTCCCGCCGCAGTCGTTGCTTTATTCACGGGTAAATTAAACAGTTTAAGCCAACATTTCAATTCTTCCGCTGCATCGTGTGTTCTGTGACGTCGACAATGGCGTATCCAGGGCAGGTTTATAAAACAAGATACGTACTTTGTTGACTAAGGCTTCCGCCCACGGCAAAGACATATTTTTAGTTAGCCTGGGCACCGTCTCCCTTCATAGATGGCGCAACGATACCGCTGAAGATTTTGAGGCTAGAGCAGGTTGTTTGAAAACTAAGAGCTTTGTGGGGAAGTACCATATTTACCAAATTCCAACGTACACGTTTTTTTTCGTGGAAAATAGG
This sequence comes from Haemaphysalis longicornis, assembly GCF_048455015.1. NCBI lineage: Eukaryota > Metazoa > Arthropoda > Arachnida > Ixodida > Ixodidae > Haemaphysalis > Haemaphysalis longicornis. The sequence continues at coordinate 36,280,963 of NW_027526460.1, forward strand.
CTTTAAAATCGCATGCGCGTTGGATTCGGGTGCAAATCGAAAGCCTTGAATGGAAATCGGGTGCGCGTTGGAATTGGGTAAATACGGTATACACAAAATGATGGGCTATGCGTGGTCTGCGGAAAAGAAACAGAAACTATGCGGCACATAGTGTTGGAATGTGAGTGTATCCACCGAAATCTACGTGAGGGAAATATTCGGCTTCCAGGAGCCTCAGGATGTAAGAGTACCACATTCAGAGGGAGTAACTTAAAGGCCGTCGAGGCGACGAAAAGCAGAGAGTGGAATATTGCCTAGGACAGCTGCCACCTGTAACAGAAAAAAAAAGTGTTTTGTGCCTGCCCTAAAAGCAGCGCTAGTATTAAACGAAACGTATAAAACATAGATATATTAGTTTTTTTGGTAAGATTACACGTCATTACCCCATTACAAAGGGGACACCACAATCAATCAATTAATCAACCAATAAATAAATAAATAAATAAATAAATAAATAAATAAATAAATAAATAAATAAATAAATAAATAAATAAATAAATAAATAAATAAATAAATAAATAAATAAATAAATAAATAAATAAATAAATCAGATAGGGAGCCTACATGTGCGTGCCTCCGTACCTCCGTCTTGTAGGCTCCCTAGTTGAAGAACCGATGTCCACACGCAATATTTTTTAACGCGGAGTGTTTCTTAGTCGCACGATGTCCCTCGACCGTCGGCGGCGGCGTCCACACGGTCACTGCGCATGCGCGTCGCGGCGAGGCGCAGGTGCGCGTCTCTCCCCGGTACCCTCCTCGCTCTCAACAACAGGTGCAGCGTTGTTGTCCGTCCGCACTCCTCCCCCTACACTATAAAAAAAAATAATAGTTATCGGCGCCTGGTTTCGATCCCACGACCCTGTGGGCGGAACGCGAGGTACATGGTGCTCTTCCCACTGCGCCACAAAAGCGACACAGAATCAAAGGCTACGAACGCGCCTTATATCCTTGACTCATTCAAACTACGTCAAGAAGCTGCTGATACACGGCAGTAGTTGCATCGATCTCGTCTTCACCAGTAGCTGCAACGCACGACCACTGCTTAAAGACCCCTTAACAGTACACTTTAGCGACCACGAAGCCGTCGTTCTCAGCGTCCAATACAACGACAACAGCAACAAATAAATAAATAACGACTTACAACAACCTACTCCTTGCCTTAACTTCTTGCGTCACAAAAAAAAAAGAAAAATTGGGCCCATCTCTCCACGAGGGGGGACTCGAGTCGCAAAATCACGAAAGTGATAATTAATATATGAAAGAAATAATAATAATTAATAGTAATAAGCAATAATAGTTAACACATTCACGACCACCCCACCACCACCCCCCAAACACTAACGTTAACGCAATACACCCACCCCCTACGCGACGCATTTACTCGAGTCCCCCCTCGTGGGGAGATGGGCCCAATTTTTTTTCTGACTGGACTTGTACTTGGCTTATTGTTAGGCGTGGCGATAATTGTGTCGTGAAATATCTTGTATGACTCGACAGGAAGCATCACGCAAGTGGAAGCGTGTCGTGTCAGGTGGCTAGTGTCGCAGATCATGCAAGTGGCCATTGTCGTGTAAGACAAGGCCAACGCGCTCGCTGGCTGTGCAGCTTCGCCCTGCATAGTGCGCGCCGTACGCACTAGTGGTTCAATGTCTACGTGTTCGTTCGCAAATTCCAATCCTTAGCCCAACATTCTTACTGCTACAAAAAGGATGTGCCCCAAATTTGAGCGTCAACACGTTAGATTTTGTCGGCCTCAGCCAATCGCAATAAATTGCCCGTAATACGTCATAGGTACAGCGCCGAGAAGTAGCTAGGCTGTCCCATGGCTATAACTCTATTTTCCTCGTTATACAGCTTATCGGAGATTGATTGATTGTAGGTTTTAACGCGCCAACGCTACTCAGGCGATGAGGCGTGCCGTAGTGGAGGGCTCCGGATTAATTTTGACCACCTGAGGATCTTTACCGTGCGCCGAAATCTCGTACACACGGGCGTTTTTGCTTACCGCCTCCATCAGAAAAGCGGCCGCCGCGGTCGGGAATCGAACCCGCGACCTCGTGCTCAGCAGCACAACGCCTTAGACACTGAGCCACCGCGGCGGGTAGCTTATTGGAGAGAAGTTTGCGTTAAAAGTGGTGTCAATGTTGTTTCAAAGAGGTAATCTTTCGTAAAACCAAACTTGCATCTCGTCTTGATACATGGCCCCTTAAGAAGGAGGTTTTTCAGTTCTGACACTCAGATTTCATGAACCGTAACACTTATGGAGATTCGGTAAAAATAAGACAAGGCATTCTGTTCTGTGTAGGTGCATGACCAAAGGAGCTGTTCAGCACACGACACAGATGTGACACAGAATTGCGAGCAAAAACGTTTGCTCGCAATTTATTTTCATTTAATGTCAACTAACTAGTAATGACAAGTAAATAAAACTCGGCACAATGATAGAGCCATTTTAGCGAACACAGTTAAACCTGGATGTAACGAATCTGTTTGTAACGAATCTGTTTGTAACGAATTCCTGGATTTAACGAAGTTTTTAAATTCCCCATTGTTACCCTCATTGAAGCTCATGAGTTTTCGATCTCTATGTAACGAAACGTTGCGACGGTTAATCTTGATGTAACAAAGCCGGCAAGCTGATCAGTCGTTGTTTTTTGCCCTTTTACTCATAAATCCGCTGGAGAAATTCACTAATTTAGCAAAAACTAGCACTAATTTAAGGAGCCAGCAGCAAGGAAAACGTCTAGAATCGTCTAAAAACAAAAGTAGTCACGATGATGGTGATGAACAGAGTGGGCTAGTGCCATCCCGTGGCTAACGTAGCATCCACGTGTGGTTTTGCTTGTGTTGCGTGACACCACACGAGGCAGCAAGTATCAACCGTGCGTTTCCACGTGCAAGTTCGGTTTCTGTTCGAGTCTGTGTTCCCTTTCACTGATGTCTAACACTTTGGCTTCGTTTCTGCTTCATTCGCGCGAGCCGTAACTCAAAACCTGCACGTAACGAACAATTGCGAACTTTTTCAACCTCGTTACATCCAGGTTTAACTGTATAATTTTGTTGAGAAAGTTCCACATGCTGCGATTTCGGCGAGCGACGCGAAAAGCATAATATAACGGGTATGCAGTAAATGGGTAGTGTAGGCGGTAGCAACGAGCGAAAAAATTAATACCCTGCCGCCGGGCTCCTTTGCAAAACGCTGACGCTCACGTCTTGCCCACCAGACAAGCGAGCGACAGCGACGGAGGGCCCGCGGCAGGGTTTATTAATTTTTTCTCTCGTTGCTGTCGCCCACACTACCTGTTTACTGTACCCACTGAGTTGCGCTTTTCACGTCGCTCACAAAAATATCTGAATGTGGCTACCCCTTTGCAGCCATTTTCTGTAACCATACCCCTCTTACCCGTTGTCCGTTGTCTGTTGCCAGTGTATTGGCAACAGACGTCAATTCTGTAGAGTTTGCAAATTCGCTGTGACCTGACTTATTGTGACAAGTAATGGAGACTCGGAATAATGGTAGTGTCGTCTCAGTGGCTAGTTGTCATATAACTTTTGTTGGGGACGTTTTGATAAAACAAGTACAGCCGTTTCACGCTGAGTGTTCGCAATAAAGTTGGCTTTGCCGCATGGCTTCTCGCGCGCATGGAAAATGCAGAGAATCCTAGCTTTATGAATGGGGTGGTTCGTTTTCTGATTTTATATATATATTTTTTTAATAAGGGAGGGGGGAGTATACGGTGCTACTTTTCGAACGGATACTAGGGGAAAAATAGGGTCATTTTTAAACCCATTCCGAAGTTGGAGTTTTTTTTTTTTCGGGTTAAATGTACAGATGCATTATGATAATACACCAAGTTTAATTTATTAGAAAGTATCACGAGCTACTTAACTCTAACGCGTTAAACTTGGTGTTTGTTTCAATCTGGTAACCGGGTGGGAGCATCAGGGTTTTTTAGCAAATACTCTCCGAAATATGGCGTTTGTTTGGAAATGAATCAGTAAGGACGACAGTAAGGAGCATTGATAACTTCTAAGAAAAAAAAAAACTTTTATTTGCAAAAAGCAGATAATCGATTTTTTACACATCCTTGTTTAACATTATCATCTGCGCATGCGCAAAATTTAGGTCTCCATTCTAGACCTGTCTGATCGTTGAGCGTATCTCAGCTGGGAAAAAGATATCTCGATAACACAGCTTCCATTAGCCAAGTACAAGAATGTCGGTGCACCATTCGCCATCCTGGGGTAGCGAACGGTAGTCATACCAATACTCAACGAGTTTGATAATTGTGTTTATTCGGCTTGTCTCCAGCAAGTTCTGCTTGAGAACGGCGAACCGGCTGCCCACGATTGTGCAGATGGCTATTTTGAAAAGGTCCATTCGGGGAGAAATCGGGTTTAACCCGATTCTTCTGACACATGTTCGCGTGTAAAAATCGGGTAAAATCTGGTTTTACCCGAGAACGAACAACCGTACCTATTAAGCTTCGCTTTGAAACCTTGACTATTTCTCCTGAACAAGTGACGTTGTTCGAGGCAAGTGGCATAGTGACCACAAGTAATATTATGGTCGAAAGTTTTTTTTTTGTTTTTTTTTTTCTCGAAGTGCCGCTTCCTTAAAGCGATCATAATCAGGAGCAAAACAGCGTTGCTTCTGCGTGCAAAAAAATAACGTTTTCCTGGGCCGTCCATGGCCCCCCCATGCAGTCCATGTTGCTGATCGGAGGAGACATGGGAGACATCTACCCTGGGGACAGCCAGAACCTCACCGCCTTCTATTCAAATTTGGTGCGTTTCTGCTTCGCTCACTGTGAACCAATCAACTCTGTATAGAGTTTGTAGGGCTTTACATAACACATCTACGTATAAATGGGAGATGTGGCGCAAAGGACACCGTTGCAAATATATTGTGGCAACATTCTGGTTTAGTTCTCTATTAAATATGCAAATGCATATATTTATCATAGAATACGCCTTCCTAGCGCCAAGAAAGTTTGCTGTGCGTCACGACTCATCCTCATCCTTACCTCCTACTCACTAACCGAGAACACCCCGCCCCTGAGATGTTGCTGATCAGTGGAACGAGATGCCGCTCCTGGTGAGAGGCAGTGGCCGAGTAGTTGAAGAGTGGACTGACGCAGTCCCTGTTGAGAAGCGGGAAGAGACTCCTTTTCTCCTGAGGGGCACTGAATATAGTCATTCAGAAAGACGGAACGTGTCACGGCCCCGCTTCACAAAAGGGAGGATGGCATCTACTCCTCATGTTAGGGGTAAACGACTGGAGGAATTGTGTGTGTATATGAATGTGTGTGCGTGTGCTCCTGTGTGGGCGTACACGTGTGTGTGAACATACACATGACTCGTTATCATCTTCAACGTTCTTGCCAATTCCTCCGATAGAACGGACCATTTGTGGGCGCCACAAATGGCAGGCGTCTACTTCGCCTTTTCGCCTTGTCTGGGCAAGTGTGGACGTCTGCAGGTTTCACCTAACGGACGTACGCCGCCGTGATCAACAGCAGTGGCAAAATCGCCTGACTGAGCCCTAGGGCTCCTGTCGGTCGACGTACAGTGAACAATCGTTGTAACGACATCGCTTTCCTCGAAATATCACTTCAGTTCAAGTTTTGCATGTTCTCCTCTGCATTGCATTGGGAGCGATTCACCTTCACTTTTAACGTGGCATCGCTTGTAACAAAGCCACTTCGCTGCCCCGATGATTTCGTTCTGAGGAAGTTTGCATAGACGACTGTATGTTCCGAATTCGGGGTGCCTCTTTGCATGCGCCACATTCACTGATGGCGCGACTACGACAGACAGACAGACAGACAGACAGACAGACAGACAGACAGACAGACAGACAGACAGACAGACAGACGGACGGACGGACGGACAGACAGACAGACAGACAGACAGACAGACAGACAGACAGACAGACAGACAGACAGACAGACAGACGGACGGACGGACGGACGGACGGACGGACGGACGGACGGACGGACAGACAGACAGACAGACAGACAGACAGACAGACAGACAGACAGACAGACAGACAGACAGACAAGACAAGACAAGACAAGGCAAGGCAAGGAAAGGAAAGGAAAGGAAAGGAAAGGAAAGGAAAGGAAACTATTCTTCTCCCTCTACCTTCCTCAAGAAGTCAAACTCAGTTGACGCCAACGGCTGTTGTTACATGTTTTTGACTTTTTCGGAGTGATTATCACCGATCGCACTGTTTGAATACCTGCTGTCGTTCCGAGAGCCAAACGACCTCGATAGCAGCCTCATATTAACTGTCGTGAAAACTAAAGCGTTCACTTACGACCCATTTGCAGCGTAACAACGCGGCACTCGTACTCACTGCCGCCATTCGCACCAACATCGTTGTTCCATACGATGATACCAACGAATTGGATAATTGTCACCGATCATACTGGTTAAATATCTCCCAACATTGCAGACAGAAAGACAACCTCGCGAGCAGTAGCATATTAACTCCGTTGAAAGTAAAGTGTTCACTTACAGCCCAATTACAGCTTAACAACGCGGTACTCATACGCCCTGCTGCCATTCGCAACTACAAGCAGTGGTTTCATACGAAGGCACCCACGAATCGAAGCTAATTTCCCCAAACAAACATGAAGCCGGAAACGACGAGCAGAGCAACCTCAGGCAACAGTAGGCCTCCGTGTGACTTCGAGCAAACAGACGAACAATCTCGTAGTAAGTGCACGACCCGGGGGAACGCCGCTGGTCTACTTCTTCGTAGCCACAGAGACAAGAGAGGGAGAGAGAGAGAGTCTCGCTGAAAATTACGCGCCTGAACTGCGTGTACGCCGAGGCCTCTCTGAACGGTGTTTCATTCTTCAATTACCGAGCGGTGCCGCAAAGTGCTGCTGTAATGTAAGAGGGTGGGCCCAGAGCTAAAGACGGCGAGAAAGTGTCGACCACCGGAATCGAGCGGACGAGGGGACGGGGTGGGGAGAAGCGGCGGGCAATAAATTACACCAACCTTCAAGGTGCCGCAAGTGCTTGCTCGGTTGCTGTTTGCACTTGGCCACAACTTGGGCTTGCGCGCGGTAGTTTATGGTGTAGGCTTCTGTGTGGGCGCGGGGATGGTCATCACGTTGGGTTCTCAGTGAAAAAGGATGGACGCGCCTTGCATATAAGGGCGGCATTTCGAACGCGTCATGATAGTGTGTGCGCTAGCCGCCGTCTTTGGAGGGCCGTATGCCCGCTTGTATACGCGTTGTAAGAACTGCGGGAGCCTTAAATCTATCCAAATCTTCCCTTCTGAACCATGTGTTTAGCCAGCTAGACATATTTATGCGCACGCGTTTGCGAGGATTACTTTCATCACAAACAATGAATTGCCATACGCGTTAGGTCACACAATCCGCTGAAGCTTACAATGTGCAAGCGGTCGCGCACTTCCTATCGTCAGGCCGGAATGAATTCTGCGTTAAGAGCGTCAAAAAGGGCCTGGAGAGTAGAAAAGCTTAAGCATACCTTTTTAACAGCGTTTTCTTCTCTCTCCCTCTCTCTGTCACTTCGATAGAGAGGGAGAGAGCACGAGCGGGGGCTTAGTTTGGGCATACCCTAGAAGCGTATCTCCAAATGATTTAATTGCAGCTTTCCTTACGCTGTGCTTACAGTGATTACGAACACAGAACATTAGTAACGAAGTTTCATTGATAGGGAGCACGCATGCACGCGCACATATACGCGCGCACACACTACGCCCATTCATCTGTTGAAGGGGTTGTTAGCAGTTCTGTTTTCTATCGGTACTTAAAGCCCCTCTAATAAGCGTCACACACTGCCTTTGGTATAGGCTGGCTGTCTATGTGATTTCTCTTGTTTTGCATACACAAGCCACGCTGGTACTCTGATCTTGATATACAGGGACCACGCAACTAGAGTTCCTCTGCATAGCTCCCGCAGGGAGCTATGTAGAGGAACTCTAGCACAACAGGATGGTTGCGCCGTCTAGCGGGTATTCCCGAACTTTGCGGCGGGAATCGAGAAGACAACGCTGGGAAAGTCACTCAGAGACGAAAACTTTGCGATGTGCGCACGAAGCGTTACGTTGTGAACTGTGCAAATACTTGCTTAAACTCTTCTTTAGAAACGAAGTCATTTCGATTTCAGCACATTCCTTCATGACCAGCGAACAAAATATATCTACACAGTGTGCGTCGCCTGAAGTACGCGGTTGTTTGCATTTCGTTGTATACGCGTGCACGAAAGACGAGTGTGAATTGTTTTTTTTTAACATTGTGCTGATGGAACCAAATACCAATTCGCGAAGAGGATACGAGAATGCAGTGCTCACTATATTGGTGGCAAATATTCGACGAATCCAAGGTCTCCGTCATCCGCGCCTACGATTTCCCCACCAACCCAGCACAAAATGCCTGGGGCAGCTCAAGACAGGAACTCCGGTTACAAACTTCCAGTCTGTTTCTTGTATTTGCTGTTTATCAGGTAATCCTTTTCGTGTATTGCAACCTTGTAGCCTTTACGAGTACGGCAAATGAGAGAATTTTGTTTACCACTACGAACATCAATGTCGCTTTTTTGTCGTGCATTGCGGGGATATTTTTAAGTCATCGTACTTTTTTGTCACTCCCTGCAGATAACGACTTTATAATAAGGTTAGAACGTACGTGTTGATGATTGCATATCTTAATAACGATTCCGAGCTCCTAACACACTTATTTTGTTACGTAACGTACGTTTTTCGTGCTTTATTGTGCTTGCGCCAGGTTACCACCGCACCCGGCGGACCTGTCGCGTTCTTTCGTCTTTCGCTGTGGCTGCCGAACTAATTAATTGGATGAGAACAACTTGTTGATCAGCAATATCGACAGCTCACTCCAAGTAATACAAGGCTGAAATCGATCATGTAAAGAAGGAAAAAAAATTAGTTGATCACAGCACTCAACCTCTCCTGGCGTCTGTTGATCGCTTATTGTTTGGCCTATGGGCAGCTCTCTATGCATAACAGCACACACCTCTTGTGCACACCCCTGAACAAGTACAGGAAGGCCGGCAAAGCGCTGATTTAATTTTTAGAGCACTGTGCACGCGGCGGTTAGAGTAGCACGAAAAACACAGTAACCACCTCTTTCAAGGTGATTTCCGAGCGCAGTAAACACCTATCTCCATGAGAATCTTGTTGTTATTGCCGCGAACCATACATTGGGTTTGTTTATTTGTGTTTTGCTTTTACCGCCCGGCTGCGTCGGTCTGTGTTATCTCTGCGCCAAGGGAAGCGCGTGTTCCATTCTTTCTTTCTGTGCCTCATGTGTTATCTGTTGTGATAGGGAGATCATTCCGATCTAACGTGAACAGCCCAAAATATTCTTCTTGGATCTACTATGTTCTCGATGCGAATCGATGTTTCGAGAACCACGCGCGCCGAAAGATAAAAAGCCTGCAGTGTGGACGCCGGAGCATTCGATTCGACGACACTCGCCTGTGCAAGTCACTTTGTTGACCGCTGCTTCGCCGCCTCTGTATTCTTTTGAGTCGTTAGGGGAGCACAAGTTCGCTCCAATAAACGTGTTTCTCATTCAAGACAACTGCATCGTCCTTGTCTTCGTGACATCTGGTGGAGGTGCGGGGTACGCACCCTTCATGCCCACTACAACCTCTGGAAGCCGCCAAGCCAGTCCAACAAGAGCCAGCCCCCGCCTGCAAGATTTACCACCCGAGTTCGGTCTACTACCGGAGAAGACGAAGAAGAAAGACGTCGCAACCAGCACCATGCTCAACCAAACCAATCCTCCTGTCGTTCTGCAGCAGGCACGGGAAGCGCCATCATTCCGAGGAGCCTCCGCAGAAGACCCCGAAGAATGGTTGGAGAAACTGGAGCGCGTCCGGAAATTCAACAGGTGGGACGACGCAGAAACGTTCCGGCACGTTTTCTTTTACTTGGATGATTCGGCTCGCACTTGGTTCGAAAACTACGAGAGCTCCTTGACAAACTGGGCTCAGTTCAAAAGCGAGTTCACTAAGACCTTCACTACCGTGGTCAGAAAAGAACGCGCAGCACTTTTACTTGAAACTCGAACGCAGCACCCCAACGAAGGGGTAGTGATCTTTGTTGAGGAGATGAAGAGGTTGTTTCGACGTGCGGATCCGGAGATGACAGAAGAAAAGAAACCAAGGTTTCTCATGCGAGGGGTAAAGCAGGAGCTTTTTGCTTGCCTTGTCCGCAATCCTTCCAAGACGGTGGCCGAATTCGCGTCTGAGGCGGCCGCGATGGAGAAGACGCTGGAAGTTCGAACGAAGCAGTACGATCGCCCGGTCAACGTGCTGGTTTCCGAGACGATCGGTGCCGGGGCTACAAGCTCCGACACACTGCGTGAGACCATCCGAGCACTGGTCAGGGAGGAGCTTCGGAAGCTTTTTCCGACGACGCCGCAACCTCAAGTGGCTTCCCTGACTGACGTCATCCGCGAAGAGGTTCAACACGCTTTGGGCACTTCTATGCCATCCGAGGCACCCCGCGAGCCACAGGCGATGACCTACTCCGCGGCTGTTCGTCGACCCCGCCCTGCTCCAACCCGTCTAAAAGAAGCTCCACCGTACCGCCGTCCACTCTCGCCGCCGTCCCCACTGTCGCCGCCGTCGACCGTACCGCCGTACACAGCCCAAACCCAGACGCCGAAGATGACGTTTGGCGAGCGCCAGATCATCGTCCGCTGTGCTACCATTGCGGAGAGGCCGATCACATCTATCGTCGCTGCCCGTACAGGAGACTCGGACTGCGTGGTTTCTCCGTCGACGCCCCACGCCCCCGACCCGGCCAGCGCCCTACTGAGATCGACGAATACCTGTCCAACACCAACCGAGGACCAGCCCGCTCACACCGATCGCCGTCGCCCTACCCATACCAGTCGCCTAACTGCCGTAGCAATGCTGATTTCGCACGTGGAAGGTCCCCCAGCCCACGCGGGGAAACTAAAAGCAGCAACTTCTGGAGGTGAAGTTGCTCTACGGCGAAAAACTGGAAACCCTCCAACGACGCAAGGACGCGCCGAAGACAGTGATTCACGACATGCCCTCATCCCGACGACCCGACCTATCCCTGACGAGACTCCTGAACACGACGACAGCTACACGCCGCGACGCGTACCCGACCTGACCGAGACGTCCGTTGAGAAGACGACGACAACGACGATGCACAGTGCCCGACCGTCAACACGTACAAGCAGAGATACGACGCCCCGACGAACCCGGAACTCGAGGAAGACTGCATCTGACGTCAAGGTGTCCATCGACGGCTTTGACGTAGTCGCCCTCGTAGACACGGGAGCTGACTATTCGGTAATGAGCGGACCATTTGCGTCTAAACTGAAGAAAGTTATGACCAGATGGGACGGTCAGCACATACGCACAGCAGGAGGCCACCTCGTGACGCCAAGTGGAACGTGCACATCGCGCGTCACCATAGACGGCACAATGTACCCTACGGCGTTCGTCATTCTGCCTAACTGCTCCCGCGACGTAATTCTTGGAATGGACTTTTTGATGGACAACGGTGCAATAATCGATCTGCAGACCAAGTCATTAACTTTTTCCCCCAATCACTCCATGACGCCGGAACCGAACCCCGAACGACGTGCTGCTGTAAAGATTGCCGATGATCATGTCACCCTGCCACCCCGCGCAAGCTTGATGGTCGCAGTCTACTGTGAAGATGCTGCTCCTGACGTCGACGCTATCGTAGACACTGATTAAAGGGTGCTTCTCGACCGTGGTGTGTCGGTCGCAAGAGGCATTGCGCGCTTCAAGGAACACCAATCCCACATTTTGGTTACTAATTTCACCGAGGAAAACCAGCATTTAAACAAGGGCGCGGCAATTGCATTCCTTGAAGAAACGCAAGAAGCAAGTTACGTGATCGCGGTCGCCGACTTTGAACGCACACCCGTAGAAACCTTCAAGCTCCCGCAGCCCTTTGACGTGAATCCGGCGCTACCGCAAGAACAACGGAACAAATTATTGGCTTTGCTGCGTCGCTATAGCGAATGTTTTTCGTCGAGCGCAAAACTACGTCAGACCCCTCTAGCGAAGCACCGAATAATAACCGAAGATGGAGCCCGACCTACCCGACAGTCACCGTACCGCGTCTCTTCACACGAACGGGAAGCCATCCGGACTCAAGTCGACGACATGCTCAGCGACGACATTATACAGCCATCGAAAAGCCCCTGGGCTGCGCCCGTCGTACTCGTAAAGAAAAAAGACGGCACATTAAGGTTTTGTGTTGACTACCGGCGACTGAACAAAATCACGAAAAAGGACGTGTACCCCCTCCCCCGAATCGACGACGCCCTCGACCACCTCTGCCACGCGAAGTACTTCTCATCGATGGACCTGAAGACCGGCTACTGGCAAATTGAAGTGGACGAGAGAGACCGAGAGAAGACTGCATTTATAACCCCAGACGGCCTATACGAGTTCAAGGTGATGCCGTTTGGGCTGTGCACAGCACCAGCGACGTTTCAAAGAGTCATGGACACTGTGCTAGCTGGCCTTAAGTGGCCCACCTGCCTCGTATACCTCGACGACGTAGTAGTATTCGCCCGGACTTGAGACGAACACCTTGCAAGGTTGGAGTCTGTACTCGAGGCCATTCGTACGTCGGGGTTGACGCTGAAGCCTGAAAAGTGCCGTTTCGCATACGGGGAACTCAAGTTCTTGGGCCACGTCGTCAACGCCGCGGGAGTCCTACCTGACCCGGCAAAAACTTCAGCCATTGCGAACTTCCCAAGGCCGAAAGACAAGAAGGGCGTGCGAAGATTTCTCGGGCTGTACGCATACTACCGGCGCTTCGTCGCAAACTTCGCACGCATTGCAGAGCCACTCACGCGCTTGACGAAAGATAGCACCCCTTTCAGCTGGGAAAACGACCAAGAAAAAGCATTCTGCGAGCTGCAAAAACACCTGCAAAGCCCGCCCGTGCTCGCTCATTTCGACGAAAATGCCGAAACGGAAATGCACACGGACGCCAGTGATATAGGCTTGGGTGCCGTCCTTGTCCAAAAGCAAAGCGGCTGCGAAAGGGTCATCGCCTATGCCAGCCGTGGTCTGTCGAAGGAGGAGAAAAACTATACTGCCTCTGAGAAGGAGTGCCTGGCTATTATATGGGCGATTTCAAAATTTCGCCCATACGTGTATGGAAGGCCATTCAAGGTTGTAACAGACCACCATGCGCTGTGTTGGCTCGCCAATTTGAAGGACCCCTCTGGCCGTCTTGGGCGGTGGAGCTTGCGCCTGCAGGAGTTCGACGTTACAGTCGTTTATAAATCCGGCAGGAAACACTCCGACGCCGACTGCCTGTCCCGCGCCCCCGTCGACCCACCACTACAAGACTCTGATGAAGACAGCGCGTTATTCGGGATCGTGACGGAGAGCGACCTAGCCGCCCAGCAGCGTGCCGACCCCGACTTACGCGTCATAATCGAGTACCTGGAGGAATGCAAGGTTGCCGTTCCTAGGACCATCAAACGCAGCTTACCAGCATTCAGCCTGAGAAACTCCGTCCTTGTGAAGAAGAATTTCAGCCCCGGAACAAGAGCGAATTACCTTCTCGTCATCCCCGCGGACCTTCGTGACGAAATTTTGGAAGCGTGCCACGACGACCCGTCTTCCGGACACCTCGGCACAGCCCGCACTATTGGAAAAATCAAGGCGAGGTACTACTGGCCCGGCCTTCTCTGACGTCACCAACTACGTCCGGAGCTGCCGTGACTGCCAGCGACGAAAAACGCCGCCGACAAGACCCGCCGGACTTCTGCAACCAATCGCCGTCCCATCGAGACCATTTCAACAGATTGGAATGGACCTTTTAGGCCCGTTCCCTACGTCACGATCACAGAACAAGTGGATTGTCGTAGCGACAGACTACATGACGCGCTACGCAGAGACCGCCGCTCTTCCGAGGGGGACTGCACAAGAAGTGGCAAAGTTCTTTGTAAGCCAAGTTGTGCTGCGACATGGAGCCCCGGTAGTCCTAATCACAGACCGCGGGACGGCATTTACTGCGGAGCTGATGCAAGGAGTATTACGCTACAGCAACACGGATCACCGAAGAACGACGGCGTACCACCCCCAAACGAACGGACTAACAGAACGTCTGAACAAGACAATCGCAGATATGCTGTCAATGTACGTTGACGTTGAACATAAGACTTGGGACGAAGTGCTCCCGTATGTCACGTTTGCGTACAACACGGCTATCCAGGAGACGACGCAGCTGACGCCGTTCGAGCTTGTCTACGGTAGAAGGCCGACTACGATGCTCGACGCCATGCTTCCGCACGTAGAAGACGACGACCTCAACGCCGACGTCCACGGATATCTTCAACGTGCGGAGGAGGCCCGCCAGCTCGCTCGAGTTCGTATAACGGACCAGCAGCTGCTGGATGCGGGCCGCTACAACCTCCGACGCCGAGACGCCGAGTACCAACCAGGGGATCGTGTGTGGGTTTGGACTCCTATCCGACGACGCGGACTCAGTGAGAAGCTCCTGCGACGGTATTTCGGACCCTACCAGATTCTACGACGTGTTGGCCAACTTACCTACGAAGTGATCCCCGATGGTGACTCCGGCACATCACGACAACGCACGCGGCCTGAAGTCGTCCACGTGGTTCGCATAAAACCTTTCTACGGACGATAACGAATTTATTTTTATTTTCGGACTGTCGCTTATGTTAGCATCGGGTCGATGCACTCTTAGAGGGGGGGTAATGCCGCGAACCATACATTGGGTTTGTTTATTTGTGTTTTGCTTTTACCGCCCGGCTTCGCCGGTCTGTGTTATCTCTGCGCCAAGGGAAGCGCGTGTTCCATTCTTTCTTTCTGTGCCGCATCTGTTATCTGTTGTGATAGGGAGAGCATTCCGATCTAACGTGAACAGCCCAGAATATTCTTCTTGGATCTACTATGTTTTCGATTCGAATCGACGTTTCGAGAACCACGCGCGCCGAAAGATAAAAAGCCTGCAGCGCGGACGCCGGAGCATTCGATTCAACGACACTCGCCTGTGCAAGTCACTTTGTTGACCGCTGCTTCGCCGCCTCTGTATTCTTTTGAGTCGTTAGGGGAGCACAAGTTCGCTCCAATAAACGTGTTTCTCATTCAAGACAACTGCATCGTCCTTGTCTTCGTGACAATATCAACTGTAATCTTGTTGAACCAGTTTAACGAAAACATAAGCAGGTTATTTTTCTGAAGTAATCATGTGTTGGTTCCCAAAAGAGGGGGACGCAAGAACGAACTAAGCGTGCGTTAGCGCTTCGTCTTTACCCAGTTTTTAACGTCAGAGGGGTTCTTGCTTCAAGCAGTTGCACTAGCGTTTACGAGTACACAGTACTAAGGTAAATGAAGATGGTTAAAACATGAAATTCGACGGCGTAAGCCTCGTTTTTTACGGGGTTACTTTTCCTTGGCGGCTTTTACAGCGCAATTCGGTGCGTCGCCGCATTGCTCAGGCGCATCGATAACGTCTTTGTGCGTGAGCAGTTTCATGCCCTTATACTCATTTGCCCGAATAAAGGAATCCACAGCTGTCAACAAGGCAAAATTCAGCTTTCTGGGCAACATTGTTCACTATGGCGAACGCCTGTCAGAAGGCAGCTGCGGCGCTCCTATCCTGCCAGCGGACGATGGTGCGGCCGATGGTGGCACTGCCACAGTGGAGCAGCGCGCCCTCTTTAGGTGCTCACGCTCCCTACAGGGGGCCACCTCAGAGCAACAAAAAAACATTGCAGGGGCACAAAATGGCGTAAAATTAAGCGTCTTCTTGCCCATAGCTACAAGCCAAAACAATTTAGTAATTGTCACGTAGCAGTTTTGCTTTGCGAACATTGCGAACATTAAGGAGTCAAGTCCTTTCTAGCGAAAAGTAAATCCCAATCAGCGTTCTACTAGTTTTGAAGTCCACGAATGCTCGCAAAAAGAGTTCACTCTGAGCAAACGTAACAATTACCCTCTCCGTACAGTGAAAACCCACAAAGCCATCAGCGCAGTTTGTGTGGACAACGACAACCGCTGCAAGAGGGGGGAATTCGCTGTGTGTCCATAAGGCCACTGCGTAAGAAAAATGGTAAGGCGTAACCCAACAGTCTTGAGCGCCATTTGGGGGAGCCTTGTCGAGTCTGAATTGGGTGCGAAGACCACCCGGTCACCGATTGCCGACTGCACCGGCTGTTTGCCAACTGCGGTTGCGAAAACTACCAGGGCGGGCGCCGACAGCCAGCAATTACGCGCTTCGTGTAATTGAACTCTGACACCCATTCTGGCTTGCAGCCGTTATTACGCATCAAGTGTAATTTTAGTTTGCCGTTCCTTGGGCTCTTCAGCTATACTAGCTCTTCAGCTATAAGGACTTCTTGACCGCAGACGTACTCTTGAAGTCAAAACGAGAGGGGCCATTTCCGCCTGTGATTGCTCTACTGAAGGAACTTGGTGGGCAGAGTTTGGACTGCTTTCTCGTGGTACCCAGACTGAAGTGTGATCGAGGGAGGTCAACAAGAAGTTAAAGACGCGGTGTTTAAAGAGGAATTATAAACGAACCTCCATTTGACATCTGTTGTGGCCTTGATACAAGTTTCGTAGCACGTTTGGAAGGTTACTTACGACCAGTGTATGGTCACATCACGGAGAGAACTTGAGGAGTCTTAGCTACGCGTGGTTTTCCAAAGCGGTTTGTAAATTGCTTCGACCGAAAGGGGGCGCGGTTTCATTAGAGGAAGTTTGTCCAGGAGCAACGATTCGGGCAGCATGTCATTACTCATTACTGTCTTCCGTCTGTCTCTCTCTGATCCTCGTTACGTGGGTCTGTCTTTCATTCAGTACCTCCTGGACCGGGTAGGCTACTGCGAGCTCGAGATTGCTGTGCCGGATGGCGAAAAGCTGCTTCACACGGTCTCCTTCAACACTACTATTCCCAGGAGTGGAGCGAATGTGCCCTCGTTTCTTCGTGGTACGTGCGCACGTAAAATTATCGCGCAAGATTCACGCAAGATCTTTCACAAGTTGTCTGAAGTAGGGCCTCATAAAGTGCTCGGCCAGGAATGACCCTCACTGGAACTTGAACTGAGTGTCTATGAAAAGCAAAAGGTGCACAAGGAAAAACTTGTTTGCGATCAGTGGCTTGTTTACCATGAGAATTGTCTGAATATCTGAGGGAGGTGAATACGCTTTCGGGAGCATGAAATTTACGCAAGTACCATGTCTTGTGAGAGGAAAAAAAAAAACGCGACCCTCTAAGGCCAATGTTAATGCCGCCGACGGCTACCGCAACAATACCGCAACAATACCGCAACAGTCCATGGTTGCGGTAGCCGTCACTACCGGCAAAAGGTTGACTGCTGTGGTCGCTCGGGACACTCGCTGCTTCTCGCCGACCCCTCGACGGCGTCTCGTTTTTGCAATGTTTCGGTGGCTCTTCGGTCGCGTATGATGTTCCACGTTCGCTCAGGTACGCGAGCGCTGTCACGCGTCTCGGCAGCGTAGCGGCGCGAGCAACCTCGGCGCTCTAAAATTTTCGCTCCTCGAACTTAATTCCGATCGAGCAGCTTCTTCTTGCAGAGCATTTTGGCGGTTATCACGCTGCTTGAGAGACGTGTATGACAGGTGCCCACGCATTCTTAAATATCCACTAATGAATCGTCAATTATTTTTTTCGTTATTTTCGGATTACGAAACACCCGTTTCTGCTTTCTCGTCGGCGAACGGCACCCGGCAAACGAAAAGACTTTGTGAGTGCTGCTGAGCTGAAGAGCTGCCGCAGTCCAGACCAGGACCCGACGCGGTCGTGCACGCCCGTGCTGTGCGACATCAAGTACAACGGCGTGCGGAACTACTTCAACGAGACGAGCCAGCGGTGCGAGCCGACGGCCAATTGCTGGGACGACGCCGAGGGAGAAGAAATGGTGACGTTCGAGGCCATTCATTAACTTCGATAAATCACGTCTTATGGGACTGGGCACAGAGCAGTAACCGAGTGGTCCTGCTTTCGAACAGTGCGCGCTGGTGCGCATGGACATATGGATGCGCACAGGGGGTATACGCGTAGTGCTTGTATGGTCGCAATGCATGGTTGGGCTAAATTAATTGATTGATGGATTGACTGATCGATCGATCGATCAATTGATTGATTGATTGATTGATTGATTGATTGATTGATTGATTGATTGATTGATTGATTGATTGATTGATTGATTGATTGATTGATTGATTGATTGATTGATTGATTGATTGATTGTGGGGTTTAACACGCCGAAGCTACGCCAGGGCTATGAGGCGCGCCGTAGTGGAGGGTTCCGGATTATTTTCGACCACCTGGGGATCTTGAAAGGTCGCCGAAATCTCGACATACGGGCATTTTTCCTTTTCGCCTCCACCAGAAAAGCAGCCAACGCGGCCGGGAGTGAATCCGCGTCCTTGAGCTTGGCAGAGCAACGCCTTAGCCACTGAGCCACCGTGCGCGGGTGGATGGGCTAAATTGTTTTAGTGCCTTCTATTGTTTTCCTCATTCTAAACAATGTTACAGAATTAACCTAGTTAAAAGAGCAAATGGCCATACTTCTAGACAATGGTATCAAGCTGCCGAAGCAGCTCGATATTAAAATGAGTACGCCTGAAAACTTGGACAATACGTTCGCCGTGCAATGGAGCTGTTGTGAAGATTATAAGATAGCCCACCTGATTTATTTAGCCACTTTCAAAACCTAGTAAAACCACATGGGTCTACCTCCTTGAAGTGCACATGTGACATTTTTTAAAGGCAAACGTGCCGTAACAGCCACTAGGAAGGACTCGCCAGCAGTCGCAAGTCATACATATCCATATAACGTCAGTAGGTAATTCTAAGAACTACGACTTCCAAGACGCGGCGGGAAAAACCGATGGCGCTGCTGACACTTCGCAGGTGTACCTGGCCGGCAGCAACAGTTGCCGACGCCTAAGCGAGGTGCTTTCGGCCGAGGACATGGAACAGTTCGAAAAGTTCCAGGAACGCGAGACGCCCTTGCGGTCCATCCATGGGTACCCCATCGTAAGCTACCACGCGCTGCATACGCTTTATTTGCGTGTCCACAGACTAGAATACTATACAGAAGCAGTCATCATTAATGTTTTTTGCGCGATGTCCTCGCGGCTGGAGATGTGGCCTTTACAGCAGAGGTGATAACCAGAAAGGGTGGATGGGGGAGGCTTGGTTTTGCGACGTATACTTCTCTTTTCATGGAAGCCATTGCAGCTGGTTGAGTTGGTATCAGTTAATACAGTCATTCGCGATGCTGGAAGATTTTATATCGTAAATGGCAGCGTTAGATAACGTCAAGATGTGGGTAACAGTGAACATGACTTGAAAACCGATCACAATTAAAGGACTGAATCTACTAGACGGCGTCGATGACAACAAGTGCGACGTCGTCCCAGCCAGTCTCCTCGGACTCGTATAACAAGCAGAAAAAAATAGTAGAAAAAATCCGGACAGAGTCTGCAGGGGGGGTAATGAGTTGAGGAAAGAAGGAACTTGATTCTCCCTTTCAGTGGAGTAGTAGCACCTGCTCGCAATGCATAACTGAGCGGGATATATGCGGGTTATCACCAACGGGCGTGATATATACCGGGCTTCAGCAAACTGTTGCTGGTTGAATAACAAAGTTTGAATGACAATAAATTGCGCAATGCACAATTTACTAACGCGAACTATCGGTAGCACTATGGAGATCTTTGCCATCGTACACGAAAGGTGTGTTAATCGACTAATGTGTGGTATTGCCGCCACCATTGTATGTTGACGGCGCCTTCACTACCATTAATTTGTTTCACCTGCATGACATCGATTTTACCTACTGTTATCTCTTAATAAAATGTTGGTTTTACTTAACCAGATTTATCGCCTTTGCTGTAGGCCCATCTTCTCACGTGGCGTCTTAAAAAAAGCACTGTGGCAGCGGCTAATTAAATCGCAAGTGGCTATAGCTTGTATCCTGTCCTCTTTAGATACGTAGACTCGTTGTACGTGCGCGTGCGTGTGGGCTTGTTCGCGCGCATAAAGCTGTCAGTTGGACCTTATTTCAACTTGGGCAACCACTGGAGGCATCACGTTTCTTGAACGTGCACCACCAACAGGCCCCTGCACCATGACCATACGCGTTTCCTGGCTGTTATTAAGGCGAACGCCTCATATGTCTCATTGGAAGGTGACCTCGAACGACCGCGGCGTCGACACGAACGGTACGAAAACCGAAGGAAGGCCAGAAGCGAGCCAAAGCATGCCAGTCGTGTATGAGGGAGCATTCATGATCCGAAGTTAATTATTGATATGGGATTGAAACAGAAAATTAGAAAAACAGAAACAGAAAAAACAGCGGTAGACTAGGGTGGGGATGAGGTGGGTTAAGATGGATTAAGGGATTCGGATGAATTAATCTAAATTAGGATCCACTAACAAATGTTGATGACTAGTGAGGTGTGATTAACGTGGACTAAGATGAGTTGATGTTTGTTAAAGGGAGTCTGTAACACTTCCGATAAACTCTTTCACTCTTTTCTTCGCGTCTGGAAGCACTGCGATATAGTTATTGCCAGCACGGAGCGGCACTGCGTGATTTGCTCGTCTCCGCAGATACGCCCTTCGTTTCTGCTTTGCGTTTGTGGCTTTCTTTTTAAGGCGGCTATCGAATGCGTTCATTGGTGCAACTGCAGGAAAGCCAGCCAATAGCCGCTACACCACTGTAATGACGTAATTCGAGTGGTCGAAGAACGCCGGGACCAGGAAAGAAAGACAAATCTTTTGAGAAGCTTCCTAAGTTATCTGATGGGCTTAGAGGAGTTATTTTTAGCTTAGGTACTTTGCTACCTCCTCATCTAAGTAGTAAGTATGTTGATTGGCTACGTTCTGCAAGAAAAAAAATCGGGAAAAGTCTTGCAGGGTCCCTGTACACAATACGTTGGATTGAGGTGGGAGTAGGGTATATTGCGACGCATTAGGGTGAGATTAGGTAAGATAAGAGTCGATTAAGATGGAATAACCACGATAAAATAGCCTGGCTGCTGTGCCGACGGGTGGACGTGCGCATAAATGGTACCCGTCACAACAGTACGCCATGCATTCGCTGTTGAAATGCTTAATGAGACTTAGTGGCACGAGAAATTTTTTGCGTTCGCCGCTTCCAAACGCACGTCACTCGCGCGACCCGTACCGCCTCTCCCGAGAGCAGAAGGTGAATTGCCACAAGGGGCGTCCGGATCCCGCGGACGGTTGGTGCCTTTGCGACCCGGGCTGGGAGAGCGACCCGCTGGACCACGACGGCTTCAACCCGGACCTCATGGTGTACCACATGTGCACCGTCTACAGCGGGGTGACCACCCCGGATCCCAGCCTGGAGACCACCGTGCACCGTCACCGGCACACCAAGAAGTACTTCCTCGCCAACTTGCCCAAGAAACGCCGCCGAGGAAGCGTACGTGCTTTAGCTCCACCGCGCTCTTGATTTAAACCTATTAAGGCGAAAGCCTTGTATGTCTCGTCAAACGCGAAAAGTGATCCCGTCGTCCTCGACGTCCGCGTCAACAGGAATGGTTTCAAACGTCACGTGAACTTAGCAGCGGTTTACTGTGCAGTGGAGGAGCCCGGTAGTGCTTGCGCCGTTGCTCAGTTGACGCATTCGCACGTGTAATCTTCACTGTCTCTTCGCCTTTGTTTTTAAGCACATGGGAGCCATGCCTTTGGGAACACGTAAATGTTGAATTATTTTTATCTCACTGCGTTCACTTGCGACTTTATTTTCGATTTCTGTCAGGCGCATCTCGATGTGACGTCATTCGCTGGGTGGCGTTAAACGGTTGGGTTGGTTGTGGTTTGCGGGAAAGTAAAGGAAAGGAAGTGCACTGGGGATATTTTTGAGCTTGGCAGGGAGCTTACCTGCATACAAACCAGTGCGGCGAAGGGAAGTTAGAAGGGGAGTGAAAGGATAATATTCCGGGCACATCAGTCAGACACTGCAGTCCGGGCTATCCGCTGCGTGAGGTCGGTCGCCAGCGGTCACTACATGCCGTCCACAAAATTTGCGGTGTGGTGGTTGCCCGGTTGTTTTTAGGTGTAAAAGCACTTCCGTTACACGTCCGGGCGAGAGGTTGTCTGGTGTTTCATCTGATCACCTGGTGAATCTGCAATACACAGAAAGGGCGTGCTTTAGTAGCGTCATTGTTTACCACCGGTCAAATTCATTTTTTACGCTAAATATGCTCTACTTCGGAGTAAAAATATTCCAATGTAAAGCACAATCTTTGTCAAATGTTTGTGGAGAGACAAGCCTGACAACAGCAAAAGTGAGACCTACAAATATTCGAAGTAACTTATTGTCGCTTTCAGAAACCGTACTTTTAATGAAACCAAAAATTCTATAGAAATTACGAAAATTGTCTACAAGTGCGTAAGCATTATCTCACCTCTTCACGATTTCACCGTCCCTGTTTTATTTGCGGCATTAGAAAAACACGTCTCGCCGCATCCGATGCTTTTAAACTGGTCGTACAAATTTAGTAGGGAACGTCGCCCAAACGCTGCTTCTGCTGTTTCCAAGATGCAGTTGGTCCTTTTCATTTTTCACCCAGCTCTGTACCCTACTTCGGCCTTTGTGGCGGCCATACCACACTATCCCACATTATCTGGGCTTGCCCAAAAACCCCTTTCCCGAAATACCCTCCGAGGAATGATGGGAGGCCGTGCTGCGCAGCTCGGACCAGGACCTACAGGCCCGATTGGTCACCAGGGATGCTGAGGTCGCTTATCAGTTCACGCTGACAGCCATCAACGCGATCCAACCACCAGAATCACTTTCAAGATGCATAACACTGATATTACTCGAAATAAAGTTTATTCTCTCTCTCTCTCTCTCTCTCTCTCTCTCTCTCTCTCTCTTACTCCCTTTTTCCTCCCTTTTATGACTTGACGTGGTGAGGGCGACGCTGTCACCAAATTCCTTGTCATCACAAATAATATAATTTTGGTGGTTATTATTACATCTACCACTAAATTATTCGTATATTTGCAATCAGCATCCCCACAGCAGGCTTCTTTGCACACAAACGCGCTATGAGGTAAAGGAAGATTTCAAGGCAGTTTGACGAGCACGGTTTTCTCTCTCTTTTTTTTAAAGACGATCGTGTTTCTTGGGCTACTTAAACGCAGAAATTTTGGTGTGTCTGTATGGCTGTCTGTCTGTCTGTCTGTGACTCGATTCAGCCACCCGACCAAAGTGAATCACAAACTGCACAATAGTCTTGTATACTTACTGCCAAATCTAAACGTTTAAGGTGGCGGTCCCACTCGATCGGCCCGCGCTGCCGGTTTTGGACGATATTTGCGTAGGCGATGTTGCGCCCCAGTTGGCACCACATTCATGGCTAATGTATCATTAGAAAGCAGAAGTCTTCTAGATTCCGAACTCGCTTACCGGTCTATTCCAGCTAATTTGGCTTTAGAAGGAGAAGCCAATTTGCAAGAGAGAAAAATTGTATTTTTGCTTTTTTTGCTTCGGGCGGTGTAAGAATTTGAGAAAACTATGCGACGTAATTACATGTAGTTTGGTATGTGCATAGAATAGATGTCTATGCAGTTAGTTACGTTTGGAAGTTCCGTTTCAGCGAATAGATTTTGTTATACGGCCGTTTGAAAATAGCTAAAATAGCGCAACTTCACTCGCGCTAAACTTTTACATGGATTAATGCAGAGCAATGTGTTTTCGTGTGCGCGTTGCCAGCATATGTATTTGTATACTGCCGAAATTTCGCTGAATTTCGTTCAGCGGTTTTAAAGTTATTTTGGTCTACATATGGCAGTTTACACGTACACATGGGTTTTCTGGTGTAACTTTTCTGCGTTGCTGCTGAAGACGAAGTTTCAATATTTTCACACATCAAACTTGAAGACCTCCTTTACTTAGTTACGTTCAATGTTTGCGCTGTGATAAATAGAACACGTATAAACTGTTACTGAAATTGGCTGATTTTCATCACGCCGGCCGAAGCGCTCAAACGCGCCTATTTACGTACACACACGGAACTCCAAAAAGTGCGTTACATGGAATATACGTCGATGTCATATCTTTATAACATTACCAAGTAAATGTACAATTAACCCTTTTTTATTCCTGTAGCGACAATTTTACAGCCATAACAACGTTGCAGTTTTATGTGGCGCCATCCAGTGTCGAAACTGTAAAGCTACTTCGTTACGTTTCAGCTTTCTGCTACCGATGGCGCGGCCAAACGCACTATTCGAGGGAGCCTCAAGGCGGTACATTCAGGCTCCCCAGACTTTTCGCCTCTTCTTTGTCGTGGTGCCGATACCCGATACTGCCGATACCTCCATGGCCGATACTCGTTCAGTTTTTGTCGCCACGCCGTGCGGTCTGTGCGAACTTCGGTGGTAGCAAATTTGCTCGGTATCTCTGGGCATTCTGCACCGCCGTTGTCCGGTGGAGTACAGCGGTGCGACGTTTTGTGATCTGCGATGGGTAACACCCGTAAAACGCCAAAACGTTTGATAAGGCGTAAAAATGCATCACAAAGTCGCCGAGCGCAAGCGAGAGCGGCCGCAGCTTCCTCATGCAAGTAAGGATTTTCGTTTTGTGTTCATTGCACGCAATCTCGCGCTAACGCGCTGCGAGTGTTATTTCTGTTCAGCCTTTGTTGTGTTCTGGCGGAATATGAGGGTCCGCATGAGGGTTCGCATGTGTTGGGGATGTGAAACAGCGCGCTTAGTTCTTACCACGATTTTGACCGGCGTGGGGCTGCTAGTTTTACCTTTCAATGCTAAAAGCTCTGGGTGGTTTGTTATTCGGAGCCTAGCCACCGCTTGCTGCCACCGCTTGCACTTTTATTCGCGGCCCCTTCCCATTGCATGTGGCCCGGCCACCAATGCCTGGCCGTAAAAATGCAGAAGGTAGCCATATATGGTTGGCGTCTCGCTGGCGTCGTGAAATCCCCCCCCTACCCGTCGTGAACTAACCTGGCTCGCTCGCCGGCGCGCGCCCCGGCGTGCCCTGAAAACTCTCCGTCGTCGCTGCCGTAGCCGTAACATCTAGGCGTCGTGAAATAGCCGTACTCGCTCCTGCCGTACCCGTAAAAGCTACGCGTTGTGAAATAGTCGTACTTACGCCTCTGCTTACGGACGTTGTAGTTGGGTGTTGAAATCTTGCCGAGCTCTGTTTTTTTTTTTTTTTTACGCATTTAGAACTTTTGTAATAACTATACTTCACGCCCGCCTTACAACTCAGTTGGCTAGAGCAGTCGATTTTGGTTTTACCCAACCGGCTGAACCGCTACGGCTCACTGAAGCCAAGGCCGACGCAGCCAACGCTAGGGTTACGTCCGATAATCTGTAATTATTATAAGTGACTATGGCTGCACAAAGCTAGTCTGTAAATTTTTTTGTAACCATTTACTTTTGATGAATCAACTTTAACTTTCAAACTTAAAAAAACAAGCGGTTTTGCCTTTGCATAAATATCAAGAAAGACTGTTTTCTGTTCATGTTGCCAAGCAGGCTTGGGGTAGCAGCTTGGAGTTCCTTCCGTACTTAGCTAGAGGTAGTCCGACCATTTATAATTACTAAATAGTGATTACTAATTAACAACGACCCTGGCGGTGTGAGGAAGCGGTGTGTTCGGTTGGATAAAAATCAACAGATTGCTCTCACGGAGAGTTGCGTTCCTCCTGAACAGAACTTTAGTGACAGCTGCCGTTCCGCAACATTAGCATTCCTTATCGTTCCGTCTGGACGGAACGCTAGACAATGCCTTTTTTGTAGTGCTCTTTTGTTCACCTTATCCATAAGCTCCTCCTTTCTTTATCTGGGAACTAGGCGATACAGGTTCTCTGCCCAATTATGGGGTTGCGTCTGGGGTTTTATGTACATTTGCACATTTATATGTTTCCTGACATTTTGTTTTTTCTTGCGATGCATTTTGCTGGTGCACATGTAGTAAAGAGACATTGTGTTTTACAGAAAACGTGCTGAAAATATGCACAAAGCAGTGCCTCTGATGAACACCAACACTGCAACCATCACGGCTGATTCCATCATCACGGCTTTCTCACCCTGTTGTCCCATCCCTGTATTTGATAACCATTATGTTATATTTTTGTCTTTTCAGCTTGCTGTAAGATACAAAGGTCTTTTGCCAGTTTGTGTGCCTCTGTAGGGCTCATGACTTTTGCTTAGTGCAAATAAAGGCCTTTGTTGTTACCCTTGCTTGTTGATTTTTGTTTTGCAAAGTTTTCAGGAAAAGCAGCTGAGTTCGGTATGCCAGGAAACAACATGCAACCGCGAGAGGAACATTTACCAGCCGAAAGCCATTGTCAACGAAACTGGTTCCTATTTCGTGCAAAACCTTCATGTAGTAAGCATGTTCAGTAACCTTGTTCATTTCAAGCAAGTGAAGAAATTTGTGTAAAATTGCGCGTTGATTGGCAAGCACATCTTTCTTCTGATGAACTTATTGTAACATTACATAGCCGACAGTATTTCAAGGGTAAATAAAAGTTCCTTCGCAGCAGCTTTGGCGAATCTCTGCCTCCTGCATCCGAGTATGCCAGCTTTCTTTTTTTTATTCACATTCCAAGCGCAGCAAAGTTTGTATGGAGGCAGCGGCGTTGGAAGTTTTGTCTCCAATAAACAGCTGTGTCAGTGCCTGTACTGTTGCAGTTCGACCTCACGTGTGACCTCAAAACGTGTGACCTCAGTTTGCTGGGAAAGGTGGCATCTAACTTTGTTGGCAGAGCAAAATTATGCAATGATCTTGGCGCTGTAATGACCCCGTTGCTGGACGGAAAATTTTCATTCAACCAAGCACATGCAATATAATTACTGATTAGCTCATTCCTGTCAGATCGAATGCAATCTCTGGAAAATTTGGTGACTGGGTGATGGCACCATAAATAGCCGATGGTGGTGGTCAGTGGCGTAGCCAGAAATTTATTTCGGGGGGGGGGGGGGGTTGCGCCCCAACCCTAATGCGTGTATATATATATATATATATATATATATAATTGGTAGTTTTTACAGAACAACATTCAACATTACATTTTAACGCATTTGAAAGACAAGAAAACATCCAGCAATAAAAATTTCTGGGGGTTTGAACCCCCCAAACCTCCCCCCCCCCCCCTGGCTACGCCACTGGTGGTGGTAAAAACGTTTGCGCAAAGAAAATAAATGTTACGAAAACTAAGGTTAGGTGCACGATTTGAACCTATGCTAGGGTATGCCCGTCCAGTCCCACACGCGTCCCTTGCACCACGACTAATTAGATCTTACTCACTACAAGGTGAAACGGGAAAGCCCGGCCCCGTCCACTGAGCCGCCACGGCCGCAGAGCGCCGTAGAGCGCTCTGCGGCCGTGGAGCGCCGTAGAGCGCCGCGTACCTCCCGTTGCGGCCAGAGAGTCGTGGGTTCGAAACCGGGCATGGCCTAAGTATTTTTTATAGTAGAGTGCGGACGCCGACGCCGCGGGACATAGACCCGAGCAAGAGATGCTTCGCATCTAAAATAGAAAAGCCCCCCCCCCCCCCCCCCTCACCCACATCGATGTGGCAATGTCAACAAGCTGTTTGGGAGATACTATCAGTTGTCTTGTTCAATAAAACGATTCATTCAAAACAAAATGGAAATTGGAAATTAGCTTCTCCGCAAGTGTATATATGCTCGGTAAAATAAACTCTGAACAACGGTATCAACATAAAATACAACAATACTTTCCTAAATTTAGGCTTTGATTTCTACCTGGAGAGTGAAGCTATGACGTAGCAGTCTTCCTATACAGTGTTTTTTTTTCTTTTTGAATAAAAGGCAACCCTGTAGAAAGTGGAAGGAAGAACGCCGAGCGGCCCAAACAATTCGCTATATGCCATAGCTATTCTCATAGCTATGGTACCACAGACATATTGTGCTGAAGTGAACAATCGAAGTGCCATAACAACGCTTTATTCGAACCATCTTCCCCTGCCCATATTCCCAGATCCCACAACAGGGCCGCTTGGCCTCCTTTCTGAAATAAAGTCATCCTTCTCCTCTCAAACACTTTCAAAACGCCATCAGCAAACAACTACAAAGAGCTGCGACCAGGCTCCCATTCAGAGGGACTTCCTCAGATAGGGAGGGGGGTGTCGTGGGTTGCGGAGGTGAATTCGCTACGGTATTGTGGAAGGGAGGGTGGGGGGTGCTTGTAGGCTCGGCAGGTTCAGCTTTTCTCCAATTTATGTGCAGCGAGAATTCTTTTTTTCTTGAAGTAAAAAAAAAAAAAAAACACTGTTTACCGTGTTGACTCGCGGTGTCCTGCCTAGAGTTCATACAAGAAGCTGCGTGCGCCTAACTCACCGTGAAGGAAAGCCGCAGGGGCCTGGCGGTTCCACCTGGCCCTAAGCCCCCTTCACGGTGCATTAGGCGGACTGTTCACAACGATGTAGCCTCCACAATGCTGTACGCAGCTTCTGGTATGAGCTACCACGCACGAGCTAAGGAAGAACGCAACAAGGGTGAGCACTGACTCGAAACGGGAGCTTATAAGTAGTTATAATCGCATTTGAAAATGGAAAAAAAAAATCTGTTCGGTGTTCCCGCTAATGGGTTAGTATTCTGCCTTCCGACCAAGAGAGAAACTACATAGTGCAAGCAGGCCAAACAAACGCAGAAAGGCTTTAGTTGATGGTGTCGCGTGTTTCGATCTTTTTTTTTATATGTATAATAATTCTGAGCAGCATGTTCTGGCGTCGACAGAGAAGCCAACATTGCCGCCGTGCATACGTCGAGGGTGTTGTTGATGAATGAGCAAGTGGAAAACCGCCGTGGAAAACAACCCCCATACAACCTAACAGCAGCGTATATTTACCTTCCCCCCGCCAAATAAAAATAAAACAAGAAAACATCGTCGCGTGTCGCCAAGAGTCCGACCCTCAATCTTGGCCGATTCGTTTCACCCGGCGTGACCAAAGCTAGCGTTTTGGCAGAACTCTTTACTCAGACGGCGCTATTGTTCTCTACATCTGGAAGCAAGTTAGTTCGCTCCTCCAGCACCAACATCCTGTTTAAAGGTTAGGATAAGTGGAACCAGAAGCAAGGGAGAGGAACACAAGAACAAGAGGGATAGCCAGCTGCCTTTGGAAGTTCAGCCTGACACAGGTGTATAGGGCAGCGACAGCACCGTGAATAGAGATTTCACTGGTAAAAAAAGAAAAGACAGGTGGCCTCACAAAAATAATAATCATAATAAATCTATAACATGGAAGCGTGTGGACCGAAAACCCGTGACATGCTGAGGTGCAAAGTGATGAACAGAGGTAAAAACGAAGCAACCTGCCGTATAGTGACTTACTGTGAACAGAACAAAAAACGCCATGAACGAGAACGAAATCAACGGAAACGCGAAGAACAGAATCAAAGGATTTGTGGAGACAAATTTATACCCATCACAAAAATATAAATGGCACCGAATAGTCCGTACACGGAAGTGTCCGGGTCCCGCGTAATTAGTTGCCTGAGAAACCTCCGCCACATGGAGCCCAGGGTCGTCCTGATGATCGGCACCAACGACCTGCGTCTGGTATGCACAACAGATGCAATTCTGCCTCTGAGCTAAGGGTATGCTCAGAATTTCTGCATCAACACTGCCATTTTCATTCTTCTTTTTTTCACAGGCCAGAACCATGGACGACGCGTACCAATTGATTGCGGATTTGGAGGTCGTATTGGCGCTGTTACTCGGACGCGGATGTGGTGTTGTCGTGATGACGCTGCCGCCGGTGGCCCGCGCTGCGCGGTCCAGCTCCCACTGGCGAATTCTGAATGCCGTGAACGCGTGGATCCTCGGGCTGACTATGGGTACTATGTCTCTCTTTACGACAGTTTGCGGCAGAGAATAACCTGTTCGTTGCGCTACTTTCACGCAGACGGAGTTGTTGCTCTTGAAATCCATCGCCTCTTTGTGCTGGGCAGACGTCGTGTCCGCTATTGCCTGTACGAGCGGTAAGTTGCTCCGGCTACATTGGTTGTAGTGTAATCAACACTGACACATTTACAGGCGGATGGGGTCGGACCGGCGGCTGGACATGGTGCACTGGAACGAAGAGGCGATGGGTCGTGTGACGATGGTGCTGAGGGACGTGATCGGCGCCTGAACACGCCCTCCTCCTCTTCTCAGCAAAAAAAAAAAAAAAAAAAAAGGATAAGTATCAGTTGCACTGCTTTCAAAAGAACTCGATTATTTCGCAATCTGTTCATACGTAATTTCACACCGACCATACATTTAGGACTCAATTTCCGTTGCAAAAGCACGCAGACTAGAAATTTGTTTGTTTATTTTATCCTTTACCTAGTGATTTTTTTTCAATTTCACTTCTATGTCCTTTTTCCCCTTCAGGTATGCATAAACTTCCTTAGTACGTAGAAAAAATATTTTTATAGCTGAACTAAGTGTCCTGACCGCCATTTCACCATTTCGTTTTGCTGGCCGCATCCGGCATGATTATTTCAAGCGTAGTTATAAATAATCAAAATTAGTCCCGAGAACACCCCATTGTATTGACGAAACATTCCCGTGATATTTTATAACGCGCGTTTTGCTATTGCACTAGCATCACTGCCCCATTGCAGGTTAGCTTGGCTCTTCTTATAGATCATTTGTTTTTGCTCATAGCGTGCACATATCTCACCCATTCTTTTTTTCCTTTTTTACAGCGGAGTTCGGCCACGGCCAACTCCCACCGGGAAGCAAGGGTGGGTTGAAAAGCAATTTCCTGCGATCTCCTGCGCTTGCCTGTGCGAGCTGAAGCCGCTGAGCGACGTATATGCTGAAGCTGATATGGTCTTCGCACTTCGCCCCCCCCCCCCCCTCTCATACCACCAGCTGCAATATTTATGTTGGAAGCTAAATAAATATTTCCTCTGACTCGGCGTGCTATGCTCAGTTTCATCCGGTGTAAAGCCGTGATTGCAGTGCAAAGCATGTAGGCTGAAAGGTGCTACGAAATGTTGACTGCCGCAGTGAGATGTTGGTTATATTTTCGAGGCGATCACGTGGGATGCCACAAAGACATGTGATGTCGGAAAAAAAATTTCGAACAGTAGCACCAGGATAAATTCAACAGCGCACCTGTCTCTTCCTTTGACCGGACAAAATGCTTTCGGCATCTTTTGACCTCTATCTTGAACATGCATGATGAATTATGTTTGGTGCCGGAAGGCAAGAATAGAAGACAGGCCATCTGATACTTGCGCATATGGCGCAGTCTATTATATTTGCAGTATTATGTATGTAATACGATAAAAAAACTTTTGTGCCAGACTTAGCTTGCAACCCATACTAGGGTCCAAAGGTGTTCTGATTCCGGCTAAAGTTGCCATGACATCAACACAGAGGACATTATTGCACAGCGGGAAAGACGAGGATAGAAGGAAATACGCAAGGCCCGTGCCGACGATTTACCGGCGGTTCATTGAGAAAAACCGCCTGAAATATATCAAGAGACGCCGATAATTTTCACAATATCTCTTTCTTCATTCCTTTACACCGAGCTTTCTTTCTGCTCTTTTAGTAATGTGCGCTGGCAATCTTGGCGACATATGTATTGCTCATTCGTCCAACGTTTCACCCCAACAACAGTGAAACGTTTAGTTGATTATTCTGTTTTATTTGTGCTACGCGCGTGTACAGAGAAAAAGCTCTTCAGCGCGATTTCGGAGGCCGAGCGCCAAGCAACTAGCGGCGAGAAAGAAGGCAGGGCCAATCCAGCAACCCCCCACCCCCCCTCCCCCCGTGCACGGCGGCGAACAGAATCGGTTGGTCATGGTTCAGGTTCGGACAAAAGGAGCGTCTCCCCTCGCGAATCGCAGGCGGAGGGGAGGGGACGCCGGTACGGGGAACATCGCGCCCGGAAAGCCTGTGCCGGTATTTTCGTCCGCCACGGGTGGGTGGCGTAGTCTGGTGGCAAACTCTGAACTAATTCCAACATGGCGGGTGTGGGACCGCCACCTTAAGTAGAGTGAACTAGAATAGGGGAGTGGCCCGAGCGGGCGGAGACGGCGTTGCTTTCGGCGTGCCGCGCGCCGTCGACCACCGCTAGGGTGGCTAGTGGCGCTGGTGCACGATCTCGCAGCCGGTCAGCCGCGCTGGGCGCCCGCACCACTGATCTCCACAGATCAGTGGCCCGCGCTGTCGCCGCAGCCCTCGATCAGACCGGACGAAACGTAGAAATTGGAAGGCGGTGGGCGCACGTGCGTTCGGTTGAATTGGTGCGGAGGTTCTGACGTGTTTTTCAAAACAGTGAGAGAGTGCATTTCGTCAAGGACCAGCATGTGAGGAAGACGGCGAAAAGAAGGACTGATGCGCACTGTTTTGCCCAGGCTGTCACGCCGGCTATCAGGGCGCTCCAAAGGCTTCTTTGATTGCCGCCCCAAGAGACGAAGAGGTTCGAAAAAAGTGGAAGCGCAATTTGCGCCGGCAGGAGAGAGAGAGGCAAAACTTTTTTTATCGATCGAGCTTTTAGGTGGGGTGGTTCCTCATTTCAGGTAACCATGTGCAGTTTCGGCTCGACTGGCCCTCTCGACCAGAAGTTGATCTTGAGGGAGGGAGCTGGACAGCAGTATCTCCCACTGCTCAGGAGTAGGGGAAGGAAAAGGAGGTGGGAGGTCTGGGTTCTTGGCGCACTCCCATATTATGTGCCATTAGAGTGCCTGGTTGAGTACAGAATTTACATTGTCCGTCGAATTGTATGGGAAATAGCAGATGCATCCTGACTGGATGGGGAAACGTATTTGTCACTATTAGGACAAGCCCCTCACAGAATCGTCGGCTGCAGTGTGCGAGCTCCACTTTGTGTACAGGCCGTTCTTCACAGGTTTGTGCTAAACACGGAGAACGCGTTCACTGAATGCTTCAGTCTTCTTGATGAGCTTCATTGGGATAGCATCCTTTACATTTTGAGTGTGGTGAAGGCTAAGCAGCAGTGTGAACTTGGGTGCAGTGATCATTGTAAGGCTGTTGCGGCAGAGGTGCGTTTTACCTCACGACCCGCATTCACTTCTACTTAAAAATCAGCAGAAGCAATGCAAAAAAACGGCAATCTGCAAAGTATGCTAAACTAGGTAAATGCCCGTAGTACTGGACCAAATTGCGAAAGAAACTGTGACAGCTAGCACACTGAAACGTAATCTCTCGTTCACTGTGTGTATATTATAAAAATTACAATCGGGTTTAAAAAAGGTGAAGCTGGACCATTAGCTGTACACAACTTTGCTTAAAATGTAGCATTGCATCTAAGTGTTAACATTAGTTAGGTACTGTTCTTTTTTTCTAGTAATTATAACAAGAAACAACTACAAAATAATTTGCCTTTCGCCATGATAGCACCTCTGATCTCTGAAAAATCGTAAAGACTCCATACCATGGCATATTGGCAAGCAAGCAGAAGTTACTTTCATTTTTGTGCTATGCGGCGCGTCTAAACTTCCTTTTAGGAGATTGAGGGGGAGGGGGTCAACGTGCTTATTTGCGCACATGCGCCGAATAAATAATACATGAGAGTTGACTGCAACACCTCGGCTAAAAAATTTGTCGCTCTTAAATGCTGCTATACGAGCAATGACGTGTTTTTAGAACCGCGATCTGCCCTGTGCAGGGCCTAACGGTCCATGC
The DNA here is from genome assembly GCF_048455015.1 of Haemaphysalis longicornis. Classification (NCBI taxonomy): domain Eukaryota; kingdom Metazoa; phylum Arthropoda; class Arachnida; order Ixodida; family Ixodidae; genus Haemaphysalis; species Haemaphysalis longicornis. The sequence goes on from NW_027526460.1 coordinate 36,314,733, forward strand.
TGAACACTTGCCAGTTCGCGAAAAGTAAGTAATTATCGTTCGTCAGGCAGTATTCGGCGTGTTGCGCGGAGAACACAGGTGACAGTTCATTGACATTCAGAAGCGCCCGCGCCAGATACAAAGCTCGAGGTGAATCAAAATCGCGGATAGCGGAACTAAGGTGCCTGCAACCAGAACGGACCACCACATCGAGGCCACAGTTCTTGTGCTCGACCTGGAGCAGGAGTAAGTAAAGAAAAAATCAGGCTTGGTCGTTTAGAATCTTGCTTAGCTTCTGAATGCCTTTGAAAACCGAAAGAGAACGCGAGAACATAACAGTGCAAGGCCAGACGCGCAGTCTCGCTGCGCCAGACCAGCTGCGAAAGGGCGCAGTCGCGCCACCTCGCGGTGTCGACGCCAACCGGAGTGGCTCGGCGCCGCCGCTCGGGACACTCCCTTATTCTAGTTCACTCTACCTTAAGTCCGGTGTCAATGTTCATCAACATTTCTGGTCAAGATCAAGACACTACAAATATAAGGCATAAAATCAATACATAACAGATATCTGCAGTGTTTCTTTGTTACAAATTCATGGTTGCTTGGTTTTTGCGATAGCAAATAAAATACTATATCAACTGCAGAAAACCGTCGCCTGCTGTTGCCCGCGCTACCTGGCGGCATTTAAAAAAATCAAACGGCAACAGCAACAAAAAGTTCCACTAGATAGGTTCCACGTTTCGCTTGGAACGCTCGTGGAGTAGGCCAAAGTGGTTCTATAAACGTTGTAGTAGGGTGCCTCGCTTCACGACGTCTCCGCCGTACGGCAGCGTTGGCATCGATACATCCGACTTGGAGCAGTGGAACGCGGCAAATTTAAATTGACTTGAGCAAACCTCTAGCGTGTTATCTTGGGAGGAACGAGACGAGAGAGGAACAGCATGAGAGATGAGCGGGAAAGAGAAAGGAGGCGTTTGCTTGCCAGGGGCGCCAGTCGAATATCGTCTTTCGTCGACATTTGCAACGAAAGGAGGAGATACGCGGCCAATTTTTAACAGCGGAGCTGTTTAATTAAGCTGGAGTTCCATCCGTGCCGGGCGCCGCTCAAAACTCTGATCAGCAAATTGGAGATGAGGAAAATGCTAGGCCAAGAAGTGCGACGGGAAGTGGCGAGGAGGAAAGGAGACCACGAGCAAGTGTGGGGAGTGCAAGCCTCAAGAAAGGAACGCTTCCTGTGGTCGGAATCAAACTTGGCTGGGCCTCTCGCGTTATGAAGCCGGCGTCTAACCCATCGCGATATCATCGCAATCGGGCGCTCAGCATTTTCTTTGTGTTCGTAACACGGGCGTTGGCTTCGGATCTTAAGTGTGTGGATGCAAAATGAACAGATTGATTGATTGATCGATCGATTGATCGATTGATTGATTGATTGATTGATTGATTGATTGATTGATCGATTGATCGATTGATTGATTGATTGATTGATTGATTGATCGATTGATTGCTTGATTGATTGCTTGATTGATTGATTGATTGATTGATTGATTGATTGATTGATTGATCGATCGATTGATCGATTGATCGATTGATCGATCGATTGATTGATTGATTGATCGATTGATTGATTGATTGATTGATTGATCGATTGATTGCTTGATTGATTGATTGATTGCTTGATTGATTGATTGATTGATTGATTGATTGATTGATTGATTGATTGATTGATTGATTGATTGATTGATTGATTGATTGATTTAATTTGGCAGTTTAGGCTAGTGAAGGCTTCCAGCTCCGCTCTTTGTCTTCGCAGCCCAATTGCGAAAGTGGCCGAATGTTTTTGTTTCAATTTCTTTTTATTGATTGTAAAGCTGCTGCAGTCATTTACACTATTGCCACGAGACGAAAAACGAGTGATATGTGTCGCGTAGCGCTATGCTCACCCATCATCCATGACGAAGGAGCGGGAAGTTCACAGCTTGGCTGGGTCTGTCATCATGACCATCCGTACATAGATCGTATCTCTATGTAAATAGATCACTTCATAATCAACCACGGTTCATATAATCTGTCCTTCCGCCGCGTAACACTATTAATGGGACTAAGTTTCTCACGCTTACCGATGCCGCATTTTTGTGCAGATGAAACACGTTACACTTCTCTCGTTACGGACAGATTTTGCTAGCAAATATTTCTTGCGTGTTGACTCATTAATATCTTACTTGGAAAAACACAACTACAGCTACCTGTGGCCATTCTTCTGTTTATCTTCTGTGTTGTGCATTACTTCCACTTGTTCGTTATATTCTCACACTCATAAGACAACAGGCCCTGCAACTATAGGGTGAATTGCTTACATCATAAGTACATTTACTTGAAAAAAAAAATGGACAGTGGTAAGCATTCACTTTACCAAGTGAGTCTCTTGAGTGAGTCGTGGGACTGAATAATTCATGAGCCGCGTGCTTAAAAAGCATCGTGCACCCATACAAAATATTTTACAAATTTGTAGAAATGTTCCTAACGGCCTAGTTTGCTCCTTTTAGAAGTATGCCACTTCTTTACTGAAATAAAAAATAAACAAGGAACTTATTTTGGGTCATCCAGTTTTCACAAGATGGCACTAGCTGTCTGGTAAGCAAGCGTTTTATTTTTATTTCAGTACAAATATATATATATATATATATATATATATATATATATATATATATATATATATATATATATATATATAATGAAGAAAATGAAACACGTCGAAAGAGGATTGGTGTCAACGTTTCGAACGGGGGCCGGCCTTCGTCGAACGTCGAAGGCTGGTCCCCGGTCGAAACGTTAAAACCAATCCTCTTTCGGCGTGTTTCATTTTCTTCATTATACTTACCGGCGTCCAAGAAATTGTTTACCTCTCTCTCTCTCTCTCTCTCTCTCTCTGTATATATATATATATATATATATATATATATATATATATATATATATATATATATATATATATATATATATATATATATATATATATATATATATATATATATAAAGCAACCAAACTAGGCCATTGCGAATATTGGTATGTATTTGTAAAGATTTTCGTACTGGCGAACGATGGTTTTTAAGTCTGTGGCTCATGAAGTAGTAAGTCCCATAGGAATGTTAACTGCTAACAGGTTAGTCCCCCTTAAGTGGGTAAAATGTATTTAACTCACGTAGACGCGTAGTTCCTTCGTGTTCGTAGTTGGGTGCATTTTCAGTCAGCGCGAGTCGTGCGAGCGCAACGTTTACTCGTTGGCCTTTCACCGGTGCATGACCAGACATACAAGTACCACCCTGGTCTGACAGTAGGCCTATATGATAGCTGATTTCTGGGATAATGCGACGTACATTTGGTACCAACACACATCCCCTTACAACGGAAAGCAAGTGCGGAACTTATCGATCGAACCCGGCCCCACCGATGATCACCGAATTCGAAATCACATATTTTTTTATATCCTCACTGGCTTGCGAACTTGCAAACTTACTGAGCTTGTATTTTTAAAGGTACGATGCGTTAGAAGTAGTTCGTGGCCAGCGCTTCATTACTAGCTGAACCAGAGACGAAGTTTTCACAGAAGTGTCTGGAAGTTCGATTAAAGGTACACTATTTGGGGTGAACTGAATCTTTTTACGATAATTACGCGCTTAAGTCCACCTTTAAATTCGCGCTTTGTTCCCACAGCCGCTCGAAGCCGTTGCACAGCTAATGTCACAGCCAGCGGGACATCGAGGCGAGGTCAAAGGCAAGTGGTTGTGGGCCGGTGGTGCGGCGTCGGGCGCCGCAAACGGCGCCGGTGGTGACGACGCTGGCGACGAGGAAGCGGGCGGCCGCGCCTCTCCGTGGTACAGCCCGTACATCAGCGACGTGGCCATGAAATCTATTGTCCTCCCCGTATCCTTTGCCATGTGTACTTTGGGCGGTTCAAGCCGTCTGAAGGGGAAACCCGTGGTTGTACTCAGATCGTATATAAGTGTCGATAACTGAAGTTTTAATTTTCCCACGTTTACTGTGGTTTCCCACTGCTGGTTTCATTAGTGCTTATTTTGATAATATTTGTAATTTTTTCGGTGTTAGTTAACTGCATGTTATGTCGGTGATTAGTTAACTGCAAGAAAAACTTTATGTGTGAGAAAGTGAAGCGCCTCACAGAAATGATGCGCTTACGGGAAGACACCGGAGACCCTATTGACATTACGTACATGCGGGGTAATGATCAAATGAAACACGACCACAGAATGTGGTTTAGAACGTAACGATTGCGTAATATTTTTTTTCTTACTAGCTGAACTACCCCGTTGCTCAGCTGCATTAATAAAGGACTGTGATAGCACTTTCGAAGTATACCGTATAAGAGCTCACCAGGGCCGTAGCCTGCAATTCTTTTCGGAGGGCGTTGTGGATTACCGGAAGGGAGGAGTTTGCCGAAAGAAACACTAAGGGCCGTATTCTGAGTCCCTCCTCCACTCCATTTTCTCCCTCCACTCGGATGAGGGGAGGATTCCGCAGTGCTTATGCATGAAGAAATCCATTTCAAGGATCTCCTCGACCTGAGGCTCGAGTGGAGGAAGGACTCAGAATACCAGGGTAAGTCTCGCTTACGCGCTGCCTGGAAAAAAATTTCGGAGGGGGCTCGAACCTCAAACCACCTCTGGCTACGTCCCTGGAGCCCAAATATTTCACGTCCACTAACTAAAAACTTCAATATAACGTGTTGTGGTTCATTTCATTGTGATTTTTGTTCATTAATCTCCGATTATACAGATATTTTCATTTCTTAATCGACTTGAGTTGCACGTTGCTGTTTTTTCCAATTCATTACTTATAATCTCGAGGAAACTGCTTCTCGTGAATACAATAGGAGAGTGACATTACTGACTAAATGATGAAAAGTGCACGCCCAAGGACATTTTAAAGGGACACTGAAGTGATATGTAAACATTGCGGGATTACTAGCGCAAATTGTAGTCCGGAGTCCCCAGGCCATGTTTCGACCACTCTAGGCGCGTTTACGCGATTTTATTTAGTAGAAAAACTAATTCGAAAACGCTGTCCTCCTCTCTTTACGCTCGCCCATTTTCTGTGGCGTTTTCGTGTGACGTCAGGAGGGGATGAGCTGGCAATTGGCTGCGCCACGGCTGCGCTACTGCACGGCTCCCCGGCCGACAGAGTCAGTCGGCCCAGCGTTTCGTCCGCCGGCCGCCGGCGGGTCGTCGCAATCAAGGAGGTTAAAAAAAAATTGCTTGGTCGCAATTCGTTCGCTTAGTTGAAACGAAGCCAGGACACGTTTGTGAATGGAAGAATGTGCCTTTCTTTACTTGGTTTGTTTGTACACTGTATCTAGCTCCAAGTCAAGGTCGCTTCACACAAGCGCTGCACATGCGACGCTTCGCTGACTGGTACGCCAGTAGGAAAATATAAGGCCTCTTGAAGGCGGGAGAAGAGTCAGCGAAGTCAATATAGGTACTAAGCAAATAAAATCAACTGATATTTTTACCGTACAGCGTAAAACTAGGGCGCGGGAAGCACTATTTTGCGCTGGGCGAACAAGCACAGCGGTCAGCAGCACGACTACGCATCTGCGAACGCTTTTCCGTCTACGAAATGCAATTGCTAGACGTGAGCTACTGTGGAAACTCGGGCGACGCTTACTGCACGATCGCAGTACAACAAATAGTCACCTAAGCGACTTGAAATGCCAAAACTAAATAAAAGTGTAAACCGGTTGTACAATATATACCCTATATTAGCAAAGCCTTCGTGTCCCGCTCCGTGGCCTAGCGGTCTGGGGCGCTCGGAATTCTCCGCAAATATTTTGCGAGTCACGAGTTCGAATCCCCGCGGGTACGTGCCTTTTTTTTTTGTAAGTTAACTTTTTTGTTTTCCGCCGATGTTTTCTATATTGAGTTCACCTTTTTTGGGGCCGCAACGTTCATGGCTACACGAACTAGTTCACAAAACGCGCGCAGGCTGGCACTGGCGCGCTAGCGAGTTCTCGTTGGCGTGCTGTTGCCATAAGCACCGACTGCTTGCAGGCAGTGGGCACATGCCAGAATGAACAGACTCTTGGCCTGGTGCGAACACGCTTTTTACGATACAGGCATGAGGGAGGCAAGCTCCAAATATGGGGGAAAAGCGCATGACATTTGGGCGTCTGCGGGTACGCGGAGGGCGTTCATGCACTGCGTAGGTCTCGGCTAGTGAATGCTACGACTACAAGCCGTCCTGGGAGGCTTATCTTGTGCATTTTACAGCCGACAACATGGCAGAAGCGCGGTACGATGATTACTGAGATATTGAGAATGCCCATCCAACAAAGCCATTGGTTATGTTTTACAGAACCGAAACCGAAACTTGCGTGATTGCTAACCTTGGGCATCGTCCAATCACGGCGCCCCTCCTCTCAACGTCACAGCCTTAGTTGGTGCGGCCGCCGCAAACCGCGCATGGTAGTTTTTCTTCTTTCGCGCTTTGTAAAATAATTACCGATTTGTCAACCGGATAAACGATGAAAAGTGTGCTAATTTGAGCCAGTCTACGCAGTGCAAGCAAAAACGGGAGCTTGACAAATTCACTTCAGTGTCCCTTTAAGACAGCGCTGATCATTTGCCTTTTGTACGCGGTGGTATACTTCAAATAGCTGAATAGTTTAGGGCGTTCCGTAATCACCAGTATTTTCTACGAGAAACTGGCGGCATACCCGACGCGAATCACTTTCCATCCCCGAACATGGCGCGAGTTACTTTTTGAGTATCGACAAAGAACCAGGCAGAAGCTTCCCCTGGCGCGCTCGTGAAGCCATGAGGGTTTCGCTCTAGTTTTCTGTTACTTTTGTTAGTTAGGGACGGAACGTGTTGAGCTGAAAATGAAGCTATTCCGAAGACGAAGGACGGCGAAGGACAGGGGTAGCAGAACACAACGTACAGTACAAAGTGCTTTGTATTGTACGTTTCGTTTTGTTAACTCCATCTCCGGTCGTCCTTTGTGAATACAGCAGCGCTTAATTTTCTGCTCCGTGTGAACTACCAACTTACCGTAAACATTCTTCCATTGTAAATTATCTTCATTAATGCTAAAATAACCGAATTCATCTCAATCCACATTTACGTAGCTTCTGGCCGTGCTACGAAGTGTGCGGTCGCTCGAGGAACTGCTTTGGCCCCCAGGCGGTGCCAGGGAGCGGGACAGTGTGCTCGAGTCCCTGGGAGCATACCTGGGTGCCTCGGGGCTCCACAGCGCACTACACTACAGCATCACATAACTGGCCAGGTTGCAGTGGAGTGCTGCTGCTGGTGTAGCTTTCCTCTGTCTGTCTGTCTGTCTGTCTGTCTGTCTGGCTGTCTGTCTGTCTGCGTGCGTGCGTGCGTGCGTGCGTGCGTGCGTGCGTGCGTGCGTGCGTGTGTGTGTGTGTGTGTGTGCGTGTGTGTGTGTGTGTGTGTGTGTGTGTGTGTGTGCGCGCGCGTGTGTGTGTGTGTGTATGTGTGTGTGTGCGCGCGCGCCCTTTTTGCTACACCTTTGTGTCTTGTACCTTGATGTTTATTTATATGTCTAGTGTTTCGTTTTTTATATGTTCCTTCTTAACCTTGCCCATGTGTTGTATATATATATATACCCTATCCCCTATCCCCTATTCCTCAGTACTCTTTCCTCCCTATCCCACCTCCCCTCACCAGCAGGCGTTCCAGTGTCCGCCCCTAGGCGAGACAATTTACGCCTGTTGGTGGACCTTTCTTTCTTTCTATTGTACAATACATACATACATACATACATACATACATACATACATACATACATACATACATACATACATACATACATACATACATACATACATACATTTCAACTTAATCTGTTCACAGCCTCGGTTGTCACGTTAGCGGCACGTGGCCCATGGTATTATCTAACCATGGCCCGCGGTATTACCCACGCACAGAACGACGAATTACGTTGAATGTTTCTCCTTATTGGACACATGAGGACCTTTCGCCTTAGTAACGACACAGACGAGCGTTTGTGTTCTAATAGTACAGTACTACCAGAGTCCTTCAATGCTTCTCTGATCATGAAACTCCCGGCCAAGTTTCGTACGGGGACAAGGGCTACCGCGAGTGGCGCCACCGCAGATCGGAGGGCATCAGGCGGCCGCCGCTGCTCTGTAGCCAGACCGGCAGGCAAGGAACGCAGTAGCAGCATGCCCGTTCGCACCAAATGTTTTCGCCACTCAAGTCCATTTGAACGGCCCACGACACCTAAAGCGAAAGCGCACTTGTTTTATCTTACTCCGTGCACGGCCGGACTGGAGGGGCCAGCGAACGCGCATGAAAGTGCGCGCCCGCCGCTCCTCCAGCCCGGCCGTGCTCCGTGGTCCGTTCCCTGCCAAGCGCGCTCTGACCACGCCCCCGGCTGCCCTCCTATCAACACCAGCGCCGCGGTGCGGCCTCCCTGGGCAGCGTACGAAGCTCTCCCATAGCGTGACGGCGAAGTTTCATGACCAGAAAGGCATTGAAGGACTCTGGTACTACTGTACTGTAGTAGTGAGAAAGAAGGAGGGAAGGGGTGACTTCAACTTTAAACACTACGTTCCGTCAATTATTCGAAGCTTGAGGCGATGTCCTGCAATCCTGGCCATGAAGAACTTCAGAATAACTGAAAACCCCATCATGCCCCAAATCATAAAGTTGGCTTTTTTGTATTACGTACAAGCATGCAAAGAAGCACGCTTCGCAGGCATAAAGGTGAATATTTGAGAACACCTTGACCGGATGACGCGAAGCAACGGACAACTTTCGTTACAAAAGGTAGAAATAGCTTTGTAGATAGCACTAGCCGGATGTTCCATCTACGTGCTGTTTCTTTTCAAATTTCTGTGAGCTGGAACGCTATCCGGAATAAGCCATCATCATGGCTAAAACCGTGGTCACAATGCACCGAGGCCCCCGTTCACTACGACCATAAATCAGTGCGATTTGCCCTTGAGCCCTGCGGCACTAAAAATCAACATCATTATCAACATAAATCTGCGCGATATCTCGCTGCGGAGAAACTGTGAAGACAGATCTCGTGCACCCATCGCTGAGCGACTACAGTCATGCAGAATCTAACAGCTGTTGCATGACAATGCCGAGTGGACGTCTAATTCGTAAGGGTAAAGGAATTGTCGCTGTCGTAATATGCGTGTGGTTGAAGGGGGACTCGCCCGTTAACATTCATATGGCACTCTCTACTTCATGACCCACGGGCTTAAAAACCGTCGTGCACCAATACGAAAAGCTTTACAAATACATATGTATGTTCACAACGGCCTAGTTTGCTTATTTCAGAGCTATGTAACTTTCGTACCGAAATAATAATAAAAAAAACGAAACTCTCGCGTCATGTGCTATTTACGCAGCTAGCGCCATCTACTGAAAACTGGATAAACCAAAATGTGTTTCTTGTTTATATTTTATTTCAGTAAAAAAATTATATATTTCTGAAAGAAGCAAACTAGGCCGTAAGGAACATTTTTATGTTCCTGTAAAACTTTTTTGTATCTCTACACGATGCTTTTTAGGCCCGTGGGTCATAAACGAGTTAGTCCCATAGGAATGTGGTCAGGTGAGTCCCCCTTAAACCGCTAAAACACTCATAACCAGTTCGTTCTAATAGTAGGGGATTCTTTCAGTATTTCAAACTACAGCCTGAACTTCAGTTTCAACTTGTGCGGTAAAATTGTTTCAGATAAGACATTGAGATGCAACGAATATGGAGTCTACAATTACAAAACAATCAATTACCGCTTTCTGAGTTTAGCTGCCATAAAACCGCAGACATAAACGCTCATTGCCTCGCATTGGTGTAATTACTGGTTGCGTATCGCTAAATTTGGGGATTAAAAAAAATTAGCAGTGTCTTAGCTCGGCTATGCCAGCGTGAGCTAAGGTTCAGCTGGTTATTCTTAGCTTTCCTGGTTGTCTAGGATTAGCTTGATTATCATGCTTACTGCTGCTGCAATGACACACACACGGTATACGCATTATGCGACATATGTATATTTATCAAGAGGCTCCGGCGCGTCGTCACGAATCGCCCCAGAGCTAAGATGGCTCCACAGGCGTACACCGGTGTTGCGGCGACGCACGAGCCATCGGTTCCACATTCGGCCACCTCTCGCATGATCATCAAGTGGACCGGGCCGCCACGTGCGGAACGGGGGTTGGCGAAGACGCTGGGTGCGTGGGGTGTGTGAGAGACGCCGGGCAGCAAGCAACGTTTTGTGCGCCATGTGACGTCACTGCTGCTCGCGCATGCGCAGCACGGCTCTCCAGGAGCCACGTGAAACTGCTCAACCTCGGCCAGTGTAGCTCAAGCCACAATACACTCACGCTACAATACACGACTGCGGTTACAAGTAGGCTACCGTTAATTCCTAGGAATGCCGACTGACTCCTCGCCCTTTCGTTTTCCACCGGGCCAGTAGTCTGGTCGCTGAGAATCGGCGCGCAGAAATCGTCGAGGACAATGAGGTGGGGTGGAACGGGAACTAAGGCATCGCCGCCAGGTCAGGGATGGGACCCCGTGTTCTCTCGTGACCACCGCATCGAAGTGGGCGCCGAGAAGACCCGATTTTCGCCCCTCGCCTGCCCCCATTCGCTGTCCTCCGCGGAGCTGCTCGCGCTCTCACCGCGTCGCTTACCGTCGCAGCCGTGGCATGTGGGGCCGAGGGCTCGCTCGGGAATGCATAATTTAGCCTTTTCCAACGGTCCCCTTGGGCGTAGCGCCGTAATTGAAAACGATTACGTGAGTCATGCGGCGCGCGCAGGACCAAACCGACGGAAGGCGGAGGGGGAGGGGTGGTGGTGAAGAGTTTCTTCTGTACCCTAGCTCGTTCGGATGCCCTTTACCTGTGCCGTCTCCTTTTTTTTATCTCTTTCGCCGCACTGGAGCTGCTCCACACCCGAAATCTCTTCCTCCGAGTCCCCTGTCATCTCGATCTGAGCTTGCGCACTCATTCATTCCCTCTTTCAACTTTCTCTTCCTCTCTTTCTCTCTTCACCTTTGCACTTTCGCGACCTTTGCAGTGTGGATTGTTCATTGCGTAGCATTTTCACGGTGGACATTTGACATTTTCTTTGATCACAAGATCATTCACCAAAAATTTGCTATTATTAAGCGTAGCGGCTTCGGTTGTCTCACTCTTACCCTCTCCTTACCCCTCTTTCTTTCTTTCTTTCTTCCTTTCTTTCTTTCTTTTTCTTTTTTTTTTTTTTTTGCTGCCAACTTTCTTTCTTTTGAGGGCGGTGGCCTGTGGGAAGTTGCAGGTCGGTGTTATTTGTTTCGTTCGCGGTGACGATGAGAACGAGCGCTCTCCTCCACCGATGAGCGTCGTTCCATTTTCGCTCGCTCTTAGCTATCCGTTATTTAGGGCGTTGTATATCGCGCACTTTCGTGTGCGTTTTTAAAGTGAGGGGAGAATATAGAAGGGGCGCGGGATCCAGTGAACCGTAACGGCAGCGGCATAGGCACACCAAGCGGGAATGTGGGCGGAAAGCAGGAAGGAAAAAATGAGAAAAGAAAGAAAAGGCCGGGTGGGAGGACTAACGAACCCCCCTGATTTCACGCGGTGGTTCGTTATGGGCCGGTCGAGATTTGACATATGGTTCCGGGCGTGATCGAAGCTATAGCAGCTGCTACTTCAGGGGAGCAGCCGAGGAGAAAGAGACCGGGTGAAACCATGTGCGTGTTCGTGTTCCGAGGAAACGCCTATAATTAAAAAGGAAACGGGTGTTCATCCTTTCCTTGGTGTCGCCTTTGAGTCGTTCTAGGTGCACTATAGCCTTGACGGTCCCGAATGTTCCTTTCGGCGACAAAAAATACTTTTTTTACGTAGGAAGCAAAATTTATGGCTGTACTTCATTTTATACCCCTCAGTTACTTAAATATTCATCTTTCGACTTCACAAACCGGAAGTAAGGCAGCACTTGTTTTACAACCCATAGCTAAAGCTGTTTACTTAAATTTGCGGGATATATTGTTGGAACTTTGCAGGTACCTGCGCTAGGGCTGTTTAGAAGCAGCCCTTTGTGCACTAATCATGACGCGTCATTGTTTGTGACGTTATCAGTGCAACGAAAAATGGTTGCCTGTGGCGACACCAATTTAAATGTTTCATAATTTCCCATTTTATTGAACGGCTGTTGCTGCAAGTGTGGTACACTTCTAAACTAGGCCTGGCAATTTATGGATATGCAGGCCAGCTTGTTTCTTGACCGACGTCCCCTTAATGTGAGGGCTCAGTCATAGGGCGCAGGTTGCCCTCGAGTATAATCTATTTTCACGCACTCGATCCATCCGCTTTTAATCTTGCAGGAAGTAGTCTTTGCTGTACGGTAGTCATTGCGGCACCGTAATATTGCTGGCAGTGGCCATTGCTGCATATTGTAAGCATGGCAAGTGGTCGTACTTTCGTGTACCTGCTAACTCCGATTCGGAAACATGTGATATTAAGGCCCGTTCACACTCGCGACGAAAGCGAGCGAAAGCGACGAAATTTCTGTCGCTTTTGTGGCCTGGCATCACTTTCGTCGCGCGACGAGAGCAGATCGGTCCCGAGCAATTTTTTTCGCCGCCGTCGCACCGTTGCCTTTGAAGCGGAAGCAGGGGGCGAGACTTCCTGACGTCATATCCTGCCAAAGCACCCGGATGCTGTGTCTCCACAAGCGGCTAAACTCCCGTGACGTCTCGCTCCGAGCGCGAGACAGTAACAAGAAAATCAAAAAATCGTTGTCACCGTCGCTCGATGTCCCGTGCAAGTGTGAACAGCAAGGGTGGCGATCGCTGTCGCTTTCGTCGCTTCGTCGCGTCGCTTCACCTCAAGCGTGAACGGGCCTTTAGAGTTATAGAAGAGCGGAAAACCGGTACGGTATCCGGCAGGCAACCGCCGTCACTGCGATTGCGCAGAGGTGGCGCAACCGGGTACTGACCACGTAGATGTGCCGACCGTATACTGGGCGCCGTACCAGGACTGGCTTTCCGCTCTGCTATTGGCGGTGAGCGCGACCACGGGCGGCGCTGCGAAGCGCGTCTCCGTGACGTCGGCTTAGGGATTCTCGCATTTGTCGTCTGCTTCACTCGGCCTCGCTCTCCCTGTTGTTTCTTGGCGCTCGGTTGACTTTTGGTGCTTGTCCGCCCCAGATTTTGCGTGTGCGTAACTTTTTAACATAATAAAAGACTTAAAATCGCACACACTAGCTCAAGGTGGGATTCAAAGCTTAGTTTTTGATAACGCTCTGGAAGAAACATTGCTGGCGTCGCCCAATTCCTACGAAGCCGGTCCTGTGCGGAGCACGAAGAGTCGGAGCTAGGCAGCTCCTGTAGCCAGCAATCCTTCGAACAAAGCGAACAGCCAAAGTCAGCGAAAATGAAATACGAATTCCAGGCTTTCGGGGCTCTCGGCTTTCGCAGGAGGCATTATGATTCCCGGTAATCGTATGTGGTAAAACAGTTTTTGCAACCTTGCCGAACGCTCGAAAGTATTGTATTACATCAATTTACGTTGTCATGGCGTGAAGGTATGCCGACATGCATTATGGGATTCAAAAAATGTACAGCGGGTTCCAAATAACCTACTGTGTGCCTAGGCGCATGGTGGTTTTACAACAGGCTGCTAACCAGTATGGACGCTTGTTGAGAAAAACGAGTAACGTGTACGGTAAAAATACAGTAGCGCTATGTTTGTTCGGACCTGGAAGGATATGTCGGTACATTTTCCACAGCCATATCTTCCCACTATTAACATATGCGTTATATTAAAACTGCACTCCAGATGAGGAGTAGGAGGGGAGAAAACTTTATTTAACAGTAAAATCGAGCTCGTTTGTGGGCGGGCTCCTCCATCCAGGACAAGACAGTTCATCCCGAGTAGGCCAGGAGCTGTTCTTTACGCCCGAAAGACTTGGAAAACAATAAAGAGCTGCTTGGACATATTCATCGGTTTCGATTCTTGTTATACTGAAAACCGTCACGTATACTATTTATTGCGTTCGTTAGCAAGTATATCAAGCCTTCAACACCTTATTCATGTTACAACTGTTCGGGTTGAGATTCAGTTCATAACGATAATGATGGTTACGATAGAAATTCGGGGCACAAAAGCCGCCTTCGAGTGCTCTGGACAGCGTTGCTTGCGCCGTTTCGCGGTGGCGTAGAACGAGTCTTCCCATCACTTTTGCATGTGAATAAACAACGCGCGCTGAAAATATGCACCTTCTTGTACGCAGCCATAACCAAAGCCAATTTCTGAAGAAGGCACTGTATGCCTTACAGCGTGAAGAAAATATCCACACGAACTTTATGAGCCTCCCAAACATCCCCAAACCTCCTAATAAAACGTTTGTGACGGTGTAGAGAAATTAATGCGTTGGGCACAGAAAAAAATAATCATCTGATATGTACAAGTAAACAACAACGAAAGAAATAGAAGATAGCCGTTTTATTTCCCGCTGTGCGATGCGCGTGTAGGAACCCGCTGCTTGGCGCGTAGCATATTAGACTGTTCAGTCTTGATAAGAGCATCTCAAAAATACTTTATGGAAGCCTACGTATTTTGAATACTTATCGATGAGCTCTGAGCACTGAAACTCGCAAATAAGCTAGAAAGGACGAGTTACACACGATCATCTGACCGATTCTCTGAAGAAAGTTGTTCTCTGTCTCCTCGTGTGTTGCAAACCTGCGCGGGATGCAGCTTGAAATTATTCAGAGGTGTTCGAGGCTGGCAAATGACTGAATTACTGGAAATACGCTTTTTAATTCACTAAAGCATCAAATCAGGCGATTTCTAGCACAGGCACTGCTGCACCTCACAAGCGGGCGACCGAGGCGTGACCGTATAGCAGCGGCGCGAGTGCAGCAGACGACAGCGGCGCGAGTCCCTAAGCTGACGTCAGAGCCAGGGGGCGCCACTCAAACATCTCACCGCCAATAACTATTTATTTACTGACTCACTCCGAACTCTTCTTGTGTGGCTGGCGTTATTATTATTTTTTTGTTTGGTCTCCTTTGTAACGCGGAGGGCAATCGCCTCCGATTCCTCGAACCCAGAGCCGTCGCGCGATCGCAGAGGGAACGAACGACTGCACTTGGTATTTGAAGCTGCGTTTCCCTTTCTATATCTACCACTTAACGTTAAGCGCCTGTCTTTAACAACAACACGCGCGCGAAGTTTGTTGTCTTGTTTTACCTTTGAAATACTCAGGGCTACAGTTTCTCCTTGACACTAGAAATGTACGATGCCTCGACGCCATAGGTGCTCATCGCGACCTTCTTGCTACTCATCTTCCTGGTGGTCGGCCTCGCCGTCTTCGTGGTTATGGAGTTGCGCAAGGTCCGGGCGGTATCGCCACCCTCGCGCTGTTCAACGTGAAGGCTGTGTACATGCAATCGCCGAAGTCTTCAGCAGCTGAACTGTCGCCTGCGTCACGAAAGTTGAAGCTACATACCGCTGGAACTCGCCGCTGCGTAGTAATTCTTTACGATGCGAAAATAAACTTGCTGTAATTAAACCCCTGGGCAGGCTGTATTCTACAGCGCAGCTGTTTATGGCTTGGGCGTGCGATTTGAAGCGCCTGCGCGGAAAAATGCAATTTGGGAAAGAAAGCTTACGGGTAACAATCTCACACCGATGAGGTCCTAGGGCCTTTACATTTTGATACAAGACTGCTTATATTGCCCATGGAAATATGTCGTTGTAGGAAGGCATTGTTGCTAACAAGTGGAGCCGACTTCAAAGCAATCGGTGTAAGCTTGGCCAGCTTACACCACACAAGCGTACACGGTCCCGGACCCTCACATTTTGATACAAGACATCCTATATTTCACCTGAAAAAAAAAAATGTCTTCCCGGGGAGGAATCACACTAGAAGTGAGGCGTTCGTTTAGAAAGCCTGCGTAAGCTTGGTTTTTGTAAGCTGGCTTTCACATATTGTCTGTTTCACAGTGAAGCCTACTCGAAGAAAAATGCGATGCGAACCGGGACCGATAACAGCGACGCGACTGTAATCGTCCACGGCGTGTCGATACCAATGCCGCGTCCGACGAGCGTGCCTACGAGATGGCACGTAAGCGACTAGTGAGAACCGGCGATGCTTATCGCGAGTCAGATGGCAGCACAAGGCGCCTTCCGCCGAGGTGCCAACTTGGAAGACTTCATGGGTGCGTACGCCAGGTTCCAAAGAGACTTTCTCAATAGTCATTTCGGCTCGATCTGCAGACCTGACCGCAGACCCGAAAGCCCGACACATCCTCGCCAGGAAACCATGCACGCATCTTGGCTGGACAACTACCTTCAGATGGTTCAATGGCCGGTGAGTTTTTTTTCCCTGGTGATCTTTTATTTGGAAGGGGGGGGGGGGGGGAGGGGGGGGGGCTGATGGCATAATGAGGAAGTGTATGGCCGAGATACACCGACGAAAACATGGGGTGCTGTTCGAGGTCGGTCACACAACAATTTGCACGTCTCACTGATGTGTGTGTGTATATAAATATATAAATATATATATATATATATATATATATATATATATATATATATATATATATATATATATATATATATATATATATATGTAAGCAGTAAAAGAAACTTCTCGAGGAGCCGGAAAAAATTGTTGAGAAAATGGTAGACGCACGATTGAGAGCATAAACAGTGATTTACTGACGTTTCGACTGGAGGACCAGTCTTCATCATGAGTAACATACAACGTAGGAGCACGCACGCTTATGTAGGTGCAGAAGGTGTGCTGCAGTGCACTCTTGTTAACAACATTTGCGGGTTGGGGTGAGGGAACAGGGAAGGGAGGGCATTATACATGTGGCACTATACATGACGACAAACTCTTTTCTAAAAAGCCCAGCAATATATACAACTTCATCCATCAAAAAAAAGACAGGGTAGGGAGCTGTTCAAAAACGCTTTTCATACGAATTACACGAATAAATGAATGGTGCAGGGAACGTCTCGACACACGAAATGCAAAGTACAAGAACAACAAATACAGAACGGAAGCCGCCGGTGACACATCCATTCCTGAAAATACCAATTACCGGCGGCGTGGGCAATGTCAGGGCAATGTTAACAAGGGTGCACTGCAGCATACCTTCTGCACCTATATAAGCGTGCGTGCTTCTACGTTCTTTGTTACTTAAGATGAAGACTGGTCCTCCAGTCGAAACGTCAGTAAACCACTGTTGTTTTTAATCGTGCGTCTACTATTTTCTCAACTATATATATATATATATATATATATATATATATATATATATATATATATATATAACGAATCAGATTTGGCAATGAGGGGCTCGTTGAAAATAACACAGAAATAAGAGTTGGCAGTCAAGAAAACTTCGGAAAGCAAAGGGGAGGATGTAATAGGTCATTGAAACAAATAAAGAATTTGGAAAGAAAGAAAGAAAGAAAGTGGAGAAAAAATTCCCGCAAGGTGGGATCCGAACCCACGACCTCCAGAATACCGGTCTGGTGCGATAACCACTACGCTACTGGCGGGGCGATATTCCCCTCCACTTTCTAGGGTATTTATGTTAAGGTTTTTGTTTCCTGTGCTTGGGGGTGGTGGCCAGCGCCACTCGGACTACTCGGGGTGAAGGGGACCTTTTTTTAACCCACGGGCCGTGACTACGCTCCGCCGGTAGCGTAGTGGTTATCGCACCAGACCGGTATTCTGGAGGTCGTGGGTTCGGATCCCACCTGGCGGGCATTTATTCTCCACTTTCTTTCTTTCTTTCCAAATTCTTTATCTGTTTCAATGACCTACCACATCGTCCCCTTTGCTTTCCGAGGTTTTCTTGACTGCCAACTCTTATTTCTGTGTTATTTTCAACGAGCCCCTCATTTCCAATTCTGATTCGCTACATGCATAGCGAGGGCCTCTGTTCTGACAGTCTTGGTGCCATAGGAAGCTTAAGAGGGTTCAACGCTGGTCGACCACTCTTGACATGTCGTATACACTCCAGTCACGGCCCTGGGGTTAAAAAGAAGGTCCCCTTCACCCCGAGTAGTCCGAGTGGCGCTGGCCACCACTACCAAGCACAGGAAACAAAAATACCAAAACATAAACACCTCAGAAAGTGGAGGGGAAAATCGCCCCGCCGGTAGCGTAGTGGTTATCGCACCAGACCGGTATTCTGGAGGTCGTGGGTTCGGATCCCACCTGGCGGGCATTTGTTCTCCACTTTCTTTCCTTCTTTCCAAATTTATATATATATATATATATATATATGGTTAGTGATAGATGGAACCATACAATTACATTTTCAAATTTCTCTATTACGAGATTGTTAAGCGTGCCAAGAGAGACGCAATGCAGAAGTTTCTGCGGTTATTAGAAAAACATGTAGGACAAAAAATCCTGTCCTGTTCAGCGCTTGATCTATACAGCGGGTGTATGAGCGAATTCTCTATCTACATATCAACGTGAGAGGTCACGAGTGCGCAACCGCAGTATTTCAGGGTGCTTTCTTGCTACCGCCGTATCTTGCTCAGCGGATTTTTACGTGGCCTCTTTCCATCGTCGTAAAACCGTCCTTTAAAAAAAAAAGAACGTACCTTAATTTACGGGATATTACTCCTTTCAATCCCTACACCAATACAGCTATGTATGTAATCGAAAAGTAGTGAATTCTCAAGGCACTCCCGGGTTACCGTGCGGGTGAAATTTCGCTCCTCGGCATTTATTAAACTGCAGAGAGTTCCCGGAAATCGTCGCTGCGGTGGCCATAGGTTGTTTTTTGTCTTTCTACTCCGCCCCCTCCCGTTCAACCGGGGAGCGCTTTCTCACACAACGGCAGCAAGCTGCCCACCACACCACACCATGACCGCACCCCAAGACCAAGCTCACAACTATCCGAGTTCTAACCCAGTCAGCAAAAGTCTGAAGTTGCAACCACTGAACGTACGTGAAGGCCCGGTTGTTGCGTCACCAAGTCGAAAGAAGAAGGAAAAAAAAAAAAAAAAAACACGCCACTGGCTCTCGACGGTTGTTCGTTCCTCATCCCGAAAACATCGCGTCATGGGGCCATTTATTGGAAGATATGCGTGGAGTTGCGTAGGGGTAGCTCTACAGGGCCTTGTCTATGGGCGGTGGGCGTCCGAACGCGGCAGGCTGGTCCTTATTGGGAAGAGGAGCGGTGCTGGCGTGATGCGGATCGCCGCTACATTAGGCCACAGCGGCTTCCCGCGCGGTCACGCGAGCCGCTGACCGCGGCAGCAGCATTAGCCACGGAACCCACGGTGGCTCACGGGTAATGGTGGCTCACGGGTAATGAATTGACTCAGCCACGGCTGCCATCAGCGTCCCTGACTGTGCCACCCTTCGTCCCGTCTCTCACGCAGCTTCAACGGTACTGTTTGCCCGCACGGCCTGACAGCGTGCCACACACGTTCCTGGCCTTTATTCCTTTGTATTTTGACGGAAACTGAGGTCTGGTACGATACCGGCAGCATTAATCACTTCACCCACGTGACGCACGTGAACGGTCAGAGCATGCCACATGTTCCACACACTGAGTTCCTGGCGTCTCGTACAGCACAAGCATTGCCGCAGGCCTAGTTAATTGGTTGCAGAAAGTTTTGATCCATGATGTGCTCGTGGCATGTCTTCCCCAACACCATTTAATTACGCTAGCGAAAATGTGCGCGTTATATGCTACGCTTAGAATAGAGGACGTGAATGTTCGCATGACTTCATCAGCTTCCACGTCACCTCGCACTCAGCTTGCGCTCTAAAAATGTCCTTGGACCTGCTTCACCACCTTAATGACCAATCCCGGCGTACGCGGGAACAAACGTGGCAAATAAAGAGACCCGACATATACATACGATATCTGTCAAAAATGTGATCTGCGCTGTAGCATCGCACAGTGCAAATCATCATGCTTGCATTCCGTGATGTCATGCTGGATGTCGTCATTGCCCTATTATGCACTAAATAAAAACATATTTTGTTTCTTTTTCGTGGTTCCATCCTTCGCAGCTAGTACGTTCCAACGATGTAAAATGCTTTCGCCCAGTCACACACAGCTAGTCTAGTTAAACTTCTCAGAACTCGAAATCGCGTGCCGGAGTGGACCGGCCGAAGCCGTAACTAATGTGCACCCCTCCGTCGCGAGAGGCGAAAAAAAAAAAAAAAGTTCCCGCTGCTGGTTACAAGGTTGGCAAAATCAAGGTGAATGGAGGCGTCCATCTGCGAGAAGCACCCAAATTAACGTTCACTGCGCAGCCCGAAGAATGGCCAAACCGGAGGGCAACGCACCGCGCGAAGTCGCTCCCGGGCTTCGCAATTACGGCGATGGGGACGGGAGATTGTCGCCGCTTGTGAGCAGCAGCTCTACACATCTAGACAGAGAGACAATGCAAGAAAAAAGCGTGCAAAGAGGAGGTTCTGCAGTTAGACAGTCAACGAAGAAAATCCGAGTGTCTTCTGGGAAGTCCTTTGTCTCCGCTCGGCCGCATATTACGTGTACTCATCTCCGGCCGCCAACTGTCGCCGGGTCAAAAGGTGGTCCCGAGGTCCGTTTTATTCGAGGGGGACCATTTGTCATGCTGCGATACACACGGCACGACGCTCGCAGGCTTCAAGGGAGAGGGGAGAGTTCGAGAGTGGGGGCTGTTGCGTCGATAGGCATCGGGAGACGGCGGAACGAAGCCTGCAGCAGATTTGCCGGCTGGCCGCGCATTTACACACGCATTACAGGCAGGTTCTGAGATCGTATGCGTGTGGACATCTGCGGGAACGCTGTATACCTCGTACTGTGCGCTCCCTGGGATTGACGACATTACGGCATCGCGATTTCGATTGCGGAGGCCGGTTCGGGAGCAAGGTTTTATAGCGGCAGTGCAAACCAACGCAGGAAGCTGGGCGTCGATAAAGATGTTGGTGATAAGGATTGAATTCAGTAAGGAAGCACTGCCGGTAATGAACGTCACGTAAATGTACTCAAATAGCAACTTCTCCCTTTCTTACTCCGCAAGAAAAAAGAACAAAAGCAACCAGGATTTTAATGCGTGACCGAGCAACAGGTGGTTTGCGCACAATTTCAGGCAATGTTTCAGCTTCTCAAGCAGAACGAAATGAGTCACACGACCTTCGCCGGCGCAAAGGATATATGCACTGTAAACACGCGCCAATTATTTGAGCTATAGATGCAACCTTGCGCTTTAAGTACG
>NW_027526460.1:36336059-36357041 GCF_048455015.1 Haemaphysalis longicornis
TCAAGTTCACACTCGAACCCAAGAAACACTGAACTTTTATATTGGTAAGTAGCAGGGCAGGTGTCTTTTCAAATAAAAAGTCATATGGGCATAATATTTTGACTGCGTTTACATTTCTAACCTGTTTCCGATGCCACGTGGGCGTCTAATAAGCGTCAACGCGACCACGTTTCCCCGTACAATCGTTATTTACCCAAATGTTGCCAGCCCACATCAGGCTACCATCTGTCCTAGGCTCCACAGCGCTCATTTAGTCTCTTGCCTTCTCATTCATGGGTGTGTCCGCTCATGTTGTTGCAAAGTCAATCGTTTTGGGTGTTTTTTTTTTTTTTTCGTCTTGGTGAGCTCTCTATCTGAATAAATTAAGTATATGCCGTCGAAGAACAACCAGAGTGCTGTCTCTGTTTGTCTGGTGGCCATGCGTGGGCGGATATGGTCCTTCACGTAGCCGCTTCCACGGACATGCCATTTCTTGAGGCGAAAAGCCTTGCATCGTCGTCAATCGCCTTACATCGTCGACCTAATCGTCGCCAACAGGGATGGTACCAAGATTCACGTAATCTCAGCGGCAGGAACTGCGTAGTGTAGAAGCGCTCCAGGGTTCTGGCGCCGTTGCTTGGCTATCGCAAACGCTAACTGTTGCTCGGCGCCTTTAGGGCGTCTGTCTGTGGTAGTGCAGCGCGAATAAACTAAAATGAAGAGACGATAAAAATTAAGCGCAAACACGATGTAACTATCAGTAAAGAAGCCTGATAGTTGGTAAACTTTCGCATTCAAAGCACGTATAAGCAGAGAGGTTCCCGAGTAATTTTATTTCTTCCTAACGGGTGTTGAAATTGTATAGTACCGGAACCATGAGGCACACTTGTCAATTTGGACCATGCTCAAAGTAAGCTGTGCCAGGCCGCCCAGCTGTGCGCAGGTTTCTCGAGTGCTTGCGAGAAGGAGCCCAGCAGGGTGGTGAGAATTTATCTAGCTATCTAAAAGACGTAGTAGGTATAAGCTCAAAAACGCATCGATTGCCAAGCAAGACTCCACTAAACGCATCCTCAAGGGCATTGATGAGAACGCTTTCAAATGCTTCTGGGGAAGAATCCGCAAAGTGTCGGTGGCGTTATAAGCTTGTGCCAGACTTATGATGAGTTGCGCGAACAGCGTGTTTTTATTCGTCACCGACCTTCAGGGCGCGGAAAGCAGTTTCCTGCGCTTGCACTGGAGGAAGGTCCGTATACTTGTTTGTTTGTTTGTTTGCGAGGATATGTCGCTGCAACTCGACCTTCGGCCTTGTGCATCAGCGCCGTCGTCAGCACAAGAGCCAGCCTTGCAGTCACCGCTCCGTCAAATCATCCGTGAGCAAGTCGCCGAAGTCTTATTAGCTGCCTCTCAGCTCTTGCATAAGGCGGCACAAGTCGCGACACGACCTCTCCAGAACACGTACGCCCCTCAACACCGCTCGGGGCCGAAACCCTTCCTCGCGTTCAGTCGGCGCCACGCCGGATAGCCTGTGGGATTTCTGGCCATGTCGCCCGCCTTTGCCGCCGTCGTGCTTGGAGACACTTACGTTGGTAACGTCTACACACCTCGCTTACGCATACCTTACAACAATGCAGCTGCCGAGCCGCCATATTCCTCCGCTTATCGTGACGAATCATTTTAATGCCCGTCAGTCGTCCTCTCTAGCGTCGCCCTTCCACCTCACCAGCACTTCGTATTCAGACTGCAGGAGGAAAACTGGTCGCTGCAGTTTCGGGGCAGAACTGCATCGAAATACCGAAGCTTTTTGACTGCCGCCTACGAACGTGATTAAAGAAGACGTTGAGGGAATACCCAAACACGAACACTTCAGCAGCTTTACCTATATTTTGAACGAAAAACTTTGCCGTTAATTATGGAGAGTATACCGATGCCAATTTCCGGTGGCCGTCTCCGCAGTGCAGCATATCATGTCGAACCTTTCGTAGTTTAACGGTCCCGGTTTTGTACTAAACTAATGGGGTATACCATGTTGGGCTAGTCGGTGGCTGCGATACAAAGGTGTGGACAGCGCACATTATTGGCAAAGGACGGACAGCAGCGCTTGTTTTTTGTGCATCTGTCCGTCCTTCGTAAAAAATGTGCGCTGTCTAGACTTTTTTACAGAACTTTATGTACATAATCAAGTCCCCCGTCCTTGTCTAATGTAGTATGACAACATCTTAGGGTGGGACTGCCTGCAACGCCATAGCTCGGTTATTGACTGTGCCTGTGCTGAGGTCGCTTAATTTTCGCTGGGTGACGCCGAAGTGGACAATACACCCGCTTCTTCTGAGCTCTGCAAAACGAAATATTCCATAACCTTTCCAGCCTCCGCCGTTCTTATATGGGTCTGGGGCACGATGCTCGACGCAACTGTTATGTTCCCGCCATCTATTCTGTCCAGTGTCCACTCAAAAGGCACCCCTATCTCCTACACCGTCGTTGACATCGATAATGGTGGTGGAACGATGTCCAGCTGAAATTTGCCTCATTCATCTTTGACTGTGTTTTGTGGAGGGTGCCTTAGGCGAATGGAGTCTATTGACACCCACCTCGTCAACGACTTCCCAGATGCCTCACCTGTTTTGTCTCTCAGCTCGGTGAGCTCAACTGTCCTCGTGCATCTGATTCAGCCACCGTCGTTCCCTCCTTTGACGACAATCTCGATCCTGTCCAGTGCAATCGAATTACCGTTCTTCTTCAAAATTCACACGTATATATGTCGGGAAAAACCAAAACTTGACAAGAAACAAAACTGCTGTGTTTGGCAAATAAAGCTTGAATCAGATTCGCAGAACTGGCGGTTGCAAAGCTGGGCGCAGTCCTTGAACTGCACGAAAGGAAACCCGTTTGTTGATAATTTGAGATCGAGCATACTTCCTAGTTAATTAGCTGAATTAAATTTGGAAGTACTAGAGTTTTATAGTAGCGGACAAGTATGGGGCGCTCCGCTTTCCGAAACGCATGCATTGACAGCAGACGGAAATTGCACGATATGCATAACTTCAACGCGAACTGCGTAATTATGAAAAGCAAATAAAAAACGGAGTTATGTTAGAGTCGTCTTAGCGGCTGATACTTATACTTTGTAGTTGTATACATTATAGTGCTCATATACTTTGTTTTGGGGGGTAGTTTTGATTAAACAAGAGTTGAAAACGTTTCCTGTAACCATACCCCATCCGTGAAAATTTCTGTTTTTCGCCGATTTATCCGCGGACGCTATATGGGTAAATCAAGACGTATACAGCTTCGCTGTAAAAATCCAGCAGGCCTCTCCACCAGTTCGCTGTATGCGGCATGCGCAAAGATATCGTGCATGCCATCTGCGTACTCTCGAAGTTAACGACGCCTATGCAGACACTCATTACTTCGCTGTGGCGGCGTTCTGTTCGTGTTACCGAGAATTTTGTGCGCATCATCCAACATCTTTTAATTATTTTTATTTCTCTCTCTCTCTTTTTTTTTATCAGGAGTGGCAATCTATGCCTATAATAGGTCGGCTAACATCGCCATCACCATTAAAGCCCATTCTCTCACGATGCAGCCGCATAGCGGGTGACTTGAATTTAGGGCTGTTCAATCAGGTTGCATGGGCTACCACAGTCATTTTGTTTTTCCTGCAGAGCTCATGTGTAGAAGCTCTGCGAAGAATTTCATTGCGGCGTTCTGTTCGTGTTACCGAGAATTTTGTGCGCATCATCCAACATCTTTTAATTATTTTTATTTCTCTCTCTCTCTTTTTTTTTATCAGGAGTGGCAATCTATGCCTATAATAGGTCGGCTAACATCGCCATCACCATTAAAGCCCATTCTCTCACGATGCAGCCGCAAGCGCGAATTATCTGCTTGGTTATAAAGAAGAAATTATGTCTGCCCGCAGCCTTTCTACCGCCAGCAAGTATGCGACAGCGGCAGGTGGCTACGAAACGATATTCCGTTCCAAGATATATGTATACGAGCACGGAAATTCCGGTGCGATGCGAAACGTTAATTAAACGTGTTGATAATAAGCGCCTCACCTTTCAACCGACCTAAAAGATACCAAATCACTTTTATTCATGAAAACAATGCGCGTGATTGAGCCAAGAGAACATTTTGCAATAAAGAAATCACGGGTCTTTGAGAAAACATTAACATCGCTGGATCTCGAACCCGGAGCGCTAGTTTCAAAACCCGTGATAGGCTAACGAGGCCGAACAGCGGAGTTCTTTTAGCAATTGTATAAAAGAACAGAAGGAGTGCTCCAAGCGAAGCAGTACATGACTCTGGGGGAACAGAGGAAATGCCGGACTTGTACCCACAAGGGCAGGTTTCTAGAAACTTTGGTCGTGACGCTTGCTGTAAGTTTTGTTGTAGGCACGAAGCCATTGGGCTCATGCCCCCAACTCCTGGACATAGCATTCGAAGCCTATAGGGGGCATAGCTCTACGGACAGAAGCCTTGGACTACTAACTACACGATCTCTTGAGTCGTCTATAAAGTTCTGCCCAATAAGCATTGGTGAGGAGAGCCCGCTGTACACGAACTTCACATAGAATGCTGCCATAGAAACCGCCATAGAATAGTGCCGTTCCATTCTCCATGAATGTGGCTATACACAACGCAAGGAGAGCGGAGCTAGTTCGAATACCGATATACTGCAAAGGAGAATAAAACTATAGTTGGGGGTGATAAAAAGTAAAGTTATATTGCATGGTGATGAGGACTGACACACTACAAATGCGGTGGTTTGGCGTTGAATTCAATCCTGGGATGCCGAGTCATTGCCTCAGTAGAGCCTTAATTGTATTCATGACTTTTCTGCAGCCGTTCTTCAGTCGTCAAAAGGGAAACCGAGGGGACCTGTAAAAGTAATACATTTAGCCAGACAGGTTTGACCGTTAATTATGAAGGCCATATCGGAAGTTTTTTTTTTTTTTTTTTTAACGATTTACACGCATTTCAAACGATAAAAGTGTGCTCTAAAGTGACGGTTCCCTCGCGCCATCCTCCCCACCGGTTTGGTGACGACACTATGATGATGTAGTGGCAAGTCCACAATGATGAATTTAGTGAATCAGTAACATATTTAACTTTTGAAACTTGCGCGAACAAGTTTCCACGTTAGTCATGGAATGGGGAAAAATTAAGGCCGTAATGTCATCGGAAACTACAAGCAACACACATTTAAACTATCAATATCGAAACTATCAAGCTATCGCATTTAAAGCATGGTACCCCTGCCTTCTGCGGGACCATAGCAGCATATGTGCTTGTGCATACGAGTCGTTACACAAAGGTTTCAAGCCATGTGCAAGATCATCATTTCCCAACGTCTTGTTGGGACATTTGTTGGAACTTGCAAGGGCTATCACGAAATATTATTTGTAAAATTCTCGCGCACTGGGGTCCTGAAACTGCTGTTTAGTAATGAGCCCAGCGACAGGTTCAGGCGCGGTGGCGGGGACTCATGGAGCCACTCCCGTGCGCCCCGGCGAAAGTAATTTCTGAAATTTCAGTGTCGGAGAACGATCTACGCACCCCTCTTATTCTTTTCCTCCTGACAACGCGCCTCAATGCGGGATAAACGGGGAGGATGAAGTTTCATAAATTTGACGCAAACGAAACACATCAAGTCCATGTTGTGGACAAGAGAACATTTAAACCACTCCCCTGGCAACGCGTCTCTGGCCCTGTATACCCCCATACGTTATACCGTATTTTAGCGCGTATAACCCGCACTAAAATGCGAAAATTTTGGTGGCAAAGTCGGGGCGTGGATAATACGTGGCGTTATTCTTTTAGTGCAGCTTCACGGCAACGCGCGTTGTGCCGTGAAGCTGCACTGCGCGTTGTGCCGTGCCAAAAGAGGCAAGGCAGATTTGAAACGAATAAATGGGCAGAAAAAATGGAAGCTAGAATGTCGTTAGAGATGTACAGGGCTGAGAAATTGAACATCAGAAAGGAAGATTTCTGCGATAATTCCCAGGGCAGTGTTTTGCTTTTTGAGGCTAGAGCAGGTTGCTTGCGAACAAAGAGCTTTGTGGGGAAGTATTCACAACATGATGGGGTATGCGTGGTCTGCAGAAAAGAAACAGAAACTATGCGGCACATAGTGTTCGAATGCGAGGGTATCCATCCAAATCTACTACATGAGGGAAATATTCGGCTTCCGTAAGCCCTAGGATTTAAGAGTAGCACAGAGGAAGTTAACTTCAAGGCTGTCGAGGAGACGAAAAAAAAGATTAGAATGCTGGGGGACGAAAAGCAGAGAGGGGAATATGGCCTAGGACAGTTACCACCTGTAACAGGAAAAAAAGTACTTCGTGCCTAATAAGCTTTTTGTGCCTGTCCTAAGCAGCGCTAGTATTAAACCGTGATTAAAGGACTAACTAGTATCAAAGGACTAATATACCCATGTTTTACACTCTTGCAAGAGTGTAAAACATGGGTATATTAGACCTTTTTGGTAAGATGACATGTCATAACCCCGCTACAAAGGAGAAACCAATAGCAATCATCATCATCATAACGCAGATGACATTGTGTACAACATTGAGGACTGCGGCTCAAGTGATACCTCTAGCGAGAGCAGTGACACTGAGTGAATTGCGACTTTCCCCTTGCAGTCAGCGTATTCTACTTGCCAAATGTACGCTTTTTCTGTCTATATAATATGTGATGTGTTCCTTGAGCAGTAGCTTTGGTGGAGCCTTTCCTGTATCAAATGTGCGGGCAATACGTGAGGATCTTTTTTATTTTCCGGTGGTCTGAAAGGGGGGGGGGGGGGGGGGGGCTGGGGGGTGCGGAATCTATGCAGGGGCGGGTTATACGCGCGGAATTACGGTGCTCGTGTAAGGTGTGTTGGCGCCGTTTGTGACCGGAGTTGGCTTGGTACGAGGACACTTTGCCGGAGATAGAAGATAAGTACAAGTTTAATCATAACAGAACGTTATATTCCACTCCACACGAACTTTCGTGTGAATGACACAGGAACTGCGTACTAACTACGGCTGAGTTGTCGCCTCTTCTTTCATTCTCCACTAACACTCCTCCGGTAGCAGGCCTTGCCTATACTA
Organism: Haemaphysalis longicornis; assembly: GCF_048455015.1. Lineage (NCBI taxonomy): Eukaryota > Metazoa > Arthropoda > Arachnida > Ixodida > Ixodidae > Haemaphysalis > Haemaphysalis longicornis. The sequence continues at coordinate 36,343,136 of NW_027526460.1, forward strand.
ACTGTATAATAGCCCAAAATGTGTTTAGCTTCATCCTACGCCATAATCAATTCTTTTTCTTAATGTTTGTAGCGCAACTCTTCGTTCATCGTTCGAAGCAAGCAGTAGAAGAAGTGAAGAAGTGAAAAAGAAGAAGCAAGCAGTGTAATTTGAGAACTTGTTTTCTTTCGTCATCGTTCGAACTCAGATGACGAACGACAGGACTTGGAAAAGCCAAAAATCATCCTTACGCGAGATTCTCCGAACAAAGGTAGCAAGACCGCCCCGTGAAACGGCTCATCTATCAGGCCGAAATTCTTCCCGTCATCACACAACTAACCACGAACTATCACCCCGACCACCCATAACGGCTGTACCATTCGACATTGGCAGTTTTGCGGCCAACAAACGTGGTGCATATTACTCACCAGCACGTTACATGATATCCCTCGATCGAGAGCGCGAGTAGGTGGTCGTGAAACTGGAAGTTCTGGCCTCAAGTGACTGTCTAGATTTCCATCACCCCCCCCCCAGCGGTGCTCCCGTCCAGGGGTTTATGCAGAATTTCGATTTTTTTTTTTTTGGGGGGGGGGGGGGGGGTCGGTGGGATGTTTGGGGGGGGGGTGTTGTATAAATCCCTAGGCAGGGTGCTCGTGGTTGTGGAATCTTTTTTTTTTTTTTTGGGGGGGGGGGGGGGGTGTCGAAGTCCTTCTAGGGGGGTGTTGGGGGGTGTTAGGGGGGTGTGTATAAATCCCTGCTCCCGTCATACTCCGGGAACTCATAAAAGCCGACTCTACAGAGACACTGCTTGAACTACTTTAAACAACATCGTGCGCATTGATCACTGATTGAATGATGACCCGTCCAAGTCGAGCATAATTTCATCGCAGAATCACAATTTTGTGTCACCGGGGTGGTTCTCCTGGGCACAAATGCTTGGTAGACAAAGAGCGGGCACATAGGCTTGTTTCAGTGACAGTTTAGCGGGAATCTGTCTTGACCCACCATCTCAGATGCTGCACAGCCGTTTATCCTATTCGTGCACCTTCCTCATGCCTTCTGCGCCCAGCGCAAGCTAACCCCCCCCCCCCCCCCTCCCCCCTGCAGATTAACATAGCGAACATCTGCCCCACACTGCTTCCTATGCGTGCTCGGTGCCTTAACCTGATCGCACCGCGGGGCGTAAAATACCCCAAAATCTACCACGCGTCGTGAGCTTTTTCTGGGCAGCCAGCACTGATCCCCGTACTGTGTCATCCTGAGAGGGGAAGTGTGGCTGACCCTCACCTGACACCGCAGCTCCTGCTAACGTCTCGAGCCAGGAAACCATAGCCACAGCTTCCAACTAGGTGACCTGGTGAGAAGGCCCTTTTCAGTAGAAGAGTTTCTTTCGTTCCTTTCTTCACGTGAAAAAAACCGATGCCCTCCTTTCTTAAAAAGGTATCGTAAATCTTGATTTCTGTTGCAAGTTTCTAAAACCGGTATGTTTCACAGTTCTCTGGTTTGCTTATGCAACATACCGCAGTACAATTTCGTAGCCCCGGAAGTCAAGGACGCACGGGTACCTTCGCATACTAGGTATCTGTGTGAATAGAAGATTCGGTACTTGTATTGACGCGGTTCAATAAGCTGCGGCCAGCAGATCGTATTCACGGCGGATATCAGTTCACTGCACAGCGAGCTGCAATCGACGATGTGTCATCACTCCACAAGGCATTCCACACTTGTTTTGGCGTATCCAGAAGTATTCATGAGATCCCTGCTTCGAGGACACACGAACACAACCACTCAAGTTGAGCCAGGTAGCCTCCAGCTGCTTCTTTATCCGAAATAAATCCGGTCTTGAGGTTTCACTCGGAACAACCTCTGCTGTGGTATATCCAACGCTTCAGAAGCTTCTCTTTCAGGTATCAGTCATGCTGGAGGATCTACCACACTGCACTAGAGCAACCAGTGTGCTTAACCAAGTGGAAACAACTCAAATGGTGGAGCACAGGGTGAGGCCTCGCAGGCAAGGGGAGTCATCCATCTTGTACGGCGAAACAGCGGCTGACGGTCCTTGATTTCACTGACCGTACATGATGACACCGTTAGCACAAGATTAGGTAGAATCGGCGTATCCAGAGGGCATACCAAGTATTTCCCGGTAACTACGCCACGTGGTATATATCCGTTGGAGGGGCAAAGAGGGCTGCGGTAGTCTTTGATAGCCACTGGCAGTGTCCATCTAGCTCTTGGAGACGGCGGCAACGTCATGGTGCAGCGCCGTGGCACGTCCGCACTGGTCGGTCGCCGAGGCCAGCTCTGGTCTGGACGACGACGGCGGAGCCGTGTGCCACTCGAATGCGTGAGTTATATTGACGCCGGCGGTGGCGGCTGCGACGCTCACGCAGACGAACCCGCAAGTTCGCATGCCTCGCGTTACGTCTCTTCACTTTTTTCCCCGTTTATTCTTCCCTCCCTTTCTCATCATCTTGACTACCATGGCGGCAGCAGCTCCTGGCATCACGCACATGCACGAGGCCAAAGGCGTGCGCCGGCATAAACCAGCGGGGCCCCGGCGGATCACGCGACGAGTCGTCCGGCCACGTTAGCTAGCATGTCCCGGCGCCAGAAGAGTCGCGCGCACGCCAGCACCGGCGTGCCAACGCTCGCGGTCCGAAGAATTGTCCACGGCCGCGCTGTGCAAATCGTGCCGTGCACACGCTGGTGCGCGCACCGCCCTGTCGTCGCCATCTCTCTCGCGCGCGTGCTGGGGTCGCGCGATGCGTGCTCGCGCCTCGGCTTCCGTGAGCGGCACGGCGAGCGTGCGCGGGCGACGCGCACGGCACGACGCGACGCGCACGCGCCGTTGGTGGAAGCCCGCGCTGTATCGAGCTCGCGCATGCGACCTGTCGTTCACGAAGCATGCGATTCCGTTCGTCCTCAACAACGCGTGCATGACCAACAGCGATAGCAATCTTTCTCTTTTTAAACTTCTTTTTTTACGTCGTCGCCCTCGCAATCTCCAAGTGCGCTTTCACGCACACACCTAACGACATGGCTGTCAATCTTGGCCTCTTAGCGGCTTCGCACGCGAAGCCGGCAAACTGCGCGCATGGTAATTGGAAGTTATTCGCGAGATGATGATAGGTGCTGCCCCGCGGCTTCTGGTGTTGAGGCATCTGGGGGAGGAAGTCGGTTTTTATAGGGTATGCGTGATCGCGCTCTATCTGTTCGCGCATCGCATGATCTCGATGTTCGCGTGAGTTTGTACTTCTATTCACCGGTTCGAAAATGTGAAGGAAAAGAAATATTTCCCCCCACTTTCGGTGGCCTGTCGTGCGTGGGTGTAATTTTGGAAAAACGGGCGCTGCGTGCCTCGCCTTCTCCGCCGCGCGTTGCGAGTGACTTTCGGCCCCTGTACGGGCGTCTCGTTTTTCTCGACCACGTGACGTGACATGGCGTGAAGTTCGACTTGAACGCGCGCGCGCTTACAACTTTCCGCTGTGTCCCGAAATTGCCTCGTAGGAAACAAAACTAATGGCCTCAGCGGATTCCTTCGCGGAGGGAAGCTTCGACTTTCGCTGCGAGCGGGCAATTGTCCATCGATAAAAATTGAACTCCGCACGCCAGGCAAGGGGACGCAAGAATTACGGGGTCTCTTCGAGAATGCACGCATGGCGTTAACGGCTAAAAACGCGCCAAGGGCAACAAGTCATATGTCATACGAAGTACTGAAATTGATCGACAAACTATGGATCGAAAGTTGTTCGGCCGTTTTGAAAGTAATCTCTCAATGCCGGTGGCCTTTTTCTCACTTAAAAATAAGCACTGATTTAGGGCTAGCACGTAGCAAATGTAACTGTTGCACGTCATACTTTATTGAGCCTAAAAAGAATGAGGAGATGCTGCGGCTGTCATTTAAATCTTACTTTTAAAAGCAATCCATTTGCGGGGCTGTAGGAAGTGAAATTGAAAGCCTCCAATTTCGTACGTGCTAATATATTAACAAGGCAGAAAACACGTAATTTCAGATAATTCCGAAAATTTTATGCCAATACAGTCTTGGTCACTCTGTCTGTCTTGGTCAGACAGACAGTAATGTTCCGTCAGTCTTGGTCAGGTTGTATTTGACCAAGAAGCTATTAGAGGTCAGGAGCTGACCCGACCTGAGCTTACTTGCTAGGTATACGAGTTGTGTTGGGATGCTTTAGGATGAAATCCTTACAACGGTGACGTTATTTTCGCTTAGAAATACCTTTGATTTCTAGCAAGCGCACATAAAATTTGACTGTTGCACGTAATATTTTATTAGGCCTAATGAATGGACATTGATGCTGCGGCTGCATTTTCAAATTTTACTTCTAAAAGCAAAACAATTGTGATGCAGGAACTGAAATTGGAAGCTTCCAACGTAATTCTGCGAGATTTGATCGTTGGCGATGTTGGCACAACGATTGTCCTTACTCAGTCCATTACGCACAGAACATACACCTGATTGTAGCAAACTTCTATGTTATGCCCCAATCACTGCTGCAGCGGCCGCAGCACCCTCGACGACCTATTCGAGCCCTTCTAGCTCTTTGGGGGGACCCGTTGCGTTGTGCGTTGCGTTGACCATTGTGTTAGTCTGGGGTACTTAGGAACTTCCTCATAATGTCCCGTCTTTCGTCCGCAAATCTTTGGGTGCTGCCGTGTTTACAATACACGGTTCCGTCGCAAATTCTAGCAAGCCTTAGGGCTCGATTTATTTCGATAGAACAGCCACGACACACGGTGGCTGTTGGGGGTCATTGAGAACAGTTACAAGCCCACGGAGCGGTGAAGCGCTGAAGTATTATTGCGGAAGTACGTCGGCACAGCGCTGCTTGTCAAGAGGAAGACCTCCCGATCATTTACGCCTTTACTCACAGTGTCGTAGCAACATCTGCAGAAGAACCACACTAAGGGCATGAAAGTAAAAATAACGACCATTGTGTGCAGACTCACGCGTTGTCCACAGTCCATACCTTTTTTAGACTAGGGTTTCACCAAAAGTCACGGCTATACGAAATTAGCGAGCTGTAACAATAGTAAAGCTGTAGACTTGGGCTAGTTGGTAATTCATAGTGATCAAATGTAGCGCAGCAGAAACACGACGAGCGCTCGTCCGTGTGTATTCTTTCCGTCCTGCTGCGCTAAATTTGATCACTATGTAACAATAGCGGGTACAAAGGCACTCAGAGGCACGTTTTCAGGTGCCCAACGTTCTTTTGGGTTTCGCTTGGCATCACACAGTGGTTACCGGTACCGAAGAGATGACGCAACCATGCCATAATTCCGCGGGCTATCGTCAACGTGTCGTAAGAAAAGGAAAGGGCTAGGAGGGTGAATGCTATCGTCAACCCATTGTGAAGAAGACAGAAGGTGACAAACGCAAGTACGCAAGCTTCAATGCTGCCTGCAGCGAGTGCTAAATCTGTATAGCGAAGGTTGTCGAGCAGAGGCAACAGAGCGCGCATGCAGACGCGAGCGGCAATGCCGCCGCAGCAACAGACGCCTCCCCGTCACGAGCGCAAAGCGGAGACAAGGGTAAACCGAAACTATTACTCCACCTACGCAATCCAGCCGGGGGAACCAATACTCCCTATGTGGTGTTGAGCGTAGGCAAAAGAAGAAAGAGAGGAAGCAGGTTTGACACTGGAGAAGACAGAGCAAACTGTGCTATTTTCTTAAGTAGTCGTCGTCGTCACATGCATCGATATCGTCCTGTTTTTCGTGCCAAGCGTTACATGCGCGGTAGCGCTTGACGACGGCGCTGGAGATTTTTTTTGCTAAAGCCATGGCCCTAGCCGGGGACTCGGCGGTCGCCGCGAGGCACTCGCTCACGAGCGCTTGGCATTTTTCACTCCTCGTGGTTTTGCCAGGTTTTTTTTTTTTTTTTTCTAGGGCCACTACGCGCCCCGGGGACGCTCGGTGGTCGCCGCGAGGCACGCGCTTACGAGCGCTCCGGATTTTCTTAGTGTTTTTTTCCTGCAACACCGAACTTACGGCTTCTACAACAGCTGTGCTGTTAAACGCGCGAGCGAAAAATGCAAACCCGTGTCGGCGTACGTATATATGTGAGATGAAGAATTCGTGTGAGGGGCAAGAGTGCTGTTTGGAATAAGTAATTAAAGATTCTGTCATTTTTCTCAAGTGACTGGCTCGTCTCCAACACTACATTTTTATTTTTTAACTTGTTGAGCCCACGCTACATGCTTGCTATAGCTATACCCGTGGCGTGGGTGGCAGGAGGCGCTAAATAAAGCCGTTTCAAAAAGCGGCAGTTGGCTTTATTTTTCTGGTCTTGGAGAGTACGTACTAATATTTACCAAAAGGCAGAAAAACGCATAATTTCAGATAATTTTGGAAATTTTCTGCCAATGCCGGGCAGATGATAGTCTAGTTAAGACCGTTTGGCCCTGTTAATATGTGATGAGGGTGTACTTAGCCAAGCAGGAATTAGAGGTCAGGACTTTCCAGCTTGATGGTAGGTAGCGCTGGCTTTTGCAGCGCCTGTGTTGTGTTCTCTTGCTTAGTCTTGTGGTCTGCACTGTTTTTTTTAGTTACAATGTACAAACAAACCTTTCAGCAAACCCTTGTTTGGCTCCTGCTTCCTCTGCTAGACCCAGGGATCGGACTTGACAAGTGTATAGGGATCTGATGAGCGGTGCGACGTCCAAAATATGTGAAAAGTATCTTGCCACAATTCGCCACGTTCTCGCCACATATCCGGACCGCATCCGGATCAGCAGTCTAATACATGCAATACCTTTTGAGCCTTTCAGAGTCTTGAGTGCTTCGGTCTTGACTGGTGTTATAGCCTTCCTAGAAACAACTGGACTCCTGAAAGGAGCCCTGATAACCTGTACACGGCATTTGGCTTCGTGTGGTCTCATGCGCATTTTCGCAAGGCGGAATGGAACGTTGCTGTCTGAACGTCGTGTTCTTGGCAAATGTGCCCCGCCACCTTTCAATCTTCTATGAAATACATGACTCCTTATGGAGCTTCAAGTGTCCTTTGCAGTAACTTTTGGACGCACTCCGTTGCAGATGTATACTGCTGAAGAGAAGCCGATAAAGCCAAAATCCGACGGAGGTTATAATGGATCTTGCGGATTGTTTGGAGTATGCAGGAAGCGGTGCTTGGTTGAACGACATGGTCGCATATAATATCGAGAAGACAGCTGTGTCGTAGATGCACCTTAGGGTCTATAGTTAATAGTTGGTAGAACGCGACCGGTGATCACCTTGTCAACCGAGTCAGTCCGAGGCTCACCAGGATTTGCTGGTGAAAATGCTGGTGAAAGACAAAATGTCACACTTTATGAAGCCCGAAGCACAACCTAGCGTTCTTCAACTCGACGAATGTCACTTTCTGCGTTCCTTTTGTGAAGCTCGTGCTGAACGAGATTGCGCAAACAGACGAAAACATGTTCGCTCAGTGGATGTCGATGAGGGTGGTACGGCATTGGGTCGCAGCTGGAGGATTCACCCGTCACCATTTGAAGAGTGCGGCACGCTGCTTGCCTCAACTGTCCGCACAAAATCTCGTACACACGCATACCTCCATCTGCTTCGCCTTCATACATAATCTTTTGCGGTCGCGAATTGCACGTGCGGCATCAAGCGCAACGGCAGATTGCTTTCCTCTTAATCAAAAGAAAAACAAAAGAGAGGAAAGGAAAGAATCATTGACGTGTAACAAGTTCATTCCAGAGCTCATGAAAGGAACCAGAGCATTGCTATACGGTACATTCATCTCATCTCGGGTTGTTTTCGTCCCCTCCGGAGCAGAACCAGCGCACTTACGGAAAGCGCACACGGCGTAATATGGCTGGTAAGATTAAGGATCACCCGCTCAGCGTATTTACGTTGTCCGGTCGCTCACTGTGCTCTTTAACAGCGAAAATTACATGTTCGACTGAGTTGTCGAATTTTCATGCACACTACGTTCCCAACGTGGACTTTTATATCGGGTTCAAAAACGCCTCCCAGTAAAGTCCACGTTGGGAACGTAGTGTGCATGAAAATTCGACAACTCAGTCGAACATGTAATTCTCGCTGTTCAAGAGCACAGTGAGCGACCGGACAACGTAAATACGCTGAGCGGGTGTTCCTTAATATTACCAGCAATATTACGGCGTGTGCGCGCTCCGTAAGTGCGCTGGTTTTGCTCCGGAGGGGGCGAAAACAGCCCGAGATGAGATAACAGCTTTTAATGAATGTAACATATAGCAATGCTCTGGATCCTTTCATGAACTCTGGAATGAACTTGTTACACGTCAATTATTCTTTCCTTTCCTCTCGTTTGTTTTTCTTTTGATTAAGAGGAAAGCAATCTGCCGTTGCGCTTGATGCCTGCACGTTCACTTCACGACCGCAACAGATTACGTATGAAGGCGAATCAGATGGAGGCATGCGTGTGTACGAGATTTAGATGGTGCGAAGCTGTCAAGCTACTACTCCGTCTTTACAAATTCAGTGTGCCACACCCAAAATATACTTCATAAAAAATAAATTTTATAACTATAGCTCGTGCTTCGTGAAATCCACGCGCATTATTGAGCCGGCACTTGCGAACCAACTCCAACCACTATCTCTTACACGAAAAGTTCCCGTTTTTGCTGAGAACGTTCTAGCAGGAGGGAGCGGCGGGCTGCAGGCGGACTATGAGACAAAATGTCGCACTTTCTGCATTTATTGATGGCGTTATGTTGCGGCAACTGCGGTACAACAACGCTCAATTTATCTGTTGATATTCGCGTTCTATATTTTGCCAGACTTGAGTCTCGTCTCCGCTGTACCGCGCACTTATCTCCCACATCGCCCCGGGCTCCGTCCATTCGGCGTTGGGGAACCGCTGGGGGGTACCCAAAAACAAAATTGAGGGCAGCCCAATCGTTCTTTTGGACGCACTACTGCGACGCGCGTTTTTTGTGTGTCCGGCATTGACCAATCGGCAGGCGACTTCTGCAACGCCGGAAAGATTCGATTGGCCAGTGCGAGCCCGCGAGCGAGGATCGCGGAAATGAGGCGTGGCGGGTCACCGTCGGCAAGCGGGAAAAACGATTTCTACTTCTTTTTCTCTATACTTCTCGTGGGTATGCGTGTGCGTCAGTCATCTTTAGCAGTAAGAACTCCCGAAAAAGAAAACAACAACGAAACAGTGACTGGAGATACAGAGAGTAAGTATAGCGGTCGAACTCTTTTCAAAAGTTCTTAGTTAAAGTGTCCCTGCTTCGGCGTGTTGCGCAATTTTTGTCATGCCTTATTTTCCTTGGCGGCAGATGCTCTCCCTTGGTTTTTACTCGTGCTTCGAACGCGAAAAAATGCGGCCAGTCTGTGAGACCAACCGGAGTGGCCGTTTCTCAGTTACCACACTGTCGAATCATGTTTGACAATACAACATGCTGCGTACTTGCCAATTTAATTTACTAGCTTTTAATTCTGCTTTTGGATTGGCTTGCTCGTCCGTGAGATAGCTGCTAGCTTTGGATAGGGGATGGGGTGCTGATAGCCTGCCGTTCCCATGGCGGAGGTGGCGGTGTGTAACGTCATGTACTGGTACATATGAGTAGGTCTATCACGTGACACACCCCCTCCTGGCACAAATGAGAGGTGCGACTCTCGGCCGCGCCGGCCGCTTTTCGAATAGAGGCGAAAAGCGGAGACGCCCGTGGGTCGAGGTTTCGGCGCACATTAAAGATTCCCAAGTGGACACAACTAATCTGGAGCACTTCTCTTCGTCGAGCTTCATAGCCCGGGCGTAGCTTCGTCCCGTTAAACCGTCAAACGAGGAGGCCCATATTTATTTGACCTGTGGCGGAATTAAAAGTGTGGCCATTTTAGAAAAATAAAGCCGTCCCACTCAATGTGAAAGCTGTCGGAAGTGCGGAGCAGTGATTCGCAATAATGCGCTGTAGCGCCGTTATCCACTCACTGCTACCACCCAACGCAATTCAGATTTCCCGCCTTCGCAGTGCTCGCGCGCCCCCTGCCTTAAACTGCGCAATCGGGAGTTCTGTTCTTTTTGTGCTCGCTTTTCCTCCCGCACGTGCCGGCGTTGCACTGCCACTTTTTTTTTTTTTAATGCAGAGCATTTCTTTAACTCACATGTAGCGTCCGCCGTCCGTCCGCAACAGCTCAGCGCGCAAGTGCGCCCTCTCCCCCACTCCTCCTCTCCCGCATCACGCTACCCTCCTCGCTCTCAACAACAGGTCCGCACCCCTCCCCCTACACTATATAAAAAATAATACTTATCGGCGCCTGGTTTCGATCCCACGACCCTGCGGGTGGAACGCAAGGTACAGGGTGCTCTACCCACTGCGCCACAAAGCCGACACAGATTCAAAGGCTACGAACGCGCCTTATATCCTTGACTCATTCAAACTACGTCAAGAAGCTGCTGATACAACGCATTCACTACCTGTGGGCGGAACGCGAGGTACATGGTGCTCTTACCACTGCGCCATAAAACCGACGCAGAATCAAAGGCTACAAACGCGCCTTATATCCTTGACTCATTAAAACTACGTCAAGAAGCTGCTGATACAACGCATTCACTACCTGTGGGCGGAACGCGAGGTACATGGTGCTCTTACCACTGCGCCACAAAGCCGACACAGAATGGGAGGCTACGAACGCGCCTTATATCCTTGACTCATTCAAACTACGTCAAGAAGCTGCTGATACAACGCATTCACTACCACCAACTCCCCAAACACTAAACGTTAACGCAATAAACCCACCCCCTATGCGACGCATTTACTCGAGTCCCCCTCGCGGGGAGATGGGCCCAATTTTTTTGCTTACTATCGTAAAAACTAACCCAACGAGCGTTCCTAACTAAATGAACGTGGACGCTGCCGGCTAATTGCGTATATTTTGCCTCAAATGTACCTACAGTTTTCTTTACGCAAAGCAACGGTGAGTTGTATGACAAGTGCCAGCGGTTCGCGAGTTTCGAGCGCTTATGACTATATAAACCGCTTGGCTTTCGAAGCCTCGGGGTTACGCCGCGACGACAGCCGCTAGGACGGAATGCCGTGGGGATCTTCTTGGGTCCAGCGAGAGAGCTACGACGGCAAGGCGAGCCCATTAAATGCTTTGCACTTAAAATTGTAAGTTCGCGTCCATTTCAATCGTGACGTAGTTGCACCTGCGATGCCTTTGACCAATGACATCGTCCCGTCTTGGTCGTCTGCTTTCACTCAACCTGGGCTCGCTCAGAATGGACACTTTGAAATGGACATAAAATAGACATAACTGAGAATTATGGCCAGTGTCAGTGTGACTGCGTGTTCATGTCGATGCTTGCTATCTGAAATAGCGTACATTATCGCTCTGAACATACAGGATGCATTTAACGAGTTGTCTAGTCCTTATATATATTTTGGTTATTAAAAATCACTTTGAGTAGTAGTTGAGCCATATTCTTTCGTACGTCGACGTACGCTTTACGTTCTGCGCTTGGAGCCACGAGGAACCGTCTCCCAGTCCTTCCAGAGTTCGAGAATTCTCCAGCGCGCGAGTACTTATCGGGTTATTGCCGATAAGAATAGTAATAGACGATGAGAAATAAAACGAGAACAAAAAACAAATTCTGCTCTCTGAAGACACAGAGTTAATAAAATTCGCAGATTCAACATTCTCTACAAGGAGAAGAGGGCGCAAGATACTCTAGCATTGCAAATCGTCATATATTGTCCTCTGCTCGCAGCCGAAGGCCATGGAGAAGTCATCCGAGCGATGCAGAAGATCGTCTGCTTCGAGGGACCGCTCAGGACGCGGGCAGTAAAAATGGAACAGCAGAAGGAGAAAGAACAGTCGGCTCCGAGACGTTTTCTTCAGTCGGGAGCGAAACTTGCCTTGCCACAGGTGGCCGCGAGCCGCGTCCAGCGTGACGTCCAGGCTAAGCTGGAGGTAGTGAAAACGGGGCTCTACCCTTCCCCCTGTCCCCTCGCACTTTCCGTGACGATCGAAAGCACGCCTGGTCCCGCCACTCCAGTTGTACGTGAAGACGTTCCTCCATATCGCGTCGGCCATAAGCATTCCAATAGACGCCATGGTCACGACGCCGTCCACAGCGGGAGTGATGTTAACAGCAGCGTAGGCCTTGACAGGAAGCACCACCACGCCGTCGAAGACAGATGCTTTTGCGCTCGAGATTCCACTTGTGACAACGGTCCTCGGGACGTCGGGGGAAACATCTATCTTGTCCATCGCCCAGCCCGACCCTTGCAGCTCGAGGTAGTTGTGCGTGTAGCTACCGGTGAAGTTGGGCAGGGGTAGGTCGAGGCGCAGCACTTCGTTCGGAAGGCGAAGCTGAGTTTTTTTGACCGACTTCCTCACAGAATCAGCGTCTCTCGGAACTGCGATGGTCGTCGCCCGCTCGGCCGCGGCGGCGGTGATCCTGCGGAACATGTTCCTCAAGGCGATGTCGTGCACTTCACCGGCGTTCAGGGCCTCCAGTTTCCCCAGTACCACCAGCGGTCCGAGGCCTCTGACCCTTTCGCGGCAGTAGATGTCGGGCGTAGTGTAGGTCCTCTTCCATTTCGCCTCGAGAACAGGCGCTAAAAGTCCCAGGGCAGCCTCGACGACCGAGAAGACGACTGCCTGAGGTTGCGATGTAGCGTTCAGTAGGATGTCGAAGGATCGCTTGAGATTTTCAACGTTCGCGCTGTGATACACGACGCCGGTGAGCCGGCCCCCAGAGAGGTTCTCAAGAAGATTTTTCCACTGTGTCGGTTGAAAGGAAGGCTCGAATTGTTGTAGTGCCTTCAGGTCTGCTTGAACAAAGCTGTTCAACGAATCGTTGGTGGCTAAGGATGTCCTCATGTTTTCAACCTCGCCTTCAGAAACGTTAACTGACAGCGCTTTGTTGACGGCATCGAGGGCGTCCCGCTGCATTTGCAGGTAGTCAGGCAAGATGTCCGCGCTTGGCTGGTAGGGATCCAAATAAACGGCAACATGGTACGAGTTGAAGAACGTTCTAGAAGGGATCCCTGTGGGCCACAGTTGTTCAGAGCTCTCACTTACGAACATAACTGGGAATCTCACGTTGTATTTCAAGCCGACAGCGACGACAATCCGCAGTGAATTTTTGACCCCGGGGTTGAGAAATTGCAGCAGAGAAGCAGCCGCCTCGGCGCCCATTCGTCGGACGTTCGCCGTGGTGTCGATGCAGCTCTCTAGGTATTCGTGGATGAGCCTGGTGGCGGGCGCGTTGGAAGGCCAGTAGGCCATGGGGATGACTTCGGCGTCGAGCAGGGCCCCCGGCGCTCGGGAGGCGCTGTACCGGTTGCACGCGAAGTCGAAGGCGAAGCGACACGGGTCGACGGAGTGGTTCACAATGTGGGACAGAAGCGCCGCCTCTGCTTCGCAGCAGGGCTCCACGATGGGTGTGCCGCGCAGTATGGCCGCGTTCAGTGCCAGCATGAGCAGCGCGCAGGCCGCCGTCACAATGGGAACAGATATGAGGAGGCTGACAACGCAAAGGATTCGGCTGTGCCGCCGCTCGGCCCAACCGCATTTTCTCGTCGTTCGTTTCATGGGGTCTACGCTCCGGAGCGGCAGGGTACCACGGGCGCCACGAGATGATGATGATGATAATCATCATCGTCGTCATCATCTTGTTGGTGTTCTTTGGTTAACTGTGCATACCCAATTAGAAAAGCGGCCATGCACCAGTGGTAGGAATAAATGCAGTTAAAACCTAATCTAACGAAGTCACCGAGAACCGCGAATTATTTCATTAAATCGAGAATTTCTTCAAATCGAGACTGCAGTCATTTTACAAGTACAGGATTCCATAAATTCGATGTCTAAAGGCAGGCGCGTCCAAGCAGTTACCATGACATCGTAATTGCGGCGGCGGGGCACTCGCCGGTCGATAATTTAGCAATGCGCTAAAAGTCTGCGG
>NW_027526460.1:36357141-36377467 GCF_048455015.1 Haemaphysalis longicornis
CGCCAATTATTTGAGTTATAGATGCAACCCTGCGCTTGAAGTATGCCACCAGTGCTTGATAAGATCGCTGTCACCGAGAACGCGTATGGGTACTGTTTTTTCGGTGCAAGCGAAGCACAGCCAGTTGACTCGCCAAGCTTGAAGCTTATGCAAAGCAATTTCAGCTAAGGAACGGCGAGATGAGCCATAGCCAATCTAGCACTCCTTGAAGGCCACACACAATCTGACAATCAGAGGCGCACGATCGTTTGTCACGGAATTTGATGCATGCCTGGCACCAAGAAAGCATTGCTTAGTAAAAACTTTCAAAATTAGAACGAGAGAGAGAGAGAGAGAGAGAGAGAGAGAGAGAGAGAGAGAGAGAGAGAGAGAGAGAGAGAGAGAGAGAGAGAGAGAGAGAGAGAGAGAGAGAGAGAGAGAGAGAGAGAGAGAGAGAGAGAGAGTTAAAAACGGCGATGTTAGCCGAGCTGTCGCGCTGGCTTGCTACACCAGATGATAGAAGAGAAAAAATCCAGAAAAAAAAACAAATGTAAGAATAGAAAGACGTCGAATGATGCGCACAAAACTGGCAGTATATAAAAAAAAATCACAAAACTCCGTCAAGTCCTGCGCTCCGAAGAAACACCAAGAGAGCTTTGGCGGCGCGTGCAGCCTGACTGGTACCCGACCGAGGACCCAAAACAGCCCTAATCCAGATTCCCACAGCAAGTGGAGTGCACAAAAATAACCGGAGTTTCTGCCTGGGCACGATGTACTTTGAACAGGCGCATATGACACAATGCATGTCTTGCCGTGTATCACATGTAGAGCAAAAAGGTTATTTCATGCCATCACGCGGCCTTTAGATGACCAGAGTTACTGCCTCGTGTGTATAAAAGACAGCTTGAACTAAGACGACCGGAGAACGACATGCCAACGTGTCGTATGTTATGTAATGGTCGGTTCAAAGTGATAGTCAGATTACTCCACGCGAACTTTACTTGTGGATGCTGTTGATAAGAAGCAAAAGGTTCTGCAAGGAACTTAAGGACAAGAACGAGCCTCAGTGCTGTGGTGGCGCTGCCCTTGCTTTTCCCATGCTTTCCCGGTCTTCTGGTTATGTGTTAACATTAATTAGCTGCAGTGTGAGTCGGCTTTACTTCATGATGCAGCAGGGCACGTCAATCCAGTTGTTCGCTTTGCTTAGTACATACAGTAAACATAGAGCGACAGGGCGTGCTCTAAAGGTGGTCTTTAGAGCACGCCCTGTCACTCTATGTTTACTCCATGTACTAAGCAAAGCGAGCAAGTGGACTGATGTGCCCTGCTGCATCATGAAGAGTGCACCATATATGTGCGGAACGTCACCTCATCCGCAAACTTGTCGATACTCACCACGAGACTCATTTTTTTTTTGCAACCGACTACAGACAACACGATCAAAATAACAAATAATACAAAAACTACTAACAAAATTCTGTCTTCGCCCATGTGCATCAGTATCAGAGTTTAAAGTTGCCCCTTGTCCAAGTTTCCAATCAGCGCAAAAGCTTTTTCCGTCCGATTAGAAACTCCAGCCGTGTCGATTCTTCACATCCACTTTCTCCTTTACCCTTGCCGTCACGGTTTCATGATTTTTTTTTTCTTTTCAAAGCTGTTCCGGCGCCTATTTCCATTCTTTTTCCTCTCCCCACGAGTGCCTCCTCGCCCCGTAAAGTTTTCTTACCTCGCAGATGCATCATTTTTCCTTCGACCATGTGTCAACTTTCCCGCAGGTTGACTGGCAGGAACGAGCCGCTCTCGGTTACACAAACGACCCGCACGCACACCGGCGCGCCCGAATTAAACCAATAGAAAAGCGGGTGCGCCGTAAGCATGCGAAACCAAGGGTGGGGCTCGATTTCATTCGCCCCTTCTTTGCCTTTTTTGCGTCACTGGGCAACGTCGGAAGGAGAGAAAGGCTTCACGGGGGGCTTTTAAGTTGAACAGAAACTGTCAAAAGTCTCAAAGCCGCAAGACAGATGGGCTCACGCGCGCGCGGGCGCTGCAGTCGGCTTACGCGGGCGACTGAGAAACAAAAGAGGGAGGAGGGAGAGAGTGTGACGGAAAGAGGAAGGGGTGGAGGGACAGCTCGCTAAAGGATGACAGGCGTGCGTGTGAACGCCTGATAACAGTAGCGTGACACATTGGTCACAGTGTCGTGGCAGGTTGCACGCGCGCAAAAACAGCCGCACGCACGCGAGCGGGTACACGAAAAAAAAAAAAAAACTGCCAGGCGTGTTACCTTTTACTTGAGTGTTGTAAGCCTTGAGGGTAAAAGAAACCACTGGAGAGGAATCAAAAGACAACGTTGCTTGGCATAATTTCTTGGTTTGAACGCGTAGGCCCCGTGTCGCAGAAAAACCGCCGTCATCAGCGGCGTTGACTGTGAGCAAATAATCCGTAGCGCCATCTCGCGGGGTCCACTGAAACCACCGGGATCGTAAGACACTACCTCAGCAGATGGCGTGCGAATAGCGGCTCGCGTACGCTACGCTAAGGTTAGCGGGTAGCGGGACCGGACTGCGCATGCGCGCGCGGGGAGTGCGAGGAGGTTGCCCCTCAGCGGAGGGAAAGAGCGGGCATGGCGAAGACAGGCCGCGCGGAACTAATCCACCCCACCGTGACGAATTTGCTCTCCCCAGTCGCGCCCCGCTACCCGCCGCCGTAGCGTTAGCGGACGGAGCACGCTATGCTAAAACTCGCTAACGTCAGCGCTGGGGTGTAATGCGCCGTAGCGAGCGTCTGTGCTCTGCGCACTAGAGTTTTCCTCATCGAAGAGTACGACAACGCTATCGCGGTCCAAGCTTAAACGGGAAGCTAAAGCAAGAGGGTCTGACCCTATCCACCCCCTTCCGCAATGTGCACCAGAGACGGCAACCACATGTCACTACGCCATAGCCAGGCTCTGCTTTTACGTTTCATGACTGACGATTTCGCTGGAAAAAGGACCGCAGACATGTACGAACAAAGACAAATTGTTTATCAGAAAATAAAATAAAAAGTTTTTTAATCGAAAAAAAGAGAAGGAACAGGCAAGTGACGGAGACAGTGCTCCTGCGTTACTAGCTGGTTTCTAACCAGACAAATAAATCGAATGGACGCGACAATAGAGATGGGAGGCGCTAAAAAAGAAGAAAAAAACAAAAACAAAACCCGGCCCATCTCCACTAACGTGAAACCTGGGGAGGAGCGAAGCATGCAGTGTACTATAAGTGTACTCTTGGCGCCTTGGAGTTTTTGCCCAAGGAGATGAAACCGTTGCGAGGTAGCGGTGTACAGGTTTGCAGTAAAAGTATCTTGTCTTTGAAGCACGAAGCTCTCCAGCGCGAGGCGTAAACGAGTGTCCCCGGGTGTTTTTTTTTTTTAGTACACGTTACGTTGTGGCGCGAGGCGTAAACGAGTTTCCCGGTGTTTTAGTGCCGTGACTACATGAGACGACGATTACGATGACGACGACGACAGAAGGCGCCAACAGGCCCCAGCCCCTAAAGAGCTTCGCCCCTAAAAACCGTACATTGCTGAAGAAATCCGTTTTTTTTTTAAGCCTCACGCCATAAGCTCTCATGGGGGGGGGGGGGGGGGGGGGGGAGTGAACAGAAACACAGCACCGTGTTTATACACTTTTGAAGTTATTGTTATTGTTGTTGTAATCCTTCATGTCGAACGGAAGGCCATTTGACCAAAATGCGGGAAAAAGCTGGGTGGGGCCCACAGTTTAGCATTTCCGGCGGACGACACGATAAATTTCTCCCTATGAAGCACTGCCGGGTGTTCTACCCAACGCGCAATGCAGGTGTGTGCGCATAAGTTATGGTGGCTTACATTTAGCTTTGTGGCCTATTCCTGCGTAGGTGAAGATGGTGGCGACAGTGCGTATAGCTCTTTTGAGCGCTGCATGTGCACGGGTCGACGATGGCAAATAAGAAAATCAGCTAAATTAAACTAAAAATAGGATAAACAAATGAAATAAAATAAAGCCTTCTTGGTCAGTCTCTTTCGTCAACGAAGACGACGATGGCTGTGGCGATGAAGTTACACGTTAAATTAACCGAGCGCATAATCACCATCATCAAAAAGGCGGTTATAGGCTATCTTCAAAGACTGCGATGAGCTTCGCGCCTTTTTGATCCCTAATAAACGTTTCTCTCTCTCTCTCTCTCTCTCTCTCTCTCTCTCTCTCTCTCTCTCTCTCTCACTGCAAAGTGTAACTGGCAGGTTTGCTGTCGTGTTTGCAGCTAACAAGATTTGTCGCGATGAGTCCAGTTGAATATGGCGTACCAAACGTCATAAAAATACGTGTGGAAAGCGACAAACACAGCTTACTTACTGACCTCTTCCTTTCTAGCCATGGAAAGCAGCTTTACCTACAAATAAACGTCTAGGAAGCTATAACAATCCAATAGTTCCTTTCTGAGCTTCATAGAAACTTCCAAACGATTTCCGCTAAGATTGGCTTCGTGTACACTGTCAACTTGCGCATTTTTTTTTTTTTTTCAATTCTTCCCAGTTCCTTCTTTTTCTCTATCTTCAATTTCACATCCAAGATGCTTTCCAACCGCTGTAAATTTTCTTTATGCAAGGCCCTGTAGTTAAATAAGATACAGTCAAAAGTCGATCTAACGAAACCCGATCTTGCGAATTTCCCCATCTAACGAACAAATTCGGATCCCGCGCAAGTGCCTATACGGCTGAATGCTTTGATGAACTCGAGCGAAGGAAATATATTGTTACAAGACGACAACGAGGATGCCATCAACGAAGAAGAAGCTGGGCAGGCGCGCAGCCAGCGCTGGTTCTGTCTCTGCCAACACTGTGATGTGCGAGAAATCCTGCAGCACCTGCTCTGTGAATGTGCTCGATTCAGTGCTCAAAGAGTATCCCTCGCAGTGACTTTGGGACGGCCGCTTTCCGTGGACATGCTGCTACAGGACGTTTTAGGACCATGGGCTTGTCCCAAACATGCTTTACGGGCTTAACAAAGCTCTGATAGAGTACCTGCAACACACAGGGTTAGACTAGTCGCTGTGAATAACTCGCCGTATCTGTACGCATCAACTTCTTGCACATCATCGCCATCATCTTCATCATGTCATCAACTGGCGTAGCAAGTCATTAATTTTAGCCCAGCTAACATCGCCAGACTTCATTAAAGACATCTCTCTCTCTCTCTCTCTCTCTCTCATGGCCGACATCTTGTAAATAGTGAAAATACATCGTTCGCCCATCTCATGGTTCACGTCCTTTGTCCTACCACCACGTTTAGCGCCATGTTTAGCGCCACAATGTTTAGCGCCATTGCCGATTTGAGAAAGTATTTTGAGAAACAACCACATTAAAAAAAAATTCGAAAGTATTTCGTCAGAACGCCACAAGGGTTTTTTCGCCACGTCAGGAAAAAAAAAGGAGGCATGCAGTTTTTTTAATGGAACTCTACGGGTTAAACTCCTCAGTCCTGGTTTTCAATCAGAGAGAGATAATAGTCTTTAATGATACTGGTGAGGTTAGCCTGGCCAAGGCGCCTAAAAAAATCGATGAAGTGATGATGATGATGACTATGATGACGATGATGGGCTCATTAATAGAGTCCTGTTCAGAGAGTCTGATATAGTCCTGTGCTTCGCAGGAAAGCAATAGAGCTTTTGTCGCTCAAGATCGTCGTTTAGAGTTAGACCATGGGCCTATATATGACATCACTTAGAGTTAGTCCTCTAGAAAGCGGAAGGCATAAGGACACTAAAAGGGCATTGACACAATACGTGGTTCAATTCCTCGCGCACGCCACAAAGAGTGCAGAAGGGGGAAGCACTAGCCTGGTTCATCTTGAAGCGAAAGTAACTTGCGTAAACGACATTTAGCCGAACGCGGTGAAGAACCGCTTCGTCATGCTTGGACAGTCCGTCAGGCATCCTAAAGTTCCCGTGCGGGTCTATGGAGTGAAGCGGCGCGTAATTTTGCGGCGCAACAGCCCACATAGATCGCTGAAATCTCCAGACAGCCTTTGACGCAAGAGCGCAAGCATCTTGTCTGGAGAACGGTATTGGTATCATTAGCCCGTGCAGATCATGCGCGATCGATGCCGCAGTGTCCGCCTTGATATTCGCAGTTATTGATACTGCTAAAACTGCTGAAGCTCCGGTGCCCGCTCCTGGCCAGGTGATGGACGCTACTGAATTGCTCAGGTGCTTTGCCGGGTCTCACGAAGGAACCGAGGACGCGTTGAACGCGCTTGTGTGCTACGAAAAGTATGTCCATCCAATGCTAACGAATCCCACGCAGGCGGAAATCGCAGTTTTTTTTTTTTTTGCCTGGAAATAAATTCGTGTCCACCAAAATCTCTAGCGTTTTATTGGTATTATTTTTACCGCAGACTTTTAGCGCATTGCTAAATTATCGACCGGCGAGTGCCTCGGCCGCCGCAATTACGATGTCATGGTAACTGCTTGGACGCGCCTGCCTTTAGACATCGAATTTATGGAATCCTGTACTTGTAAAATGACTGCAGTCTCGATTTTAAGAAATTCTCGATTTAACGAAATAATTCGCGGTTCTCGGTGACTTCGTTAGATTAGGTTTTAACTGCATTTATTCCTACCACTGGTGCATGGCCGCTTTTCTAATTGGGTATGCACAGTTAGCCAAAGAACACCAACAAGATGATGACGACGATGATGATTATCATCATCATCATCTCGTGGCGCCCGTGGTACCCTGCCGCTCCGGGAGCGTAGACTCCATGAAACGAACGACGAGAAAATGCGGTTGGGCCGAGCGGCGGCACAGCCGAATCCTTTGCGTTGTCAGCCTCCTCATATCTGTTCCCATTGTGACGGCGGCCTGCGCGCTGCTCATGCTGGCACTGAACGCGGCCATACTGCGCGGCACACCCATCGTGGAGCCCTGCTGCGAAGCAGAGGCGGCGCTTCTGTCCCACATTGTGAACCACTCCGTCGACCCGTGTCGCTTCGCCTTCGACTTCGCGTGCAACCGGTACAGCGCCTCCCGAGCGCCGGGGGCCCTGCTCGACGCCGAAGTCATCCCCATGGCCTACTGGCCTTCCAACGCGCCCGCCACCAGGCTCATCCACGAATACCTACAGAGCTGCATCGACACCACGGCGAACGTCCGACGAATGGGCGCCGAGGCGGCTACTTCTCTGCTGCAATTTCTCAACCCCGGGGTCAAAAATTCACTGCGGATTGTCGTCGCTGTCGGCTTGAAATACAACGTGAGATTCCCAGTTATGTTCGTAAGTGAGAGCTCTGAACAACTGTGGCCCACAGGGATCCCTTCTAGAACGTTCTTCAACTCGTACCATGTTGCCGTTTATTTGGATCCCTACCAGCCAAGCGCGGATATCTTGCCTGACTACCTGCAAATGCAGCGGGACGCCCTCGATGCCGCCAACAAAGCGCTGTCAGTTAACGTTTCTGAAGGCGAGGTTGAAAACATGAGAACATCCTTAGCCACCAACGATTCGTTGAACAGCTTTGTTCAAGCAGACCTGAAGGCACTACAACAATTCGAGCCTTCCTTTCAACCGACACAGTGGAAAAATCTTCTTGAGAACCTCTCTGGGGGCCGGCTCACCGGCGTCGTGTATCACAGCGCGAACGTTGAAAATCTCAAGCGATCCTTCGACATCCTACTGAACGCTACATCGCAACCTCAGGCAGTCGTCTTCTCGGTCGTCGAGGCTGCCCTGGGACTTCTAGCGCCTGTTCTCGAGGCGAAATGGAAGAGGACCTACACTACGCCCGACATCTACTGCCGCGAAAGGGTCAGAGGCCTCGGACCGCTGGTGGTACTGGGGAAACTGGAGGCCCTGAACGCCGGTGAAGTGCACGACATCGCCTTGAGGAACATGTTCCGCAGGATCACCGCCGCCGCGGCCGAGCGGGCGACGACCATCGCAGTTCCGAGAGACGCTGATTCTGTGAGGAAGTCGGTCAAAAAAACTCAGCTTCGCCTTCCGAACGAAGTGCTGCGCCTCGACCTACCCCTGCCCAACTTCACCGGTAGCTACACGCACAACTACCTCGAGCTGCAAGGGTCGGGCTGGGCGATGGACAAGATAGATGTTTCCCCCGACGTCCCGAGGACCGTTGTCACAAGTGGAATCTCGAGCGCAAAAGCATCTGTCTTCGACGGCGTGGTGGTGCTTCCTGTCAAGGCCTACGCTGCTGTTAACATCACTCCCGCTGTGGACGGCGTCGTGACCATGGCGTCTATTGGAATGCTTATGGCCGACGCGATATGGAGGAACGTCTTTACGTACAACTGGAGTGGCGGTACCAGGCGTGCTTTCGATCGTCACGGAAAGTGCGAGGGGACAGGGGGAAGGGTAGAGCCCCGTTTTCACTACCTCCAGCTTAGCCTGGACGTCACGCTGGACGCGGCTCGCGGCCACCTGTGGCAAGGCAAGTTTCGCTCCCGACTGAAGAAAACGTCTCGGAGCCGACTGTTCTTTCTCCTTCTGCTGTTCCATTTTTACTGCCCGCGTCCTGAGCGGTCCCTCGAAGCAGACGATCTTCTGCATCGCTCGGATGACTTCTCCATGGCCTTCGGCTGCGAGCAGAGGACAATATATGACGATTTGCAATGCTAGAGTATCTTGCGCCCTCTTCTCCTCGTAGATAATGTTGAATCTGCGAATTTTATTAACTCTGTGTCTTCAGAGAGCAGAATTTGTTTTTTGCTCTGGTTTTATTTCTCACCGTCTATTACTATCACTCTTATCGGCAATAACCCGATAAGTACTTGCGCGCTGGAGAATTCTCGAACTCTGGAAGGACTGGGAGACGGTTCCTCGTGGCTCCAAGCGCAGAACGTAAAGCGTACGTCGACGTACGAAAGAATATGGCTCAAATACTACTCAAAGTGATTTTTAATAACCAATATATATATAAGGACTAGACAACTCGTTAAATGCATCCTGTATTTTCAGAGCGATAATGTACGCTATTTCAGATAGCAAGCATCGACATGAACACGCAGTCACACTGACACTGGCCAGAATTCTCAGTTATGTCTATTTTATGTCCATTTCAAAGTGTCCATTCTGAGCGAGCCCAGGTTGAGTGAAAGCAGACGACCAAGACGGGACGATGTCATTGGTCAAAGGCATCACAGGTGCAACTACGTCACGATTGAAATGGACGCGAACTTACAATTTTAAGTGCAAAGCATTTAATGGGCTCGCCTTGCCGTCGTAGCTCTCTCGCTGGACCCAAGAAGATCCCCACGGCATTCCGTCCTAGCGGCTGTCGTCGCGGCGTAACCCCGAGGCTTCGAAAGCCAAGCGGTTTATATAGTCATAAGCGCTCGAAACTCGCGAACCTCTGGCACTTGTCATACAACTCACCGTTGCTTTGCGTAAAGAAAACTGTAGGTACATTTGAGGCAAAATATACGCAATTAGCCGGCAGCGTCCACGTTCATTTAGTTAGGAACGCTCGTTGGGTTAGTTTTTTAAGCAAAAAAATTGGGCCCATCTCCCCGCGAGGGGGACTCGAGTAAATGCGTCGCATAGGGGGTGGGTTTATTGCGTTAACGTTTAGTGTTTGGGGAGTTGGTGGTAGTGAATGCGTTGTATCAGCAGCTTCTTGACGTAGTTTGAATGAGTCAAGGATATAAGGCGCGTTCGTAGCCTTTGAATCTGTGTCGGCTTTGTGGCGCAGTGGGTAGAGCACCCTGTACCTTGCGTCCCGCCCGCAGGGTCGTGGGATCGAAACCAGGCGCCGATAAGTATTATTTTTTATATAGTGTAGGGGGAGGGGTGCGGACCTGTTGTTGAGAGCGAGGAGGGTAGCGTGATGCGGGAGAGGAGGAGTGGGGGAGAGGGCGCACCTGCGCGCTGAGCTGTTGCGGACGGACGGCGGACGCTACATGTGAGTTAAAGAAATGCTCTGCATTAAAAAAAAAAAAAAAGTGGCAGTGCAACGCCGGCACGTGCGGGAGGAAAAGCGAGCACAAAAAGAACAGAACTCCCGATTGCGCAGTTTAAGGCAGGGGGCGCGCGAGCACTGCGAAGGCGGGAAATTTGAATTGCGTTGGGTGGTAGCAGTGAGTGGATAACGGCGCTACAGCGCATTATTGCGAATCACTGCTCCGCACTTCCGACAGCTTTCACATTGAGTGGGACGGCTTTATTTTTCTAAAATGGCCACACTTTTAATTCCGCCACAGGTCAAATAAATATGGGCCTCCTCGTTTGACGGTTTAACGGGATGAAGCTACGCCCGGGCTATGAAGCTCGACGAAGAGAAGTGCTCCAGATTAGTTGTGTCCACTTGGGAATCTTTAATGTGCGCTGAAACCTCGACCCACGGGCGTCTTCGCTTTTCGCCTCTATTCGAAAAGCGGCCGGCACGGCCGAGAATCGCACCTCTCATTTGTGCCAGGAGGGGGTGTGTCACGTGATAGACCTACTCATATGTACCAGTACATGACGTTACACACCGCCACCTCCGCCATGGGAACGGCAGGCTATCAGCACCCCATCCCCTATCCAAAGCTAGCAGCTATCTCACGGACGAGCAAGCCAATCCAAAAGCAGAAAAGCTAGTAAATTAAATTGGCAAGTACGCAGCATGTTGTATTGTCAAACATGATTCGACGGTGTGGTAACAGAGAAACGGCCACTCCGGTTGGTCTCACAGACTCGCCGCATTTTTTCGCGTTCGAAGCACGAGTAAAAACCAAGGGAGAGCATCTGCCACCAAGGAAAATAAGGCATGACAAAAATCGCGCAACACGCCGAAGCAGGGACACTTTAACTAAGAACTTTTGAAAAGAGTTCGACCGCTATACTTACTCTCTGTATCTCCAGTCACTGTTTCGTTGTTGTTTTCTTTTTCGGGAGTTCTTACTGCTAAAGATGACTGACGCACACGCATACCCACGAGAAGTATAGAGAAAAAGAAGTAGAAATCGTTTTTCCCGCTTGCCGACGGTGACCCGCCACGCCTCATTTCCGCGATCCTCGCTCGCGGGCTCGCACTGGCCAATCGAATCTTTCCGGCGTTGCAGAAGTCGCCTGCCGATTGGTCAATGCCGGACACACAAAAAACGCGCGTCGCAGTAGTGCGTCCAAAAGAACGATTGGGCTGCCCTCAATTTTGTTTTTGTGTACCCCCCAGCGGTTCCCCAACGCCGAATGGACGGAGCCCGGGCCGATGTGGGAGATAAGTGCGCGGTACAGCGAAGACGAGACTCAAGTCTGGCAAAATATAGAACGCGAATATCAACAGATAAATTGAACGTTGTTGTACCGCAGTTGCCGCAACATAACGCCATCAATAAATGCAGAAAGTGCGACATTTTGTCTCATAGTCCGCCTGCAGCCCACCGCTTCCTCCTGCTAGAACGTTCTCAGCAAAAACACGAACTTTTTTGCGTAAGAGATAGTGGTTGGAGTTGGTTCGCAAGTGCCGGCTCAATAATGCGCGCGGACTTCGCGTAGCACGAGCTATAGTTATAAAATTTATTGGTTAAGAAGGATATTTTGGGTGTGGCACACTGAATTTGTAAAGACGGAGTAGCTTGACAGCTTCACACCATCTAAATCTCGTACACATGCATACCTTCCTCTGCTTCGCCTTCATAAATAATCTTGCATCTGTGGTCGCGAAGTGCACGTGCGGCATCAAGCGCAACAGCAGAGTGCTTTCCTCTTAATCAAAAGAAAAACAAACGAGAGGGAAAGAAAGAATCATTGACGTGTAACAAGTTTATTCCAGAGTTTATGAAAGGATCCAGAGCATTGCTATATGTTACATTCATTAAAAGCTGTCATCTCATCTCGGGTTGTTTTCGGCCCCTCCGGAGCTAAACCAGCGCACTTACGGAGCGCTCACACGGCGTAATATTGCTGGTAAGATTAAGGAACACCAGCGAGAATTACATGTTCGATTGAGTTGTCGAATTTTTATGCTCACTACGTTCCCAACGTTGATTTTACTGGGAGGTGTTTTTGAACCCGATATAGAAGTCCACGTTGGGAATGTAGTGAGCATGAAAATTCGACAAGCACAGTGAGCGACCGGACAACGTAAATACGCTGAGTGGGCATTCCTTAATCTTACCAGCAATATTACGCCGTGTGCGCGCTCCGTAAGTGCGCTGGTTTTGCTCCGGAGGAAACGAAAACAACCCGAGATGAGATAACAGCTTTTAATGAATGTAACGTATAGCAATGCTCTGGATCCTTTCATGAACTCTGGAATGAACTTGTTACACGTCAATGATTCTTTCCTTTCCTCTCTTTTGTTTTTCTTTTGATTAAGAGGAAAGCAATCTGCCGTTGCGCTTGATGCCGCACGTGCAATTCGCGACCGCAAAAGATTATGTATGAAGGCGAAGCAGATGGAGGTATGCGTGTGTACGAGATTTTGTGCGGACAGTTGAGGCAAGCAGCGTGCCGCACTCTTCAAATGGTGACGGGTGAATCCTCCAGCTGCGACCCAATGCCTTACCACCCTCATCGACATCCACTGAGCGAACATGTTTTCGTCTGTTTGCGCAATCTCGTTCAGCACGAGCTTCACAAAAGGAACGCAGAAAGTGACATTCGTCGAGTTGAAGAACGCTAGGTTGTGCTTCGGGCTTCATAAAGTGTGACATTTTGTCTTTCACCAGCATTTTCACCAGCAAATCCTGGTGAGCCTCGGACTGACTGGGTTGACAAGGTGATCACCGGTCGCGTTCTACCAACTATTAACTATAGACCCTAAGGTGCATCTACGACACAACTGTCTTCTCGAAATTATATGCGACCATGTCGGTCAACGAAGCACCGCTTCCTGCATACTCCAAACAATCCGCAAGATTCATTATAACCTCCGTCGGATTTTGGCTTTATCGGATTCTTTTCAGCAGTATACATCTGCAACGGAGTGCGTCCAAAAGTTAGTGTAAAGGACACTTGAAGCTCCATAAGGGGTCATGCATTTTATAGAACATTGAAAGGTAGCGGAACACATTTGCCAAGAACATGACGTTAAGACAGCCGCGTTCTATTCCGCCTTGCGAAAATGCGCATGAGACCGCTCGAAGCCAAATGCCGTGTCCAGGTTATCAGGGGTCCTTTCAGGAGTCCAGTTGTTTCTAGGAAGGCTATAATACCAGTCAAGACCGAAGCACTCAAGGCTCTGAAAGGCTCAAAAGTTATTGCATGTGTTAGACTGCTGATCCGGAAGGGGTCCGGATATGTGGCGAGAACGTGGCGAATTGTGGCAAGATACTTTTCACATATTTTGGACGTCACACCGCTCATCAGATCCCTATACACTTATCAAGTCCGATCCCTGGGTCTGGCAGAGGGAACAGGAGCCGAACAAGGGTTTGCTGAAAGGTTTGTTTGTACATTGTAACTAAAAAAAAAAACTGCAGACCGCAGGACTAAGCAAGAGAACACACAACACAGGCGCTGAATAAAGTCAGAACTACCTACGATCAAGCTGGAAAGTCCTGACCTCT
The DNA here is from genome assembly GCF_048455015.1 of Haemaphysalis longicornis. Taxonomy (NCBI): domain Eukaryota; kingdom Metazoa; phylum Arthropoda; class Arachnida; order Ixodida; family Ixodidae; genus Haemaphysalis; species Haemaphysalis longicornis. Next base: position 36,370,639 of record NW_027526460.1, read on the forward strand.
TAGGCCTGCTTGGCCAAGTACACCCTCATCACATATTAACAGGACGAAACGGTCTTACCTAGACTATCTGCCCGGCATTGGCAGAAAATTTCCGAAATTATCTGAAATTATGTGTTTTTCTGCCTTTTGGTAAATATTAGTATGTACTCTCCAATACCAGAAAAATAAAGCCAACTGCCGCTTTTTTCAGCGGCTTTATTTAGCGCCTCCTGTCACCCACGCCACGGGTATATCTAGCAAGGATGTAGCGTGGGCTCAAAAAGTTAAAAAATAAAAATGTAGTGTTGGAGGCGAGCCAGTCACTTGAGAAAAATTACAGAATCTTTAATGACTTATTCCAAACAGCACTCTTGCCTCGCACACGAATTCTTCCTCTCACATATATACGTACGCCGACACGGGTTTCATTTTTCGCTCGCGCTTTTAACAGCACAGCAGTTGTAAAAGCCGTAAGTTCGGTGTTGCAGGAAAAAAAAACACCAAGAAAATGCGGAGCGCTCGTGAGCGCGTGCCTCTCGGCGACCGCCGAGCGTTCCAGGCACGCGTATCGGCCCTATCAAAAAAAAAAAAAAACTATGGCAAAAATCACGAGGAGTGAAAAATGCCGTGCGCTCGTGAGCGAGTGCCTCGCGGCGACCGCCGAGTCCCCGGCTGGGGCCGTGGCTTTAGCAAAAAAAATCTCCAGCGCCGTCGTCAAGCGCTACCGCGCATGTAATGCTTGGCACGAAGAACAGGACGATACCGATGCATATGACGATGACTACTACTAGCACAGTACAGAGCGACGACAGAAAATGTAAATAAACAATTTCAAACTTGTACAAATGCGTGGTGATGTGTCCTTCAGTGCTCCCGTATAAAGAAATCCTGCAGCTTCGCTATAGTTCAAGCCTTGTGCGATTTAGCCTTGCAACTTCGCCAGTTGAGCTGGTGGAAGTCTACAATGCTGAGGATGACTTTGCGTCCACCACTTGCCGTGAAGAAGACGACGACCTCTTCGATGCACATGACGACGATTGCTAGCACCCCAACTATGCAAATGATACTGAAACTTAACTATGTGTTCAGCAATGGTCAGCTTCGCCATTCAAGTCGTGCGCGTGAGTGCAAGCTTGCCTGTTTTTTTTTGTTGTTGTTTTTTTTTTGCCTTTTCTCGACACAGTGCAGCCCGGAAAAAAAAAGAAAAAAAAAACAGGCTTAAGCGCTAGGACCGGTCCCTGGAGGTGCGAGCCAAACAAGCTGAATAAGAGAAATCATTGCAGGCCAAAACATTAAAGAAGACAGGCAAGTCAAGGGTCGTCGGCACCGTTAAGAAAATAGCACAGTTTAATGCATTTTTTTTCTTTTTGAGTGCTATGTCTTCTCCAGTGTCTAACCTGCTTCCTCTCCTTCTTCCTTTGCCTACGCTCAACACCACATAGAGAGTATTGGTTCCCCCGGCTGGATTGCGTAGGTGGAGTAATAGTTTCGGTTTACCCTTGTCTCCGCTTTGCGCTCGCGACGGGGTGGCGTCTGTTGCTGCGGCGGCATTGCCGCTCGCGTCTGCGTGCGCGCCCTGTTGCCTCCGCTCGACAACCTTCGCTATACAGATTTACCACTCGCTGCAGGCAGCATCGAAGCTTGCGTACTTGCGTTTGTCACCTTCTGTCTTCTTCACAACGGGTGTTGACGATAGCCCGCGGAATTATGGGATGGTTGCGTCACCTCTTCGGTACCGGTAACCACTGTGTGATGCCAAGCGAAGCCCGAAAGAACGCTGGGCACCTGAAAATATGCCTCTGAGTGCCTTTGTGCCCGCTATTGTTACATAGTGATCAAATGTAGCGCAGCAGAAACACACGGGACGGAAAGAATACACACGGACGAGCGCTCGTCGTGTTTCTGCTGCGCTACATTTGATCACTATGAATTACCAACTAGCCAAGTCTACAGCTTTACTATTGTTACAGCTCGCCAATTTCGTATAGCCGTGACTTTTGGTGAAACCCTAGTCTAAAAAAGGTATGGACTGTGGACAACGCGTGAGTCTGCAAACAATGGTCGTTATTTTCACTTTCATGCCCTTAATGTGGTTCTTCTGCAGCTGTTGCTACGACACTCTGTGTAAAGGCGTAAATGATCGGGAGGTCTTCCTCTTGACAAGCAGCGCTGTGGCGACGTACTTCCGCAATAATACTTTAGCGCATCACCGCGCCGTGGGCTTGTAACTGTTCTCAATGATCCCCAACAGCCACCGTGTGTCGTGGCTGTTCTATAGAAATGAATCGAGCCCATAGGATTGCTAGAATTTGTGACTGAACCGTGTATTGGAAACGCGGCAGCACCCAAAGATTTACGGACGAAAGACGGGACATAATGAGGAAGTTCATAAGTATACCCCAGACTAACACAATGGTCAACGCAACGCACAACGCAACAGGTCCCTCCAAAGAGCTAGAAGGGTTCAAATAGGTTGTCGAGGGTGCTGCAGCCGCTGCAGCAGTGATTGGGGTATACCACAGAAGTCTGCTATATAATCAGGTGTATGTTCTATGCGTAATGGACTGAGTAAGGACAATCGTTGTGCCATCATCGCCAACGATCAAATCTCGCAGAATTACGTTGGAAGCTTCCAATTTCAGTTCCTGCATCACAATTGTTTTGCTTTTAGAAGTAAAATTTGAAAATGCAGCCGCAGCATCTATATCCATTCACTAGGCCTAATAAAATATTACGTGCAACAGTTAAATTTCATGTGCGCTTGCTGGAAATCAAAGGTATTTCTAAGCGAAAATAACGTCACCGTTGTAAGGATTCCATCCCAAAGCTTCCCAACACAACTTGTATACCTAGCAAGTAAGCTGAGGTCGGGTCATCTCCTGACCTCTAATAGCTTCTTGGTCAAATACAACCTGACCAAGACTGACGGAACATTACTGTCTGTCTGACCAAGACAGACAGAGCGACCAAGACTGTATTGGCATAAAATTTTCGGAATTATCTGAAATTACGTGTTTTCTGCCTTGTTAATATATTAGCACGTACGAAATTGGAGGCTTTCAATTTCACTTCCTACAGCCCCGCAAATGGATTGCTTTTAAAAGTAAGATTTAAATGACAGCCGCAGCATCTGCTCATTCTTTTTAGGCTCAATAAAGTATGACGTGCAACAGTTACATTTGCTACGTGCTAGCCCTAAATCAGTGCTTATTTTTAAGTGAGAAAAAGGCCACCGGCGTTGAGAGATTACTTTCAAAACGGCCGAACAACTTTCGATCCATAGTTTGTCGAGCAATTTCAGTACTTCGTATGACATATGACTTGTTGCCCTTGGCGCGTTTTTAGCCGTTAACGCCATGCGTGCATGCTCGAAGAGACCCCGTAATTCTTGCGTCCCCTTGCCTGGCGTGCAGAGTTCAATTTTTATCGATGAACAATTGCCCGCCCGCAGCGAAAGTCGAAGCTTCCCTCCGCAAAAGAATCCGCTGAGGCCATTCGTTTTGTTTCCTACGAGGCAATTTCGGGACACAGCGGAAAGTTGTAAGCGCGCGCGTTCAAGTCGAACTTCACGCCACGTCACGTGGTCGAGAAAAACGGGGAAAACGAGACACCTGTACAGGGGCCGAAAGTCATTCGCAACGCGCGGCGGAGAAGGCGAGGCACGCAGCGCCCGTTTTTCCAAAATTACACCCACGCACGACAGGCCACCGAAAGTGGGGGGAAATATTTCTTTTCCTTCACATTTTCGAACCGGTGAATAGAAGTACAAACTCACGCGAACATCGAGATCATGCGATACGCGAACAGATAGAGCGCGATCACGCATACCCTATAAAAACCGACTTCCTCCCCCAGATGCCTCAACACCAGAAGCCGCGGGGCAGCACCTATCATCATCTCGCGAATAACTTCCAATTACCATGCGCGCAGTTTGCCGGCTTCGCGTGCGAAGCCGCTAAGAGGCCAAGATTGACAGCCACGTCGTTAGGTGTACTGCGTGAAAGCGCACTTGGAGATTGCGAGGGCGACGACGTAAAAAAAGAAGTTTAAAAAGAGAAAGATTGCTATCGCTGTTGGTCATGCACGCGTTGTTGAGGACGAACGGAATCGCATGCTTCGTGAACGACAGGTCGCATGCGCGAGCTCGATACAGCGCGGGCTTCCACCAACGGCGCGTGCGCGTCGCGTCGTGCCGTGCGCGTCGCCCGCGCACGCTCGCCGTGCCGCTCACGGAAGCCGAGGCGCGAGCACGCATCGCGCGACCCCAGCACGCGCGCGAGAGAGATGGCGACGACAGGGCGGTGCGCGCACCAGCGTGTGCACGGCACGATTTGCACAGCGCGGCCGTGGACAATTCTTCGGACCGCGAGCGTTGGCACGCCGGTGCTGGCGTGCGCGCGACTCTTCTGGCGCCGAGACATGCTAGCTAACGTGGCCGGACGACTCGTCGCGTGATCCGCCGGGGCCCCGCTGGTTTATGCCGGCGCACGCCTTTGGCCTCGTGCATGTGCGTGATGCCCGGAGCTGCTGCCGCCATGGTAGTCAAGATGATGAGAAAGGGAGGGCTCAAAAGAGGGAAGAATAAACGGGGAAAAAAGTGAAGAGACGTAACGCGAGGCATGCGAACTTGCGGGTTCGTCTGCGTGAGCGTCGCCGCCGCCACCGCCGGCGTCAATATAACTCACGCATCCGAGTGGCACACGGCTCCGCCGTCGTCGTCCAGACCAGAGCTGGCCTCGGCGACCGACCAGTGCGGACGTGCCACGGCGCTGCACCATGACGTCGCCGTCGTCTCCAGGAGCTAGATGGACATTGCCAGTGGCTATCAAAGAGTCTACCGCAGCCCCCTTTGCCCCTCCAACGGATATATACCACGCGGCATAGTTACCGGGAAATACCTGGCACGCCCTCTGGATACGCCGATTCACTTGTACCTAATATTGCGCTAACGGTGTCATCATGAACGGCCAGTGAAATCAAGAATCGTCAGCCGCTGTTTCACCGTTCAAGATGGATGACTCCACTTCCCTGCGAGGCCTCGCCCTGTGCTCCACCATTTGAATCGTTTCCACTTGGTTAAGCACACTGGTTCCTCTAGTGCAGTGTGGTAGATCTTCCAGGATGAATGATATCTGAAAGAGCAGCTTCTGAAGCGTTGGATATACCACAGCAGAGGTTGTTCCGAGCGAAACCTCAATACAGGATTCATTTCGGATAAAGAAGCACCTAGTGGCTACCTGGCTCATCATGAGTGGTTGTGTCCCTGTCCTCGAAGCAAGCATCTCGTGAATACTTTTGGATACGTCAAAACAAGTACGGAGTGTTTTGTGGAGTGATGACACATCGTCGATTGCAGCTCCCTGTGCGGTGAACTGATATCCGCCGTGAATACGATCTGTTGGCCGCAGCTTATTGAACCATGCTAATACAAGCACCGAATCTTCTATTCACACAGATACCTAGTATGCCAGGGTACCCGTGCGTCCTTGACTTCCTGGGTTATGAAATCCTACTGCGGTATGTTGCATAAGCAAACCATAAAACTGTGAAACATACTGGTTTTAGAAACTTGCAACAGAAATCAAGATTTACGATACCTCTTTAAGAGGAGAGGGCATCGGTTTTTTTTCACGTGAAGGAAGAAACGAAACAAACTCTTCTACTGAAAAGTGCCTTCTCACCAGGTCACCTAGTTGAAAGTTGTGGCTAAGGTTTCTTGGCTCAGGACGTTAGCAGGAGCTGCGGTGTCAGGTGAGGGTGGCCACACTTTCCCTCTCAGGATGACGATGTATGGGGATTAACGCTGGCTGCCCAGCATAATCTCTCGACGCGTGGTAGATTTTAGGGTATTTTACGCCCCGCGGTGAGAGCAGGTGAAGGTACCGAACATGCATAGGAAGCAGTGTGGGGCAGATGTTCGCTATGTTAGTCTGCAAGGTGGAGAGCGGGGTTCAGCTTGCGCTGGGCGCAGAAGGCGCGAGCAAGGTGCACGAATAGGATAAACGGCTGTGCAGCATCTCTGATTGTGGGTCAAGACTCAAAACAGATTTCTGGTAAACTGTCACTAAAACAAGCGTATGTGCCCGCTCTTTGTCTAGCGAGTTCTTGTACCCAGGAGACCACCCAGGTGGTACAAAATTGTGATTCTGCAGTGAATATATGTTCGACTTGGATGGGTCGTTATTCAATCAGTGATCAATGTGATCGATGTTGTTGAAAGTATCTCCCGTAGGGTCTCTGTCAGAGTCGGGTTTTATGACGGCCAGGAGCATGGCGGGAGCACCGCTGGGGGGGGGGGGGATGAAATCCAGTTAGTTTCTAGGGGCCAGAACCTCCAGTTGCACGAACGTCCTTTTCAGCATGCTCGTGCTCTCTCTCGATCGAGGGATATCTGTTACGTTCTGGTGCGTAATAGGCCTCAGCACGCTCGTTGGCCGCAATAATTGTGAACTGCCAATGCCGAATGGTACAGCCGGTATGTGGGTGTCGGTGTGATAGTTCATGGATATTTGTGTGATGATGAGAAGAATTTCGGTCTGATGGATGAGACGTTCTACGAGGCGGTCTTGCTGCCTTTGGTCGGAGGGTCTTGCGTAGGGCTGATTTTTGGTTTTTTACGAGTCCCGTCGTTCGCCATCTGAGTTCGAACGATGACGAAAGAAAACAAATTCTCAAATTACACTTTTCGCTCGAACGATGAGTGAAGAGTTGCGCTACAAACATGATAAGAAAAAAAATTCACTGTGGCTTAGGATGAAGCTACCATAATTTGGGCTAGTATACAGTTAGTATAGGCAAGGCCTGCTACCGGAGGAGCGTTAGCGGGAATGAAAAAAGAGGGCGACAACTC
>NW_027526460.1:36377567-36606997 GCF_048455015.1 Haemaphysalis longicornis
GAAGACAAAAGCATGTCTCCATCCGTTGAGAAGATACGAACACGCTTCGCACGAACAAACAAAAAAAGTTCCGTTGCTGGCTCTACTGTATAGGGGTCCCCGGCGCTGCCCACAGCCCACGTACGCGCGGGCTATATTAGATTTTCTAGGACGACCCTGGGCAGCGTCGGCGTGGCGTGACTCCTGCGTCGGCTCCCGTTGTTGGAAGCCCCTTGCGCCAACTTCAGCGGATGTACGTGTCTCTGCACGCCGAGAACGAAAGTTTCGCCAACTCGGCTCCTCTGACCAGCTCCCCCTCTCCCCCGTCTGCTCCGAGACGTCGGCGTGCATGCACGCTTCCACCCCGACGTCGGTGGTGGCGAGCCGTCGACGGCCAAGGGAGGAAACATCGCGTGATGTCTAATAACGATCTCCGCTGCCGGCCAGCGTGCATGCGGCGGACCCCGGGAGAATTTCCTGGGAGCGCGACGGCTGCTCCGCGGAGGCGGTGGCAGCAGGATGTCCGGGCAAGTTTTCTTTTAAGGGGAACAGGCCACGTTTTACAGTATATTTATAGAAAGACAAGGGGAGGGGGGGGGGGGGGGGGTAAGCTTCAGACGCAACGCACAAAGCTCAGGACGCGGTGCAGACTGCGTTGCGGAACTTCTGCCGAGACCTACACCCACAGCTTCGAAGACATCACGTACGTGCACAAGTCCAACCCAGGAAATTCTTCGGACTCTGGGGGTTCATCCAAATTTCCATTTGAAGGAAGCGGGAGGGGGGGGGGGGGGGGGGCTGTTGGGGCTGTATAAATCCCTGGGCAGGGTGCTCGTGGTTGTAGGATCTTCTTGGGGGGTGTCGAAATCCTTATGGGGGGGGGGGGGGGGTTGTTGGGGGGTGTGTAAATCCCTGTTCGGAATGGTTGCAGGGCGTGTCGAGACGAAGGTGCCAGGCTCGTTGTATGGGGGCTCACCCAACTATATTCATCCTTGCTGGCTATAAATAAAGTTTATACCATTACTGCTATGTCGGTCGGAAAGTCCACTTCTTTATCTTAATACGAGATATGATGCCTTCCACCCGAGTTTGTTTTCCGATCCAAGAAGCTCTTTTCCTATACCCGAGACTACTGATACATTCTTCTCGTACATGCTCGTTGGGTTGACCTAGGGTTTCTTTCAATGTGTTCCTTATAAAAGCCAAGATTATACTCCGTAAGTCACCACAGGTAGTACGTATTGGTTGTATATCATCATCCTTTTCGCGTTGCTATCGGAGAATTTTGACTTTTTTTTGTGGTGCTGAATCCAGGGCTTGTTGCATGAGGGCTTGTTTAGGCTCCTGCACCGAGCTGGTCAGCGCAGACTCCCACTGGTAAACGGAGGGATTGTTAGGGTTATGCGGGCGAGTGAAGACGAGACGATACGTCGTAAGGGGTGACGGATGAGAAGAGAGATGGTGAGCTATGCGAAAGAATCACGTGGGCGCACAAAGTTTCTGTTTGTAGTCTGCGGAGTATGTATGCTCGGAAATATTGTGACGTGGCAATGAAGGCACTGCTCGTAATAAAATGTATTACAGTCAAATACAAGCCGGTGGGCAAAGCAGATCGAATGTCCCCGGAACAGCGCGCACGTCCGCAAGGCAAGCAGCGTCGTCGTCGTCTCCCAAGGCTGTGTACCAGCTTGGCAGTGGCGCATATCCCTGAAGGAGAGGTTGGCCATAGTTTAACACTTGGATTGCCAATCTGCCAAGGCCCGTGACATAACCTCCGGCGGCGAGAGCACCGACCCGGTGCAAACAACGGAACAAGGTTAGAGGCAGCCTGGATCGCGGGAGTGGTACGGCTTCAGACGGGAGACGTGCACAAGTTGCGACGTTGAATGAGATGACGGCGAAGGCGTGAGGGGTCCAATTTCGTAGGTCACGGGAGTTACCATGCGTAGGATGCGGTAAGGGCCCGTGAAACAACAAAGCAGTTTTTCAGACATGCCGACGTGGCGCGATGGGGTCCACAGGAGTACCAAAGTGCCAGGGGCGAAGTACACATCGCGATGGTGCTGGTCATAGCGGTCTTTCTGGGCTGTTTGTACAGTCGATATCCTGGCGCGGGCAACCTGTCGGGCCAAATCAGCGTGCGCTACCGCGTCTCGTGCGTATTCGGTTGTGAATGTCCCCGAGTTAGGCAACACGGTGTCCAATGGTAAGGCAGGCTCTCGCCTAAAAAGAAGAAAGAAAGGGGAGTAGCCGGCAGCGTCGAGGCGAGAAGAATTATAAGCAAACGTAACGTAGGGTAGGGGTACGTCCCAGTCGCGGTGGTCGGCGGACACGTACATGGCCAGCATATCCGTGAGCGTCTTGTTGAAGCGTTCAGTAAGTCCGTTTGTTTGCGGATGATAGGCGGTTGTAAGATTGTGCTTCGTACGGCAGGAACGGAGGAGGTCATCAATAACTTGGGACAAGAAGTACCGCCCGCGATCCGTAAGCAGTTGACGAGGGGCCCCGTGGTGCAAGGTTACATCATGTAGGCGGAAGTCGGCTACGTCTGTGGCACAGCTGGTGGGGAGGGCACGCGTGATAGCGTAACGCGTAGCATAATCCGTGGCGACAGCAATCCACTTGTTGCCCGACCGGGACAAGGGGAAAGGGCCGAGAAGGTCCACTCCTACACGGAAGAACGGTTCTGTGGGAACATCAATTGGTTGAAGGGTGCCGGCTGGAAGCAAACGAGGAGTTTTTCGGCGTTGGCATAGATCACAAGCCGTGACGTATCGCCTCACGGACCGGTATAGGCCCGGCCAGTAAAAGCGCCGACGCACGCGGTCGTAAGTCCGAGCCACGCCAAGGTGACCAGCTGTGGGCGCGTCGTGAAGCTCGCGGAGGACGTCAGAGCGGAGGTGCTGAGGCAGTGCAAGTAGCTCGTCAGGCCCGTCCTCGCGAAAGTTTCGGCGGAACAAGATGCCATCAAGAAGTGACGTGGCAATGAAGGCACTGCTCGTAATAAAATGTATTACAGTCAAATACAAGCCGGTGGGCAAAGCAGATCGAATGTCCCCGGAACAGCGCGCACGTCCGCAAGGCAAGCAGCGTCGTCGTCGTCTCCCAAGGCTGTGTACCAGCTTGGCAGTGGCGCATATCCCTGAAGGAGAGGTTGGCCATAGTTTAACACTTGGATTGCCAAGGCCCGTGACAATATGGTAGTGGAGGATGCGAAGGAGGATGTGTTCGTTTCATGAGGGTGTAGTATGAGAGTATAGTATGAAGAAAACAGCGCAAAATACTGGACAAAGTAAGAAACCACGAAACACAGGCGCTGTGTTTTGTGGTTTCTTACTCTGTGTTTTGTGGTTTCTTAGTATGTCCAGTCTTTTGCGCTGTTTTTGTTTTCGTAGTACAATGTACGAACTGGCCCTTCAGCAAACCCTTCTGCAGAAAAACTGGGCTGGGCATTGGTTAAAAGTTTTAACCTAATTAATCGGCATGCTTTATTCGACTATAGTTGATCGATTAATCGCTTGTTTCATTCGTTTAGGGAGAAAAATTACAAAAATAATATTTTAGTATTAGTCATAATAATGTATTAATAAAAACTATACCTTTACGCTCCTGGGCCCGTTCACAGGCATTCCAGATGGGGTAACCAGATCATCATCACCAGATTCGGCCAGGACTCTTATCATCCCGTTGGTCCCTCCCACTTTTTATGACTGTATGAAATCAGGAACAACGCCACTGGCCGCAATTAAAGGGGGAGCCGACTAATCGTGGTTTACTTAGGCCAAAGTTTATACAACGCCAAAACGGTATGAGCGCCCGCCCGCCGTTTTATTCTTCTTTTTTTTTTTGTGCCGTGTATAGAATTCGCCTTAACCGTAACCGTTTTTCTAATCTATCAGCTTCCATTTTAATCACAGTCATAGCTGAGCATAATTGCATCGTTTTCTGTAGTGACGTAAGGCGTGTTACGTGAAGACGAATATGATCTTCGACACGCTTGCTCACAATTTCAACATGACACTGTTGTCCCAAGGTGCTCGCATGACTTCAAACGATTAAACAATTTAAAAAAACTTAATGGCGCCTAAAGCATTAATCGATCAATCGCCCAATCCTAGAGTATAGATTTGTCGGTTCGGTCCATGGGTTCTGGATTGCTGGTTGTTGGTCCCGAGCCGATTTGGGCGTATTGCTTTGAAGTTCGGAATATTCGAAAATGAAGTCTGCGGGCGACAGCGTGTGCTTATGGCACGGAGTATGAACAAGACAGGAGGGGAAACGAGGCTTCCTAGCGCGGCCAGATAATGTCCCAAAGGTTAAGCAAGCGGCATCTGCCACGGGTGAAGAAACTGCGCGGCCGTCGCATTCGGCATTCCACTGCGCAGCCATGGAATGAGTTACGGCTGCTATCATTCCGTCCAGCAGGTGCCGCTACCCTCTTCGCCGTCGCAGCTATACTGTATACGAAACTTTGCAGTCCGCCTTGATTTTCATTGTGGCATTATATCTTCCCGCTCTTCCGCGGTTGCCGCAGAGGACGTTTACCCTCCTTTATATATTCTTGCACCGTATGGCCAATTAGGCCACATCAGGCCTGAGTGACCTGGGGCCCAAAAAATGGTGTTTTCGGTGTCTTCGGGGAGCTTTTGGAGGATGGGTGGAGCGACCGTTAATAGAAAGATTTTTTTTTTTTACAGCGGAGCCGTGCTAGGCTAGGTTTCTATACATTTTTCGATGTACTCACACCAAAACTCACGAGGCTGTGTCGTTGAAGCGCGAGGCGATATAGTTCGAGGCGATCCAAAGCATGCGCTTTAACTCGGCTGTTGCGAAAGAGAACGGGTAGCGGCACAACGGGCTAGGAGACAGATCGAAGCCATTTGAAAGCGTAAGGCGGAGGCGGATTGCGAAGAAAATCGTGCCAGGCGGCAAAAGTATCAAGCCCTTCGAGAACGCGGGGCGGAAGCAGATCATCTCAGGCACTCCATTGGACATCAATTCTTTCGCATTCAGAACCCATAAGAAGTGCTTAGCTGTCCTCGGACTGTCCTCGGACCACGGGTGAGTTTAGATTGCACTGCCCCTGTGGTTGTAGACGGTGATTTCAATGTAGATGTCTGGGGTGCGAAAGGGGAAGGGTTTACGGGTTTTATGTTGGAGACATTTGGCTTGCGATGTCACACGGATGCGGCCCAACGAACCACCCAGCGGCGCATGTGAATCGATTTCGCATTGTCCAAAAATTTGTCTGCAGTTGCGCCTATGCCGATCAGTGTATACCATAGCGACAACATAGCCATTGTGATCGTCGTTACTAAGTGTCAATGCTTATACAACTCAAGTTGTCAGCCACATACGCAGGGTGAGATGGCTTTGAATGTTTTGATTTGATAGTTAAAATTAATGAAGGCACTCTTAATCAGTCCTTACCAAAATATAGCACAGTACGTGAGAAGTGAAAGAGCATGTGATTGATGCACGCGCCGAGGTTGCGTGTTATGCTAAAGTGAATTTAAGTGCGCGAGAGTTTTATTAGGGGCGAAGCCCCTTTGGGGCTGGGGCTGTTGGCCTCTCTCGTCGTCGTCGTAATCGTCGCCTCATGTAGTCACGGTACTAAAACACCGGGAAACTCGTTTACACCTCGCGCCGGAGCGCTTCGTAACGTGTGCTAAAAAACACCGGGACAATTGTTTACGCCTCGCGCTAGAAAGCTTCGTGCTTCAAAGACAAGAGACTTTTGCAGCAAAGCTGTATAACTCTACCCCCAAAGGTTTCAGTTCCGTTGGCAAAAACGCCAAGGCGCCAAGAATACACGTATACACTGCATTTTTCGCCCCTCCCCAGGTTTCACGTTAGTGGAGATGGCCCGGGATTTTTGTTGAATGCCGCTTTGTGCGGACGTACTTGCGTTGGCTGCGTGCGTATTAGTTCTTCGGCCCGTATATAGCAGCGCCGTATATCTTTCCGGCGTATATTGCACGTGCTGTGAGCTTGTGGCTCTCTAAATTGAAGTGATGACGCATTGTGCTTATCAATGCAGTCTTGCCATAGCTCGCATTTATAGTTTTAAAAAATCATGAGCCGGGTTCTTGATAGCCAAAAAAAACGCGAAAAAGAATGCAGAAACTTTCTGCCAAGCAGGAATTTTTGGATTACTGCTTAATTAAGCCACTGTGCTACTCACAGAGCCATTTCAAACTCACTTTCAATATTGTACACACATGCATTGCAGGCATTTTTGAGCGAGAAATTTGAGCAATATTACATAAAAGTATGAAGGCCGAGGGGCCTTTTTATTAAACCACTCCTCTGGACCTTATTTATTCCTCTGAAGCTCTATACATCGATCAGGTTTAAAGACGGCTTTTCTATTACGCACAATGCGTTGCTAAAATGTCATTTTTTAGGGGACATTCAAGGGGCCTTATATCGAAGCATGAAGTTCAAGGTAACAACTCATCTATCGCTATAAAGCATATATGCCCCCGAAGGTCGGCTTTTAGGGGCGAAGCACCTTAGGCGATAGGGCTGTCGGCGTCTCCTGTCGTCTCATGCAGTCACGGTACTAAAACACCGGGACATTCGTTTTCCAACACCTCGCGCTACAACGCATGCTGCGGCGTGTGACACGAAGACAACCTACGGCCAGTCTCGCTCGTTTAATTGCTTAAATACGGTTCAACGCAAGAGAGGGCGCCACCGCCTCAGCAAACGCGCGATTGCTCCTCCCACAGGCGCTTCTCCGGCGCCGAATCAGCGCACGGCATGTGGCCAGAGAGACTTACAATCTTTAAATACACTTATACACTGCATGCTTCGCCCCTTCCCAGGTTTGGTGTTAGTGGAGATGGCCCGGTTTTCCTATTAAAGCCAATGCATTGCTGGAAAGGCACTTCTAGGGCAAAATCAAGTCTGATTTTTTTATATAGTATAAAGACCATAGTTAGACCCCATGTATCGCTATAAAACGCTTTACACCAAGCCCCACTGAAAGTCGATTTGACTATTATACACAAGTACATAGCTAAGGAGAGTTTTTAGAGGCAAAACAAAGAGTCTGATATCGAACTATGAAGGCCAAAGGACCTTTTATTATTGGCATTTTTGTGAGCTGCGAAACTGTGATACAACAAGCGCTACAAGCAGACAGACAGGTAGCGAGAGCTCGCGGGTCAATCTTACGTGCCGCACGTAGGACGAGCACGCAGCCACACGCCTCTTGACGACTATGGACGCTCACAATGATCGACTCAACCGGTAGCAGGACCCAGCATTTTGTGAAGCCCAAACAAGTGTGGACGCCATCTACCGAGCTTTTGGAGGTCTGGATATTCTCGTCAGCGGACATCTAGAGGCGATATTGGCCGATCAGGTCCGCTGTAATGTTAACGCGCCCATGCACCGCAGTTCTTTCTACGTTACCGGAAGTGGTTTTTTTAAGGGGGACTCACCCGTTAACATTTCTATGGTACTGACTACTTCATGACCCACGAGCTTAAAAACGATCGTGCACGTATACGAAATGTTGTGCCGATTCTTGAAGATGCTCCAAACGGCATGGTTTGCTTATTTCGCAAATACGTCACTTCTGTACTGAAATAAAGATATAAATCTTCTGCTTGCTTGACAGCTAGCGCCATCTAGTGAAAACGAAATGAACTAAAACGAATTTCTTGTTTGTTTCTTATTTCAGTAAAGAAATTATGTATTTCTAAACGAAGCAAACTGGGCCGTTAGGAACATTTTCGTGTATCTTTAAACTGCTTGCATCGGTACACGATGCTTTTCAAGCCAGTGGGTCACGAATTTGTAAGCCCCATAGAAATGTGATCAGGTGAGTCCCCGTTGAGGTGAAAGCTTTGCACCTTTATGGTTCATTGAAGGTTGGGAGGTACAGAATTCTGATTAAAAAACTGGTAGCACAGACAATGGGAGCTGAGTGCGCACCGGGAAAGGGAAGCAGCAGCCGCTGGAGGAGAAGGGTTCCGGTAAAGGGTGACAAACCGTAGAATGTAGAAAACCGTAGAACCGTAGAAACTAAGTGAAATGTGAGTGACTGTTCCATCTGTTTGCCTGGTGTTATATGCTAATGTTTTCGTCTTTTGTACCCACCTGCTAAAATCCTTCCATGGGATTACAGTACCAATAAATAAATAAATAAATAAATAAATAAATAAATAAATAAATAAATAAATAAATAAATAAATAAATAAATAAATAAATAAATAAATAAATAAATAAATAAATAAATGTTCGAAGCGCGCCTTGTACACACGTCGACGAGTATAAGCTCAATACGCATCGCTATGGGTGATGACGCATACCCTAGCCGCTGGCGTAAAAAAAACTAAGTAAGTTCGCCACGGCGGAAGAGGATAGAGCAGCTCCAAATACCTCTCTTCGTAACCGCCGTCAGGAGGAAATAACTACGGATGGAGTTGCGGCAGCTGCCCGGTGAGGGAAAAATCAAAGTTCAACAGAAAGCTCAGCAGCCGGTCAACAGAAGGTCCAACTTGGCGTTCCCCTTTACATTAAAAAAAAAAAAGTTCTACTTAAAAAAAAAAGTTATATCCCCCTTTAATTGTTCTCTAATGTTTCCGTTCTTCAATTTTTGTTCGTCGACATGAATATTACACAACTCTCAGTAATTACACAGATGTGTTCATGTGGCCTGTCGTGTGTGCCGCAGAAAGGGGGGAAAGCCTGCTGTCACCAGATTTTTTGTTGTAACACGCGGTAGTCACAAGTAGCGACACCTAAAATGCGTTCAACTCAACTAGATCTGATAAGATTCCAACCCATTGTCGTGCGTTATAAACAGCATTTACCGCAATTGCGGCGATTTTCTCAGCTGATTCTTTTCCTGAGAAACTTATCCCGGCACGCAGAGCCGTCAAATCGACTTGCGACTTTTCAAAAGTAGTCAAAAGTAACAAATCGATTCCCCGGCTGTCGAAGAAAATTCTGCCGTCCATTCTCGAGCAATTCGTCAAACCCGTGACTGTATGCTTTGGTTTTTCTCCTCTAAATAAATTGCTACGTGTCTTAGGGCGCGGTCACTCAACTCACCGTTGTGAGTGCGGTTTTGCCCAGCAGGCGCTGTTACACTGCCTTCACGTTTATACTTGCGTGCAGGCGTGGTCTCAGACAGGTATAGCAACCATTATTTATCACTCGATCAGAGAGTGTCTAGAAATGTCAACTCACGTGATCTGCTATCTGTCCAACGAGCGGGAATGAAGTCCATAGACGGGGTAAAGAAAAAAAAGAGAAGAAAATAAGAGAATAAGCCAAAGCCAATTCGTCTGCACTGGTTCCAACTATTTGGTCGGCCACAAAGGCCGAGGCCTGTAATTTGCGAGCGTAATTTCGTTCTCCGGGCCTTGCTCTGCGTCGCAGCCGCCTTGCATCACAAAAGAAACAATCCTTTATCTTTCGTGCAGCTCTGCTAGATGTCATTTGGGACATAATTGTCGGGAAGAAAAGAAATGCGGTCATAGCATCGGAACAGCGCTGCCTTGTCTAAAACTCCGAGCGCATTCTCAGTGGACTGCACTGTTCCTTGATCGCCGAACGTTACTGGGTTCTCTCGCACATTTTTTTTTTTTTTTACTAGAGCGTCGCGACAATCATGGCCTGTTCATCTACATCTATCGTCGGCGAAAATAATTATTGTCATTGCCACCACCGTCGTCTTCGTCGTCTTCGTCACTACAAGAGACTCGGTGCCTTTGAGTACGACGCCAACGACCCTTAATCGGTCAATCACTGCCGTAAAAAGTCGTGGTCATTGTCGTTCTTGGTTTTCATTGACGCGACAAATATATAGGGCACGAAGCAAAATGTGAACCATCGTCGTTTCAATTGTCGGTTTTATCAAATAAAGTGCATATATGTGAGGTATGCCAGCAGTTTGAGTATGGAAAGGTCTTGCATACATAACAGTATATCTCACTTATAGCGAACCTGGTTTTAATGAAATCCCGGCTATAAAGAACAAATCTTCGTTCGCCCTTACCATTTGTATACATGTATTTTAGGTTCAGATATAGCGAAAAACGGGTATAACGAGCTGATTTCCGCTTCCCGATGTGTTCGTTACAAGCGGGCTGGACTGTATTTCGTTTGAAAGCGTTCTTACAACTGCTTTTAAAGAGAGAGAGAGAGAGAGAGAGAGAGAGAGAGAGAGAGAGAGAGAGAGAGAGAGAGAGAGAGGAGAGAGAGAGAGAGAGAGAGAGAGGAGAGAGAGAGAGAGAGAGAGAGAGAGAGAGAGAGAGAGAGAGAGAGAGAGAGAGAGAGAGAGAGAGAGAGAGAGAGAGAAACAACTTTATTAGACACCGGCTGTTTGGGGACGTGGCCTCTCACGTCGTGACCGAGCGGCCCTAGCCAGGGCTTACTCGTAACCCAGATAGTCTTTCTTGGGTCGCTTAAACTTGAAAATTTGTCTCTGTCTGTGGGTCGGTCTGTCTGCCTTCAATTCAGCCACCTGGCCAAAGGTTAAAAGAACTCATGAACAAGTAGTTCATACAGGCAAAACCTTTCCATGCTACTAAATCTGGCACCACACTTCATACGTGTCAACATTGTCGAGGAAAAAGAAAACATTATGGATGTTTGTGGAGAAACATGAATACATAATTGGCACTAGCAGTGTTCTTTTAATTAAGATACTTGTGTGCTAGATGTTTGCGATAGAACATTTAAAACGCTTTGAAAACAATGTTTCTACCTAAAATACAAAAAAGGGCTCGCGTTCACGCCGAGATTTCGAGGCGTGTATCCACTACGAAAGGTTCCAATAGACGGAGCACGAGTATTCTGAGTATGGGAAGATTGAATTGACTTGAGAGACAAGAGCCCAACATGATTATTTCCTGGCTTCTTTCACGTGGGCGGGCATGTTAAAGGGACCCTGCAACACTTTTTTAACTTTTTTTTTTGAAATATTAAATGATTGCAGGACGTAGTCACCCAACACAAACAGTACTTAGATTAGGGGGTCGCGAAGTACCTCAGGCAAAAATTACTGCTCCATGCCCATTAGATAGCTTGGAAACTCGCTCAAAAGATTTTTCTCTCTTTCCCGGTCTTGACGTTCTTCGACGGCCCGAATTACGTCACTGAGGCCATGAAGCGACTGTTGGCCAGTTCCTTCAGTTGCAGCAATAAACGCTTTTCGATAGCAACTTTAAAAATAAAGCGGCAAAAACAAAGCAGAAACCGAAGGCGTATTTGGTGCGACGAGCAAATCAAGCAGTGCCGCTCCGTGCTGGCGATAACTGTAGCTTTCGCAGTTCTTCCAGACGCGAAGGAAAGAGTGAAAGCGTTTATCGAAAGTGTTGCAGGGTCCCTTTAAGCCCTTTTCGACAAAGGAACTGCGCGGACACAGCGGCAATGCGTTGGCCACATTTACGCACGCGTGAACGCGGGTCCGCGTCGGGGTGTTCGCATTCCCGCGTGTGCCTGCGGTATGCTCCCCACCCGAAACAGCGAGCCGAGGTCGCCATGACGGCTGTTTATATGCGTAACAAGAGCGTGCGAATACACATTCCGAATTCGAAGGGAGTGGGTTAAGGATACTATTATGACGAGCAGCGGCTGCCCTAAAAACCCATTTTGCAGCTAACCCAGTCTTTGCTTCCGCGCCTTGGATTCGCCTGTGCCGCATGGTGGGTGCAAGCAGGCAGGGTGGCTTGCTCGCGCAAATGTATGGGGATATGTTCGGTCGGCCTGGAGGAAACGTAAAAAAAAAAAAAACTGTGGCATGAAAACAGTTACAAAGAGGAAAAAAACATGTACATGGCGTCGCGCAAAAGGGCTCTTGTTTCTTCGCACTTTTTCCTTAATCTCTGTTTGAGTCTTTCGAAGCCAAAAAACGGTGCATGCGCTTGCTTCTTCCGCGAACAGCCAGGAATTACGAATCGCTTCACTCCAGCGCCTTAAAACAAAGCTTTCTTCGTAAAAAATAAATCTGCCTGTAGAGCATGCATGGATATATGAAGGATAAGTAGACCGCAAAGGAATAGCAGTGGAACGTTTTGCTGCGAGTAGAACTATAGTCATGATGAAAGAGGGACGGCGGAGGAGGGAAGGTAAGAGAAAAACTCCACGGAGTTCCTAAGGGCTCACTTCTTTGAATGCAGAAGGAATGGGCAAGCTCTTGGAATCTCCAGTGGGGCTGTCATGTGTAGCGCTTTGCTAGGGTATATCCAGTCAAGTTCCCACTCAAATAATTTGTGCTAGACTGCTTTGAAGTAAGTGAAATCGGTAATAGTTGCCTGTCGGTCTGTTGTGGATCGAGGTGAAACCGGGGGATGTAAATATGCCATCCGTATATAGGCAGGGCATGACCACACCAGGTTTTCAAGGTCCAATGGATAGTTTGTGTGGCAGTAATAGCATCGTAGGCGCAGTAGCGTACAGTTGAGGATGGACGACGGGCGCATATATTTGTAAGGAACTTGTTAAAGAAGATTTCGCTTGAGCGAAGAAGGGGTGGTAGGTGACTCAAATAGCCCGCTCTGGAGTTCTTTCTTTCAGGCGGGAGCGTCTACCTTTCTCGTTCGTGCGCATTGCTTGGGAGTGCTACAGGAACCACTAAAAGTGGGGAAGGCGCACTCTCCTGTGCGCCTTATGTTCCGGCTGGTTGGCTGAGCAAAAGGGTTCGGGACCAGGTCCCCAGTCGACGCGGATGTTTGTCTTGTTCCGGTGCAGGAGTTGAACTTGATGCAGTATCTCATGGAGGATGGGCCAAATTACGAGATCCTAAAGCTGCGAGGGCTTCAGGGGCGTCCATGAGCATGCGTGTGAAGGGCGGTAGAGGTGGGTAGAAATAGAAAAGGATGATTGCCACGGCATGGTACATGGACTACAACTCCGTGCCGAGGCTTGAGAGTGGAACGCCAGGTATTGTGAAGTACCTTGAGAGTGCGGGACCTTCAGGGCATGCCCAAGCAAGGTCGGCGCCATGATGGTTTACGCTTGCATCCGAGAAGACGTCCATTTTATGCTATGCTGAAGGCTGTCCTTTTTGGAGACGTCAGGTTCGCCGTTTTCGGGTCATATTAGTAGCTCTACCGATTGGTCACCGCCAGGGTGTTATAGGGAGTGGGACCCTGGCAGCAAAATACAGGGGTTGTATTCGAGTCCCGCGTGACTAAGGCTTAGCTGTGGCGTGTGCGGAGTCGTTTGCAGTCCGTCTGGCGTTTCGCTTCCTGTATAATTTCACCAATAGGAGGAGGGGCACAATCCGCTCCAGCTTAAGTCTACAAGTGGGTGTACACTTACGCAAGCCACAAACTACCCGAAGGTCCCGAATATTTATCCGTCTCGGAGTTTTCTGAGACAGCCGAATACTTTAGTATTTTATTTTAGCCGTACAATCTAGAAATATCCGGAAGCCTGTTTCCACACAGTGCACAGAGAAGGCCAGTCACTGTGATCTGAGCGATAAAATAGGCCAATTATGACACTCAGCATAAGGACTGACTCGAAACATGTGGTCTGCGTTTTGACATTGAACAATTGCGCGATGTCAGAGCGCAGACCACATTTTTTAGTCAAATCACACTCCGGCTTTTTTTGTATGCCAGATTTGTTCCCGCGGACACCGCCATCGGTCATCCGGGTGCATTGTGGCAAAGCAGATACACGGACATTTTTTAAACGTACTGACGAAGGTGATAATTTTTTCTATGGAGTCAACTTAGTCCCTTCACGCAGTCGCCTACAAGCAGATATAGGATAAGGATCTTCTTCTAATCGTACCGCGCAGTTTCAGTCGTCTGCCTGTACGTCTTCAAAGCTTTTATGCGTGCCACCGTCTTCAGTAAAGAAGTAATGGACAGGATACACGTGGTTTCCTCCGTAAAGGGCAGCGAAATCAATATTGTCTTTTTCCTTTTATCAACACCTCAAACTAGGATTGTGCGGATATCTGTAAAAGGTTTCTTCTTCCGCTTGTAACACCTGTTCTCCAAAACACGCTCTAGCGCAAAGTATTTCATACCCAATACTGACCTCAACACATATTTTGCTCCACTTCAGGAACACTATACCCCACGTTGTGAACACGCCCCAATACACGAGTCCTCCATACCAATCCTACCCCTACTCCTTTAGAGTGGGCGGCGAGGTTGACCAGCCCCGACCCGGGATGATGAACGGCTGATGAACGGTTTGTTAAAAATTGTAGATAACCACGGTGCACTTATCGATGGGTAATAATGTTAGGGCATGTAAGGTCGCTTTACTAGGAGGTAGAGAAGTTACAAGGACAGTACAGCTGTTGAGCCTGTTGGAGTTGGGGGAGTGAACTTTGTCGGGCGCGAGGATGTTGTAAATTGCATTTGAACCACCCGCGAAACTGTCACGCGGTTCGAACTCAGCCACGCAACGAATAGGACGAGGAAGAAGAGATGTACGTACAGCACGGAGCGCGGGCTGGGCCTTTTGCTTTTGTCAGTTGGAAATAACACGACATTGCTGAAATTGATACCGGTTTTTGCGTCCCTTTTCTTGGGCGCCACTAGATGCCCAGGCGCGGTGTTCCCCGCACGGGTTGCGGTCGGCTAGGTACAACCACGGAATCCTGAGGTCATGTCCCACTGGTCACAACGGTTGGGGATAACTAACGTTTACTCTCTCTCTCTCTCTCTCTCTCTCTCTCTATATATATATATATATATATATATATATATATATCTCGATTGATTGATTGATTGATTGATATAAAACTTTTATTGCCCCAGGGGGTATATGAGGGAATGGGTGGTGACAGAGAGAGGAAGGCCCCCGGTGACTCCGGCCACCGAACGGCTATGGCACCGCCGAATCCGAGCTGCCTAACGCCCTCGTACAGTGGCCACCAGTGTGTCAGTGTGAGGAGTACAGAGAGGGGCACGTGTGGTGCAGGCGGGAGAGGTAAAGAAGGGTGTACGTCTGCAGAGAACGAACGTTTCGTGTAAGCCAGAATTTAACGGTGAATTTCCGCGATGAATATTCGAAGCACCAAGCCGACTTCAAAATTTTGGAAAGACAGAAAATGGAAGTACCCGAAACTCAGCGCTTGAGCGGTGGCCGATGGTTACGTACTAACAAACTGACCGTCCTACACAACGTCTGTATACTATAGTCTGCCGGGGTCATCTAGCAGTCGCATTCAACAAGCGCAATTAAAGTTCGCGCCATTAAAACGTCAGCTATTAAAGCACATGGACTACTTCTAATCAACGGGGAACCTAAAAAAACAGCTATTAGATGTCGATTATTGAAGCTTACAGAAATATAGCCATCAGCCAGTTTCACGCTGTACATTTTCCCAGGCCTGTACACGCGAAAACTCTTTTTTCTGCTGCAACAGCTCCGAATGTTAAAAATCTAAGAAGAAACAAAAAGAATGCACCCTGCTGTTTCACCTCTGTCGTTTGCACGCAGTTAACATTAATCTTGCAGAAAAACTCTACACGCTGTTAGTTATTCATTTTTCGGGAGATAGCGTGGCGTGGCCCGTTCTGAAAAAAATAGGGCGACAGCAACACCGGCACGGCCGGCGTGACTACAATGTTAACGACGATCTCATTGGCTCAGATGTCAACATGCCCACCCACAGTTATCATGCCTTTGGCTGCGAACGGCAGTATGCGCCGGCCCGACGTTAGGCCTAACGTTACGTAATCTAACGTTGTCAACCGGTGCACGCAGCTCCCCGGACAGTGAGTTTGACGTTTCGTGGCACGTCGCGAAGCTCGACGTTCATGGTGACCGCACGTTAAGGCTGAATACAGGCGTGACAACGTACCCACTCAACTCAAGCGTCCAGTGACGCTGACAGCTGCCGACAGAAACTCACGGCGCTTCACAATTACAATGTGGCTGCGACATCAGCATACCTGCCCACAAGGACGCGGATTCGATTCCCGGCCACGGCGGCCGCTTTGGTGATGGAGAAAAAAGCAAAATCTCCCGTGTGTTCGAGATTTCGGCACGTTCCCCAGGTGGTACTTATCCGGAGCCATACGGCGCGCCTCATCGCCTGTGCAGCGTCGGCGCGTTATACCCCACAATCAATCAATACCCGCCCACAATTCTTCCATAACAAGGTAATTGGATTATGGTGGTTGGCTCGAGGTAATTGGAGCTGCAGACTACCGCCTATACATGCCCGTAAAATTTTATTCCCTGTGCTCGTTGTTTTCAGGTAACATACAGATCTACGCCACTATTTAGATGTCCCACCGGCTTGTCTGAACATCGTAGGGACATCCTTCCATCCTTCATCGCCCATTTGGCCGGTCTACCTGTTCTGTTTTAGCCCTTCTTGTCGTCCATGGTTTTGTCTTTGCAGTTACCTTTACTCGGTCTTTTCTCACTCCTCAAGGTACACGCCCTATCTTTTTAGGTATCCTTTCTTTCTCTTTAATTGCCTCCTTTCCCACTTGCCATGTGTAGTGTAGCCAACTGGACTCTTCTCTGGTTAACCTCCTTGCCTTTCATGTACTGTATTAGCTTTCCTTCCTTCCTAAGCCCTTCTGCGGACAAACGAGCTTCAGTAGTTTATAAGTTTCCGCCTTTAAGGCCAAACATTCCGGGCGTCACATAAAGGCGCAGAATATCGAGTCACGAGAACTCTGTTCAGCCTTTACTGTTTGCTCGTTTCCATAGCAACCCCCATGACAAGTATCCAGACTTCCGGCGAGACACACCGCATCTTTCTTTCTGGTGCGCGCAAAGTCATCTAGAGAAAAAATGGCTAAAACAAACAAAAAAAAACATATTCCTCGTGTACCAGTATTTTTCGACCGAGGCCTTTCAGGGCTAAAATGACCGGGGGCTCAAGATTAGCTTCCTCTCAAGTTTCGCTGGCGTAACGAATTGAGATTAACGAGCCCGAAATCACACAGCGCCCAGCACGCTCCAAGGGCTGCGTAGCGGCGCATAGTTTGGGTTTACAACAACAAGAAAAGCAAGTGCGTTCACTACAGCAACGGCTCTGACGTTGCGCGCGCCAGCAACGTATGAGCGCCGTCTCACCGACGCTCTCCGCCGGAAGGAACGGAACACGCCGAAACAAAAGGAAGGGCTGGCTCGACTGCTTCGGACCAACTTTGCGCGGGCGGCGGCGAATAATGCCAGTACGCAATACAACAAAAAAGGGGAGGAAAGACACGGCACGGCGACAAGAAACGGAAGGAAACGATCCAGTACACCATTACCCCGAAGCCAAGCAGCGAGAGAGTGTAATTGGATCTACGCAGCCGAAAGTTTTCTCTATGCGCGGACAGCTATTAAAAACACCTACATCGGGAAAAAGGGGGAGAGAGCCGGGTAAGCACCCAGGCAGAAACTATTCCTTTCTCCGTGCTTCGTTTTTATTGGAGACGTTAAGCTCCGTTGTTGTTTAGTTCCCTTTTCGTCTGCGGTAAATGCGCGTCGGTGCCTCTCGGACTACTGCAGCGTAACAGACGATATCATAATTGTTCTGCCCCTCACCCGTAAAGCACACTTATTTTAGGTCTTCTCTCTCTTTCCACTATATCGTATCTCTCTTCTTGCCGGCCAGCGTATACGATACGGGGATAAAGTCAAGCAAACATTTCCCCCCACACGACTGCCGCGAACATCATTCCATGGAAGGGGAGGAAGTGTAGTGAGAATAGAAACAGGGTGAAGAGAGGGTAGGGTAACTCAATAGAGTCGCCAAAGATGGGAAGGGAAGTGCGCTCCATTCTGATTGGTTGCGAAGCGGCTTGCCGCTCGGCTGCCATTGGTCGACACGCAGGTTCGCGGCACGAATTGGGACGACGACAAGTGCAGCAGCAGTGCGTGGAGCGTCTGCAACAACACAAGAAGAGGAAGAACAAAAACAGAATAACAACGACGACGAAAAAAAAAAAATAAACGTAGCGTACACGGGCGCAGCAAGCGAGGAAACGGATCGGTGACGCCGAAGTGCACTGCGCCTGCGACGCTGGATTTTCGCACTCGCAGCACGCTGGCGAGCGACACGATTGGCTGCCCAGCAACGACGTCCAGGGAAGGGGGTTTTCTGAAGGCGAGAATGAGATGGAGAGAGAGAGAGGGAACACGAAGCAACGTTCTTTTTTTTCTGTCCTTTTTATCGGCTGCATGATTTTCCTTTCATCGTACGCTGGGCTTGGCAACAGCAGCAGCCAAGCTCGCACGCACACACACATACACATGGAGGGGAGCAGAGGAGTTTCACAACGCCAGCCGCCTCTCTGCTCTGTCCATTGTCTCGAAACAATGGCCTTCCTTTCGCGCCGCTTTCTTGTCATTTCCACTTAATATCTCTCTACTCCCTCCCTCCCTCTTCGCTTCCTCTTCCTTCTCCCTTTCCGCCCTCCTCCCCCTCGTGTTCCCCTTCTCCACTTTCGCAGTCGGACCCATGTCGGCACCCCGTATACGTGTCCGTTGTTAACACACCGAAACACACAAAGCGATACCAGGGGAGCATCTGACGCGAGCGCAAACAGAAAAAAAAAAACCCAACCGAATAGAAGCAGTGAAAGAAGGTAGCCGCTGTACAGTCGCCGTCCGCCTGCCGCCTGTACGTACGTACTTTAATTCATAATGGACACCTCACGTGCGTCGACGAATTTCCGCTGCGTTCTCTGTCACCCATACTAGTACCACCGACAGTCTCCATTACTTGTTCCTTTTTTTGTATTTCCTGCGCTGCGGCTCCCTTCTTGACATTGACAACCTGCGGCCGGCGAAACGACCGGGGGTGGGGAATACGGACTCCAACGTGTAGTGTAATATGATAGCCGTCGGCCCGCCATGTTTCTGTCTGCGAGCGAGACAAGTCCGCGTGTACGCACCAAACGCGTCCTTCCACTCGCAAATGGGCACGTGTCATCTTGCCTAAATGTGGACCTGTGTGATTTTTCAACGGCCGCCCTTCACTGAGTCGGTTCCGTTATGACGTCTTTTCAGTGCGAAAGTAATTCTACTTTACCTCGATGGATTTATAGCAATGGGGTTTTCGTTGCAAAGGGGCAACACGCACTGCTGGTGGAGAAGTGGGGAAGGTGTAGGGGAGAGGAAGGGATGGTATGTACTGGCCTGACGTTGGGCATAACGTTACGATTTGAGGTCTATCAAAAGGCGCCCGCATCTTGACATTCAATGAGTTTAACGCTGCTTGGCGGGTCGTTTGCTTAGAGGGGTCATGAAAGCAAAATACAGCCTTCCTCAGTTTGAAACAAGGGACCTTTGGCAACTCACTCAACTCTATTTTCGTTTTATTAACTAAGAAATAAACGCAAGAAATATTATAAAACTTGCAAATTTCGCAGTGCAGTGACGCAATAGCAGCGGAAGTGATAGAGGGAAACTAATAACATGGTTATCAATGTGTTAACTGCACGTTAATATTCTGTTGATACGATCAAATCGAACTATAGAGGTCACACTACGATCGCCCCGTGATAGTCAGTCGCCACTATTTTGTCTGTTTTTTTTTTTTTCAAATGAACCAAACTGATATTTGGTCCACGAGGATGGCTTGGTGGGATAGTTGGTGGGGCATCATGAAGGGGTTAACAACGCACAAAGAGGACGACACACGAGGAAGGGAAAACAGGACAAGCGCTGAACACGAGGACATCAAGGAAGACAGGACATCAGCGCTTGTCCTGTCTTCCCTTCCTCGTGTGTCGTCCTCGCGTGTAGTGTATCGTGTGTTAACCCCTTCATGATATTTGGTCTTGATGGCCGATTAAACGTTAGGGTGACGACTGTTAAGCTAAACAGAGGCCTAACAAAGGTGATTTTCCAAGGCTCTTAGTCATAGTAACGGAAAGAAGGAAAGAAAGAACACAGGCCTAGATGTCCTCTGCAACTCAAATCAAGCTCACCGACAGTGACACATGCTCGCGGAGGTGTAGTGGGTAATGGTTTGAAATAGCTATTCAATTCAGTCATTTCAGTCAGTCGAGAAGTCCGATCAATCAGGAAATTGATTGCTCAGAGCAAGTAGCGTAGCAAGAAATATTTTTCAGGGGGTGTTACATGGCGACCGTAAAAAAAAAAAAAAAAAAAAAAAAAAAAACAGATCCTGCTCTCCGAAAAAGTTTTCATTTTTCGGCTTTAATAAACCGACACCCTTCTTATTTTCCTTTTACATAATCGTATACCGATTTCGTACGTCAATGGCATAGGCGAAAAATAGGGCGAAAGGACAGGGGGAAATCCGGCGCTCAGAATTTTCGGGGGGTGTCCTGATAACGACATTGAATACATTCTGAAACCGACATTGTACCTACACTGTTGAATACATGGCGGCGCATAGGCCGACTTGTATTCAACGGCAGGTTGTAAACAGGAATGTGTATACTGCTCTCGCACGATACTCCGTGGTTGCCAAAGCCAAACCGGCTGTCGTTTTTAAAGGCAGCTTTATGTGGCTACGGTTTCGTGCATTTTTTCATGTGTGCCTTGCCGAAAAGCCAACTTTATCCCGAATGTTCCGCAAAAAGCGGCCACAACTATTGTTTTATCAAAACTTTTCCAGAAAAAAGTTATACAAAGATTAGCCGCTAAAACGGCTATATCCTTTCACAGAGTTGTCGTAATTGATTACTTCATATTTTCCCCAAAAAAGTTATACAAAGAATAGCCGCTAAAACGGCTATATCCTTTCACAGAGTTGTCGTAATTGATTACTTCATTCACACTGGAGCTGTAAACGTTGCAGCACTCCCGTGTGCTGTCTATGCATGGTCGTGTATACGCTACAAGTGTCGTTACAGAAAACGGCTGTAACTCTTGTTTTATCGAAACTTTCCAACAAAGGTTACATGGCAATTGGCCGCTATAACGACTATCATTACGCCGAGTTTCCTTTACTGGTCGTAATCAGTTCACAAAATATCCCGGGTCATCTCCACTAACATGAAACCTGGGGAGGGGCGAAGCACGCAGTGTTTAAGGGCAGTCTTGGCACTTTGGCGCTTTTGCCAACGGAGATGAAACCGTTGGGGGATAGAAGTACACAGCTTTGCTGCAAAAGTATCCTGTCTTTGAAGCACGAAGCTCTCTAGCGCGAGGCGTAAACGAGTGTCCCGGTGTTTTAGTACCGTGACTACATGAGACGACCATTACGACGGCCATTACGACGACCATTACGACGACGACGACGACGACGACAACGACAGGAGGCGCCAACAGCCCCAGCCCCTATGGGGCTGCGCACCTGAAATATTTACCGCCCCTTCCTGAAAAAAGTTGACAGAAGCGTGAGACCTTTCTCACACCAAAACTGCGTCAAAAGTGCGTCACAACCTTCGCTAAAAGTGCGTCTAATCTTCGCTGAAAATGCGCCCCATCGATCGTCAAACCTTCAAACCGATGCGACAATTTTCGCGCACTAAGAAAACGCATCTACAAACGATCTAAATCGATACTGATACGAGGTTTAAGAGACAGAAGTGTGCTATTGTACTGCTCCTTCATGATCGATGCGTGTTGTCTTATCTAGAACTGTTAATTTCTCGCGATTTTCAAGTTTGACACAGCGGACGCCCGGTTTCACGCACACGTACGCCGTGCGTCCAGAGATCTAATCAGAGCTTTTCGGTCGACCAACTGGTCTATGGGAAAATGCATTAGTTTTTTGACATGACGCCATTGGTCCCACTAAGAAAGCTGTCACTTTAAAATGGGCTTGTACCTTGTTCAAGAATATGTGTCACTCCAGTAGTGTACCAAACAGCTTAGCTTGTGTAAAATGGCTGACATTTTTAAGCGGTATGATACCGCCGTCATTTTCAATTTGCCTTATACAATTTTAGTTTTTATTCCCCCCATCTGTCTTTTATTAGCGGTGTGTATGTGCGTGTGTATGCGTATGCGTGCCTGCAACTAAGCGTGCAATGTTCACAGCAGCGTTAACACATTGGTGACAGTTCCTGGCACAAACTAGTACGTGACATTTTTTTTTTATTTAGGGCAGCACAGAATCGTGCCAGGAACATTTTATCTTCGAAAAAAAAAACAGTTTGCGGGGAGAAAAACGCAAATGAAAGAGAATGTCTGTGCATTTAATCTTACAAAGCAGGTCTGCCAGCATGGAAAGAATCGATAGTGACATTATCTGAGCCTGTTTGTGGAACATCGTTCTGCATATACGTACCTCATAATCATTTTCCCGCAGGAATGAAACGACCACTAAGGTTCTGACTGACTCAGAAATTAGTTGTTACCCTGCCGCTTTAAATCATGACTTGTGGCAATTCATTACAGATTTATGATAAGGAAAGCATTGTTGTACTAAGATCGTTTATAGGCCGCCGCAAGTTAATTACTCGTCGCTCTGATGAAGTTGTGGTACTCTAGAAACATTCTATGAGACCTGCGCTCTGCCGTGATTGTGCATCTTACGCAAAAGGCTTTCGCCCTGTTAATGGATACAGATTAGTCCTTAACAGCATCTAGGTAGCCCACCAAAGTCAAATAAGGCTCACAAAAGCAAAGTTAGCTGGTTAATCCAGCCGCCACAATCACCGATTCTCGAAAAATACCCTGCACTTGCATCGCAGGTTCGAAATTTTCACACATCCTAAGGAGTCTCGGGCGCCTCCATGTCTGCCCTGGCGTCATCGCTTAAGTAAAGTAGTGGGTGTTTATACCAGGCAAATCATCGCTTTTTCACCGATCTTTGAATATTTCCAATCCTTTAGTTTTCTTAAAAGCTTCATAAAATCGGTTTGAATGGTAAATTTTGTTCGCAAGATCAAGCTTACAAACACCTTAAACTCTATCTATAAATTTCCTGGAAAAAAGGTCTGTTAGTAAAATCTGGGCTCAGTTCCAAAGGTTAGAAAATAAAACCTTATCTACGACAGTCGTAGCGTTGAACTGATAAAGAAAAGCGAAACTGTACTGTGTGGAAATAATAGAAGTCCGCTTCAGGACGCGTTTTTTTTTTTTTTTACCAAATCGGAAAGCTCAGATCGCGAGCGTCACAGAACGAAAACCGCCCGCGGCTTGTAGCAATATGGGTTGATTCCTCTGTCATAGGAATCGGTAAAACACGAAAGTGAAATGTGCAACGAAATCTGCAGCTGAGCATGATTTGCGGGTCGGCGGCTGTCTTGTGGGTGTACTTGGCGAGCGACGTCCTGCTGGCGGGTCGCTTCAGCAAAGGTGCACTGGCGTCATTTCCGTGACTGATATGACGTCAGTGAATGAAATCTTGGTTCATCTCGGCATAAAACACTTTCGTGTTAAAATATAAAACCTGAAAACGAACAACCCGAAGTATAAAGTATTCTTTAGTACTAAAGGTTGCTTCCCCGCAAGATGACACTGTGTGCAGGGGTGCACCCTTTACAGGCCGCTTGCTTCGTTGTACTGGAGTCACTTCCGTGACGGATATGACGTCAGCAAAATCTTCGTGTATGCGGAAATAAAACAATTTCGTGTTTTAAAAAAGCGAACGCGGTGGAAGGAGACCTTTGATGATGGTCGGGCCGCGGGCCCCAAGGTAAGCACGTTGCTCGTCGGCACTTCCAATACCACGACGCGGAAAACGCAAGACGTCGACATGCCCACAATCCCGCTGAACGCTTCCCTGGCGCGGTTTGAACGCGAGTTTGTGGCCAACCAATAACCCTCAAATAGAGTCGCTGCTCATGAACCTTCACGGAGTGGAACGGTACTCATTTTTTTGTGTTTTTGAAGCGTAAGCTTTCTTAGTTGGACCGATGGCGTCCTGTCATAAAGTTAATGCATTTCCCCACAGACCGGTTGGCCGACAGAAAAGCTCTGATAACATCTCTGTACACACGGCGCGTGCGTGAATTTGGGCTTCCATTGTGTAAAAAGGGTTACTTAAAAATCTCAAAAAGAATCGGCTCTAGATAAGACAATACACGCGTCGATCACGGAGAAAGAGTACAGTATGTACCTTTATCTTATAAATTCCGTATCGGTATACATCTAGATTGTAGATCAGTTTACTAGTGCGCGACAAATTGTCGCATGGGTTCGTTCTTCATTTTAGATTTGGGTTTTTGAAGGTTTTACGATCAATTGGGCGCACTTTTACCAAAGGTTGGACGCAATTTTAGCGAAGGTTTTGAGGCGCTTTTGACGATATTTTGATGGCAGAAGGATTTTGGGCTTCCCTCGAGTATCATTGGGGAGGGGTGGTAAAGTTTTTTCGTCGAGCCAGTCAACGTTACTAGCTTATTCTAGTAACGTTGGAGCCAGTCAATCGAACCGTAAATGCTTGGTTGTCCATCTGCATTTCATTCAAATTGCGCCGCACTCACCATGAACTGCTCACTTTCGGAAACTGAGCGGTGGATTTACAGATCACACCAGGGCTCTGAGAAATGTGAAAACAAATTAAACTACGTCATTGTATAAACTTAAAGGACACTCCGAGGAATAATAAGGACACTCCGAGGACCGAGCGCGGTCCTTTTTATAACTCCACTGGGTGACACGCATGCACTGGGCTTTATATAGGCCCCTATACGTAACTACAACAGCCCTGTTATCTGTCGACTTAAATTTCACTGGAGTGTATATAGACGAACATCCTGAATGCAACAATACTGTGGCGAGTTGGTTTCAGCATGTTTCGGAAACATAGCTACTAACAACTGAAAACAAGACATCGAGCAGTCTGGTAATCTTTCGTGTTATCAGGAGATCCGTTTGCTTCACGCCGGTCTTCAAGATGAACTGGGGAAAGGTTTGCACATTTTTTCTCATGTCCCTGATGAACAATATTTAAAAAAATGTTACCAGAAAACTGAAATCGCTGCGGATTTATACGATGTAGAGTAAAATGGGAAAGGTTCAATAAAGACGCTTCAAATACAAAACAAGGTAAAAAGCTTTAAAAAAGTCACGATTCATTCCACGCTGTTCAGGTGGATGACCAGCGAAGACTTTTAGCAAATGACATAGAGGTGATCGCGCAAGTTATTAAAATGATCTGCACAAAATAAACGCAAATGTTAATGCGACTTCGGCACGTGCAAAGAAGATGATATTTATAAATTCTGGCATTCCACGCCGTTTTTTTTTATAATTGACGCATGGGGAAGGGGTAATGGCGCATCGGATCTGCAGAAATGCTTTTCGAACGCTCCCGCAATCTACCCGGTCAGCTGAGTTGGGCATTTGTGCTCCTAAGATAACAAAGTTATTTAACTCCGGCTAGCATTGGAAATTCCTTCAATGATCCCTCAGACCCCCTCCGCACTGCGTGTTTTTTAATAAAACATCAGGTCCATTGCAGAAGATCCTCCCTTAACTCCTATACCCGCCTGAGGACGATAAAACTTTGTACTAACACTGCACCGGTGTTTGCGCAGCCTTTCTTCGAAGCAGTGACCCGTATGCCTCACACCATACATACACTTCTCGAAAAGTAAGAAAATTGAGTAGACCACACCCTTAAGGCTGTTGAATAACCATGTGGGGTGCGGTGCTGCCTGTCCTAGGCATTCTTCAGTTGCGCTTTCCTGGCGGTTCACACGATGAAGAAGCGATACGAAATAGCATGTCTCCAAGACTGACCCACCAACAGCGCCCTTTAGCATCCCTTCGCTGATTCAACAGGGGACGATTGCGCCGGTCTTAAGAATATTCCGGTAGTGATAGAGTTCTATACGTAAAACCCTCGTCCGCGTAAGGCAACTCTTGACCGATGCTCTCTTTTTGCGCTATATCGATGGGCCGAGGTAAGTTATCTAGCCACATCACTACGTCTTACTTCTGACACTAATCAGCAAAAAATAAAGTGCAATCCTCTAACATGGTCACAGCGGTGGTCACTTTCGTAAAGAAGCCACCGCTACAGGCTTAACCTAATTTTTCATATTTCAAGCTACGCGCAAACAAAAAGAACAACAAAAAAGAGAAAGAGTGCCCAGTGTAGAGACTGGGCAACCGTCAAAAGGGCACCGCGCCCGGTGCTCGCAAATTCCGTCGGTCGATCAGTGTACACGGAGCCGTCGCAGCACCGCGCAGCATCGTCGTCGATGTAGTGAATGGACGCCATTTGTCACGGCCACGCAGGTACTCGTCGGTAACGCGATCACGTGCGTGTACACATTTAGCACTCTTACGCACAAAACCGCCCCTGCACACACGCACGCACGAAATGGCGACACACGAGCGCGGAGAGCACGGCGACCTTCCGCGGCATCCATGTCGGCTCCGATTTGATCTCCCCCTCGTCCCTTAATTTGTCCCCCCGCGACAGGCGAACAAGGCGTGTCGCTTGACGACGACCGCGACGGCCACTATCGGTGGCCCATCTTGCATCAACGAGCCCGCGATAGACATGTTCGGCCGAGCACGCACCTACCAGAGGGCCAAGACCTGTCGACGTCCTCGCCACAGACTGTATACCACTCGTCAACGATTCGTTGCTTCACCTCCTGTCTGTGACGCCACCAGACGTGGCCTGCTGTGGGAGCAGTGAGCTTAGCCGACGATCACGCGTGCGTGTGGCCATTCTGAACTACGTGGCGTTGATCCACCACACTTCACGCTTCGAGGAGCGAGGCCCCACGCTGGGTGACTTATGGGCTGCACCGTCGGACGAGCGTCATTTGTCTCGCAAAATGTTATCACACGCCCCTCTCTGCCCTCTATATACTGGCGCCGGTCGTCCGGATGGTCCGCATTGAGCTCTCTGTGGTTGAGCCCTCCGGATTTATTTCTCCACTTTTGTAAAGCAGGTCAGGTGAAAGCGATGGTTGTGCTATGTTCTTGTTTTCTTCAATGCTCTTTTTCTTAGGGGGACGACTGATCTACTTAGTGGCGTGGATGAAATAGTACAAACCTCTTATTTAGCACTGCTTTGGATTTGTTTTTGCTCAGTATTTTACATCACTTTATGTTTCAATGGCCAACCACGGTGCTACCTTTACTGTTCCTGCACTGTCCCAAAAGTTCAAGGAATAACACTCGGTCGAATCTTATACTCGTTGGTACTGGTTAATAAGCATTCGTTATTTCTTTCTTGGTTTTGCTGAAAAGTTTGTTGAGCTGAGTTTCTACAGGACTCGCTCGCTACCAGTGCACCCACTTAACAATCCCATCGAGTAGTGACGCTCGCCCGATGGCAAAAACAGTTCGGTGAGGACCGCTAGCATGAAACAGCATTCGCAGGCTTGCTTGAGCCGTTTGCTGATAGAATGATTAGTAGATGCCATGCTTGTACAGCGTAAACTTGACCAAGCGGCATTCTTAACGTAGCGCAACTGCTTCGCTTGTCAGAAACTTTCCGAACTTCTTCGACGCACGCTAGTATTGCATGCCGTACACGAAAATGCAACAAAAATATCAGAAGGCGAAAGAGGAACGTCCATGCGAGCTAGCTTTCTTGAACCTGTTGGTAGGCTCGCACCTGTTGTGGAGAGGGTTCATGGGAGACTGAGTTAGACTGCAACCAGGAGGCAGACATCAGCGTTGCCAGATGGTGAAATGCGGCACCAGATTTTTAAAATCTGGTGAAATTTTGGCGTTGCTGGTGTTGAAGTGCCGGTACAGCTACACCAGACAATATCTGGTTAGAAGTGGTGAACACATTGTGTGCCTGCTTCAAACTATGCTTTCCTTTCCGTGCATGGAAGCTTTTTCCTCTCCTAAACAACAAGAGCACCGTGCATTATTGGACTGCATACGTATTCCAGTGCCCTGGATAAGAATTTTGGGTTTTACCACTGCTTGAAAGCAAAGAAGCTCCAATGTGATGTTCTGTATTTCAAACAAACCACAGCAAATAGCATTCTTGGTAATATTTCATGCAGGGCCCACCACTAGCACTCTCTCTCTAATAAATTTCCCACTAATTTGTGGCCGCTACAAAAGCTTTTTATGGCGTGTTGATTGTCTGATAACCAGCCAAGTGTTGAGTGGTTGCATATTAAGTCGAATAAATATACGTTGCTCGAGATATTGTTAGAATATAAACATAGGCGAAAAGCGCAGCGAGCTCCAGTGACTGCCTGTGCGAGCATGTCCAATAAAAACGGAGTAAACCGGCATTGCAACAGACTTGAATAGGAAGTTTTATTTCACTTCTCTCAAGCCTATTTTGCTAATTTAATGGGTCTGCTATAATCAACAAAAACGTCTTCAAGGCTACATTTTGGTGAACTGCATGCGCATAAATCGATGCAGGAGCAGGAATTACGTTATAGCGGGCGTATTTTATTGCTAGTGAAATCTGGTGAAATTTTGGCAAGGGGGTGGCGTTGAAGAGTCTGCCCAATCTGGTAACGCTGGCAGACATTAAAGTTATAGTAGCGCATTCACAAATGTGCGAGCATATCACCTGCCTTATTGCGCTGACCGGAGCTTACTACAAGCACGTAAACTTGAATCGTGCCTTTAAGTGGCCAGTTACTGCAGCGGCAGCGCGACTCAGTCATCTGTCAAAATTAAAGAAAGCGCAGAATGGGCTGGCCCGTGTACGCAGTCCTGACTAAATATTTGGGCCACCGCGCACGGCCCACCAACAAAGCCTCACGGAGAATGTTGGTGGATTGCACAAAATATTGACAATCATTCAAGCAATAGAGTGTCAGTACAAGTCCAGGCTATGAGTTTGTTGATTTCATCTAGCTTCCCAATAACTCAGTCGAGCAATTTCGGCACTAGCGGGGCAGTGGCGCAATAAAATAGGGGCGAAATTCACACAACATTTTGGTGCATCTTGTGATTTCTTGCCTGCCATAGCATATACACAACGTATGGAACCAGTTTCAAGAATTGACACTGCCCCTATAGTGAACTTTCACTTTTTCTACTTGTTCACACAAATCCCCTAAGAGCATTATTTCTCTGTGTGGTGAATAAAAATACAGGTGTCACAAAAGCAGTATGACACCGAAGGGCCTTTCATTTAATACCTTCAGATACTCAATGTAATCCTGCAAGGCGCTACATACCGAGCCATTTCAAAATCAACTTCGCTGCTATGCACCACCGCCTTGCTGGGAAGACTTTTTTGAGAGGAAATATAAGAAGTCAAATTATGATGGCCCAAGAGTTTTTTACTCAAGACCTGCACAAGGCCTACATACAAAAAGCTGTTGTTGATTCCTCTGTAATAGGAAT
Organism: Haemaphysalis longicornis; assembly: GCF_048455015.1. Taxonomy (NCBI): domain Eukaryota; kingdom Metazoa; phylum Arthropoda; class Arachnida; order Ixodida; family Ixodidae; genus Haemaphysalis; species Haemaphysalis longicornis. The sequence goes on from NW_027526460.1 coordinate 36,406,662, forward strand.
CAGTAAAACACGAAAGTGAAATGTGCAGCGAAATCTGTAGCTGAGGATGATTTGCGGGTCGGCGGCTGTCTTGTAGTTGTGCTTGGCGAGCGACGTCCTGCTGGCGGGTAGCTTCGGCAGAGGTGTACTGGCGTAATTTCCATGACGGATATGACGTCAGTGAAATCTTGGTGGATCGCGGCATAAAAACACTTTCGTACTAAAATATAAAACCCGAAAACGAACAACCCGAATTATAACGTACTCTTTAGTGCTAAAGGCTGCTTCCCCGCAAGAAGACCCTGTATGCAGGGGTGCACCCTTTACAGGCCGCTTACTTCGTTGTACTGGCGTCACTTCCGTGACGGATATGACGTAAGTGAAATAGTGAAGCTGCATAGTTAAGACGATTTGTTCAACCATATGGTCCACTCTTTGTCTGATACCCCTTCAAGCTGGGGACAGCGTTTACAGCGAATTTACAGCTCCAGACTTTGCGACTTTGTGTGGGTGTGGGAGTGTGTGTTAACTTGTAAATATGCCCCTCTCTCCCCTGTGTTCTGTAAACATGTCACCTCTATCATCTGTCTCTCCTCTCTATGAATCTGTCATCCTCTCCCCCAACCCCCACACCAGCAGGCGTTCCGGTGTCCACCCCTAGGGGTGACAATTTACGCCTGCTGGTGGTCTTTCCTTTCCTTTTTCTTGACAATAAATTCATTCATTCATTTATCTTCGTGAATCCCGGAATAAAACATTTCGCGTTTTAAAAAAACGTTTACGTACAGCTCTAACAGGAGGGAATTGTTTTTTTCGGAAGAAAATGTGCCCACCAATCGACAAGCAATTGCATTCGGGGTGACTTGTAAAGTAGCAGCGTCAAGCTCATGCGTGCAGGGTCGTCATAATCATAATCATCATTATGCTTAAGCCAACTGCATGAAGGAGGCCCCTTCCATAGATCTCCAACTGTTTCTCGTCCGTGGTTTATACCTTGCCGGTCATACGTCATGGGACGTTGGTATGGGGTTACAAAACATCCTGCTAGCAGTTCCGTTCAACTTGGCGAGAAGCATTTAGTGAAGCTGCATAGTTAAGACGATTTGTTCAACCATATGGTCCACTCTATGTCTGATACCCCTGCAAGCTGGGGACAGCGTTTACAGCGAATTCCTAAATACCTGCAATCGGCTATCTTTTATGTTGGACAGGGCCACCGATGAACCACTTAATGTACGATTCTTCATTTTTCTCCACAATGCACTGAGATCACAAAGATACCTCGAACCTTTCCGCGGTGTCTTGATTGTTGTCGATATTTACCGGTCTCAAAAGATATGTCTGACGCAACTGCTCGTTTGAGTGACTTCATCTGTCCACCCCGTATTCATTGCACCAACCCCTATTTTCGTAGATTTACTCTGTGCGTTCGCCCACAAACCAGTTTTTTTATGCACTTGTGCCGCTGTTTCCGATAACTGCGTTACCGGGACAATAAGCCGCAGTGACCCCATCACGTCCACGTAAGCGCACACACAGGGTGCCTACCTGCCCTTCCCCCAGCAGTCATGCACTCCCGTTGAGGCCGCGCACTCTTCGCTGTGCACTTTATGTCGAGGGCCTTTTAGTGGACTGACGACATTATACGCGGGGGACAACACCGGTACACACGTACAGAGAGCTGAACGCTAGTCGACCCTTTTGTTCGTCCTGATGGGCACGGGCGGCCAACGACAGTCCGCTGTGTGTATGCGCACAGACCCGCACACACACACACACACACACAGGAGCACCGTGTACACAACCACATGGTGGCCCGAGCCACAAGCGGGGGGTACACACACGCGGTCGGGTATAAAAAGGCCCTCCCACTCACCGGGCAGCACAAAAGCCCCGGGTGGTGCGTCTCGCTTTCCTTTGCCTTTAATCTAGGGCTCTTTTTGTGTGCGTCTCTTCTCCTCCCGTACTGCACACACCTGCGTGGAGTGAGTGTCCAGCGAGCGCGGTTTGTTGCCGCCGCGTTGGCCGTCGTTGCCGGGTGGACTTATGGCCGGCTTTCGTGACCCCGAGGCGTCCATCACGCGCGCAGAGACGCGCTGCCAACAGGCAGCGGCCGGCTATGGGCGCGTCTATTGATTCGACCCCGCGCGGCTGCCCACCGGGCCTTTGGAAGAAGGACGGCGAAGACGACGACGACGTGATGGGGACGCTGACTTCGGAGGGCCCCGTGCGCCAGGTCGCCGACGGCACCCTGGGGAATGGCGGAACCAAGTTACAAATCGGCGGTGATGGGGGCGGCGATCAACTCCCTCTCTCTCTCTCTCTCTCTCTCTGCTTGCCACCCACCCCTCTTTCTTTATTTACCCTTCTTTAGTATAGCTACTTCAAGTTTGTGTCATTGTCCTTAGCCCGGTGTATTCGTAAATGAGTGAGAAACGAAAGAAAGGAGAACGGGCGGAAATAAACACGCGTGCGCGAGCAGAAGCTTTTGGGTGTCTCCAGCAAGTCTGGCACCCACCCACCTTCGGTGCAATGGCACTGTGCAGTGGAGTCTCATTGATACGTTATTCGCGCGGGAAGTACGACGTATTATCTGGACGACGCATTATCCGAAAGGGCTCGTTAAAGGTGAAGAAAGATTAGGAGAAGACAGCGCGGTTTACACAAGGACACAGGGAAGACGGACACACTGTCGTTGGCTTCTCCTAATCGTGTTAAACCAACACGCCCAGATAGCCACAAAAGGTGAAAAAAGCAACAACAACAACAACAAAACAACAACGCACACACGCTTCCTCGGCAAGAAAACTTTCCTGTGGCAGTTTTAAAATATCTGGTCATATCTTTTGATCTTCTTTCTTTTCAACAGCTCTGAAAGTGTATTTGCTGAAAGCTTTAAAAACAATCGCGTGGGTTGGTTGGGGCCTGCTATTCCGATTGGTGCCATAAGACTCTGTAAAGGTGTATGACCAGCGGAGCTGTTGGTAAAATATTGTCTGCCCACAAACTCCGGCTCAAACCGCGCCGTAGTGCCGACAAAGCTTTCCCCGGGATTGGGGCCGCCTCGCGGTATTCGGAGGTCCGACGGGGGCAACGCGCTTACGCTGGGCAATCACGTACCGATCATTGCCGATTTCCGGTGGAGTCCTGGACTGAGGTCGCCGCCGAGTAACTAGCTCAATCTCACTGTTTTTATCTTCTTCCTCCTCCTCCTCCTCCTCCTCCTCCTCCCGTCTTCTTCGTGCTTTTTTGCTGCTTTTTTTTTTGTGAGTACGCTTCACTGTGCAACATATGATGTGGGGAAGCCAGCTTACGAAAAACTAAACTTACGTTGATCCCCTTAAAGTCAGCTTCACTCCTAAACACAACTTCATCACTTGGAAGACACTGTTTTATGTGGAACATACGCCATCTTGTATCAAAGAACGAAGCGCAGGAGGCGACAGGTGGACAAGGGCGGGAGGGTAAGCCGAAGCGAGAAGGAAGGCAGTAGGTTTCTTGCGTCTACGGACGCAAAAAGAAACAAACAAAACAAAAACAAAAACAAAAAAACACGTTGGCTACAGCCTACGACGACTCCGCTGTAAAAAAAATAAAAATAAATAAAGGCGGACACAATTCTCGGCGCTGGCCAAAGCGACATCACTCAACTTTCATAAGTGCAGCGATCGTACGCCACCAAATCTCCCATGGGAAGCGATAACAGCAAAACTACCACTCCCTGCACCCACGCGTTCACCGGTTTTTGTAGGTGAAGCTCCAGTCGGGCCCAATGTCGTACGTGTCCGATATCGTACAACTGACATACTACTTCCAACCGTTGGATACAATTCCGTTGACATAAATAATCAAGAAAGTGGAGGGGAGCACAGCCTCCGCGGTAGGAAAATTGGTACAGCGCCGGACGCATATTTCGAAGGTTGTGGGTTCGGGTTCCATCTGGAAGCAAGTTTTTCTTCCAAAAATATATTCCTCTAAAATACAAGTCTGCTTTAAGACGAAAAAAAAAGATGAACTGCTTCTCTGGCGTTCATCACTGCTGGCTTTCCTTTCTGCGTTGACTCAACGAACCACTTATTCCCAATTCTGATTCGCACGTACGCACTGCTCATTTTGTTGACTTAAACCTTAGCCTCATTTCGGCAATACGCTCCTCTCGGCGATAGACAAAACGTAATGAGCCGACACGCATCGTTCGGGAAAGCCCCTTCTTTGGCTTTTTTCAAGCACTGCATGCTGCGAGCCTCCCCAACCTCCACTGAACCTCAGCGCGTAAGTCAATTACACACCGGTCCATTCACCGATTCTTCCAACGCACCGCCATTACAGCCACCATGAAGGGCGCACACTAGCTGGGCCAAGCTCACGAGTTTCTGCGTAACCACAGGAAGTAGTCGCAGTGGTGGGAACCACGCGAACACACGCACACGTACGTAAGTACAGCCGCCCACCGTCTGTGCAAGGCGACGGCACAACGTTGAAGCGAAATGGCTGACCGAATACGGAGGGACTAATCATCGGAGCAAAGGTATACACACGCAAGCCTATATACTTCTCAAAGGTGCGCTTCACCGCCTGCCCGCACACTCGCGTCTGCAGCCGCAGTGCTACTTTGTCAAAAGCTAAACAAGAGAAGGAAACAAAATATCGTTCGAACAGAAAAAAAAAAAAAAAAAGCAGTGGGTGCGGCTAAGTGGACGAAAGCTCGGCACCTATATCGCCAGAGCAACGGTCTCTCCCCACCGAGCCGTAGCAGTAGGCTTGAGGCAGGAAGCAGGTTGCGTACGGTGTTCGAGCCATCGTCACCAATGGCCGCGGAGTTGTTGCGTGACGCGCAGTTATCCAAACGGGACCCCTCCTCTGCCACCGCGCTTACTCAACTAGGTAAACAGGCGGTGGCATCGTCGCCGGCCGACACTGCCCCCTTACCGTCAACTGCTGCTTGCGTGCATGCTTACACCGGATCGCCACTGTCGGAGCATTTTCACGCCGCCGATGCCATTGGGGGATGCAGGAGGCGGAGGCACTCGTACACACGAGAAAGCATAACGCGTAGGAAAAAAAAAACAAAAACGAACCCTTAAGATAAAACAAAAGCTTAAAATGAATGGAAGAGAGAGAGAAAAAAATAACGTAGGGGCTTTCCAGTGTGTGCTTAGATCGCCACAACACCATCTATCTTTCTTCAAGCCTGTCAGGTTGGTTGCCAACGAGAGCGCACACGCGAACCTTGCATGTGGTGAGGAAAGCAAGACGGAAACGAAACAGAACAAAATGGTGGAGTGTTCAGGTGCCTCGGGGCTCCTGCGCAACACTACGACGCAAGAAAGTTTCTTTTTTCAGTGTCTATGTATTCGCAATTTACCGCATTGTTTGCACTCCGAACTGTGTGAAGGTTTACGATGGAGGGCTCTGCCTGCTAAGCGAACGAAGCCATGTCGGCCCGCACTCATAGACTGCAGGCGTGGGACTCTGCGTCGTGCCGTGAAGCAAAGAAAACAAAACTGGGTGGGAGGAGGGACAAGGAAAGGGCTTTGCGGGGAGATCGGCGCTGGAAGGAAAGTGAAACGCGCCGGGGCTAAGCAGCGCAGAGGAAAAGCGATGAGCAATCGATGCAATTTTCGGCACGCACGAGCAGGGTAGACGTATACGCGAAAGCGACGAGCAGTCGTCATCGTGGTCCGAGTGAGCTTGACGAGGGTCTTCCGTTTCGTGCGGCCAGGGCGGGCAGACGCACAAGGCCTGCCATTTCGCCACGCGAGCTAGCAACGGAGAGAGGCTGGATTAGGCTTAGAGATGGCTGTACGCTGGGGGGAGACGTCGGCTTCACGGACGAGATGTTGCGAGATCGGAGGTATATAGGAGGAGCCACGCGGGAGGGACGACATCGGCGCACGTGCGCATGTTTCTTGTCGCTGGCGGCGAACAGCGCAAACACATCCCGAAGGCATGACGTGCGAAACGAGACGTGACGGAATCGATGCAACCTGCTTGATATTGTTAGGGGAAAAAAAAAGACCGGTGGTTAGTATACTGGCGTCTACGGTCATTATCGCAACCCCGCTTGACAAAACCTGAAACGTGTGCGGCTGTTGGAGTGCTTTAGAGAGGAAGAGGAGTGTTGTACTTACGGCGATTTCGGCCCATGCTCAACGCAGGGTAACTTAATACGTCTGGAAGACCACGTGGTGTTGCCTTTTATGTTCGATTTGCTGTTACGTGAAACAAAACTTGTGTCTGCTACCTTCTTTTCCATTAGGCATGTGTGTACAACTATATTAAGCTGTGTACTAATCTATTCATGTATCTATCGTTGATCAAGGTGGGGCGAGGATAAATAAGGGGACTGAATTGCTTTCATAAATTTGTACGCATCAAGCTGTCGCCTGAGCGCGTTTGTTCTTGGCGGGTACACCTGCACGGCATACGACGGGAGGAAAGGAATCCCTATAGCTGCTTTACATATATGGTATTTGTACTGAATATTTGTGCTGAAGCATGATCATCCTACTAACAAGGTGAATCGGACGAATTAGTATCGACCAAGTGAACGCGAAACGAGCGGCTATAAAACGCAAAAAACACAGCATTATTTTGTGTCAACCTTTTCCGTCATCCTGTTTTTGCGCTGGTTCTGCCTAGTGTCACCTCTTTATCAGTGGCGTGAGCCTATTTAGTGGCTCTAGTTGTGCCCACAGAAATAAGGTAATAATAAGGGCCGATCACATGATTGGGTGTGTTATCTGTCGTCGTCGACATCGTCCTGATGATCAACAACAACGTCATCGCCGTCCCCGTGGTCATCATCATCAAAAGCATCATAATCATAATTACATCGTCATTGTCACCCCCCTACCATCGCCATCATCGTCTCAAAAATGAGCTCCCGTGAGCAGACATTTGTGGGTAAACAAGTACGTCCGCTCCATTCAACACACTCCCCCTCAAAGAGGTCCCACCTCTCAGACGCGCTTGCATGTCACAGAGCGTCTGAGACAGGTGCGCGCGGCTATGTTTTCGTGACCAAGCCGCAGGAATTCCCCCCTTAAGGGCGGGCGGGGGAGACAATCTGTGGCTTCCTCTTCGTCCGTCGAATTACAAGGAGGCCTGGCGAGGTATACCGCGGAGTCGCAAAGCTCGTCCGGTGCTGGTTACTGCGTGCACCGGGCCTCAGCCACGTAAGGGTCCCCCCCCCCCCCCCCCCCCCCCCCCCCCCGTGTTTAATGGCGCATCGGTGCGTTTTACTTGCGAGGGATCGTTTTGTGCCGACCCGGCTTACATGTCGCGTGCGGGATTGCGTGCTCGTAGCACTTTCGCGGTGCAGTGTCGCACAGATGGAAGTGGGTCCGCGGATCGGTGTTACCTCGAAGGCGAAGCCACTCGTATTTGGCGTGTCTTCTCCTCCACCTGCTTCTCCTCTCGTTTGGTGTGTACGTGGGAGCGACACTTAGTAGTTGGAGGCACGGTTGAAACCTACACTGGACGGCGCCGCTACCACGTTCCCAGTTTGTGGAATGCGAGCTGGCACGAACGTTTCTTGGGACGTCTCCGAAAAACGATATTAGATCGGTATAAACGGGGTCGAAGTCGATAGTAATCAGGAACATCCCTCAACGAGTGGATGTTTATGCGCGTACTCCTTTGGTTAACATTCCCGGCCGCGGCGGCCGCTTTTCTGATGGAGGCGGAAAGCAAAAACGACCATGTGTACGAGATTTCGGCGCACGATAAAGATCCCCAGGTGGTCAAAATTAATCTGGAGCCCTCCACTACGGCGCGCCTCATCGCCTGCGTTGCGTCGGCGCGTTAAACCCTACAATCAATCAATCAATCAACTCCTTTGGTTAACGCGTCAAATTTCTGACCAGCGCAAAATATTGATATGATGATGATGATGATGCTGATTATGATGATGATGATGCCCGGAGTATGGCATATAGATCTTACCGGAAACGGCATGTTGTCGCCACGTTTCCTTTTTTAAATGCAGAGCATTTCAGTAACTCACGATGTCACCTGCGTTGACGTCCGTAGTCCGCACCGCACCCCTCCCTACTATATAAAAAAAAATACTATCCGGCGCCCGGTTTCGATCCCTCGACCCTACGGGCGGAACGCAATGTACATGGTGCTCTACCCAGTGGCGGTCCCAAGGGGGGGGGGGGGGGCGAAGGGGGCGGTCGCCCCCCCCCCCCAAAGAGGTCCTCAGTTTCTTATTTTTAGTTTTTTTAAGCATTCCACTTGCGCGAAGTTAAATCCCAGCGGGTTGCACCGCATACGCGCACATGCCTCCATGGTTATCACCGCTTCAGCAGAATTGGCGCAAGGAGGGGAGCTATTCTTTATTCGGCTCGCCCCCCCCCACCAAAAAAAAAAATCGCCCCCCCCCCCCCCCCCCCCCCCCAAAACCAATCTTTGGGACCGCTACTGGCTCTACCCACTGCGCCACAAAGCCGACACAGCATGGGACGCTACCAACGCGCCTTATATCGTTGACTCATTCGAATTACTGCTGACGAGCGCTCTCTCGTCAGCAGTTGCCACAAGTGCAACAACATTAACGTAACGCAAACTACTTAACGTCGTGCGCCCCCGGAAATGCTCTGCATTTGATCGTGCCCCTCGCGAGGGGGGGTGTTTCACTGCGTCTTATCTCGGTCGCGGGACCCGTGGCGCCATCTGGCGGAGGCGCGGCACAACTCGTAGCACTTTCTTTGAAAAAGCGCCTCGAAAGCGCGGCAAATATGAAAATAGGGATGACGCGCTTTCGAGGCAATCCGCCGACGCGGCTGCTTTGTGTACAGACTCGGCGGCGAGCGTGCCGGGATTCTGGTGCCGACCGAACCCCATTTTTTTCTTTGTAGTGGGAAAACGAATAAAAATAGATACTGAAACAAACAGCTGTCTTAGGAACTGCCTCAGTGGGGACAGATTGGAAAACTTGAGTCTACGAAATAACTTAAAAACAATTAACGTTAGTTTCTTGTAGCGAAGTGACACTGGCGATAGCCAATATTTTTAGTATATTCTGTGTGTAATATATTGCAGACGTAGTTTAGAACGGCTGTAGTTTAGAACGTAGTTTTAAACACTCTGCCTATTAACAGCTGGGAAAAACGTATATCACCAGATAATCTAAAGTAATTGCCAGATAAAGACCTAAAGACATGCACTGCTGCATGTACGCCTATGAAGAAGAGGACGGTTGGAGGGTCGAGACCACGCGAAAAATACCTCTGCATGACTATAAATTCCTCCTACGCTGTTGTTTCGCCGCAATGCGCTTGTTACACGCGAAAGCAAGCGGTTCGCATCCTCTAATCCATCCGAGTGCCAGTTTATTTTACGTGCTCCAAGAAGTTTGTCACAGTTAGGGATGGTGTCATTAGCGCAAATTAGGCGTTTTTCAGTGCAGCGCCAGCCTGTCGCAGAAGTCGAGACGTTTCTATGCAATCTTAGAAATATATCAAACAAATTTGTATGCCTTAAATTTTACAGAGGCGGCGCAAACGCAACGTTTATACTACGCATGGAACTAATTCAAGAGGAATGTGATTTGGGCGATTTGGGGAACGTTCATGATCAAAGATCGTCGCGGAAAAAACACGGCACAAAAAAGAACGAGAAATAGCCAGGACAGCGCTGTCCTGTCTACTTCTCGTTCTTTTTTTTATGCCGTGTTTTTTCCGCGACGATCTTTGATATGAAACTGATCCCGTCCTGTATACTTCTCGTTCTTTTTTGTGCCGTGTTTTTTTTTTCGCGGTGATTTTTAATCATGAAACCTATTTTCACTGTGGCAGAAGTTTAAAAAAAATTATAAATACTTGCAAGTGTTTAAATACTTCCTTCAGTGTTTTTTTTTGTATGTGTTAAACGAACGTTGTAATTATTGCAAATATAACTGGAACAGCAAAAAAGGCAAATGCTCTGTTGTAAAATGCAAATATAGCTGGAACAGAGACAGTTTAGTCATAAGTAGATCCAAAGTTGGTTGACCGTCATACGCTCCTGTCGTCGCTTAAAAGGGAAACGGATTCTGGAAGAACTGGGCACAAAATTTCCGCTCGGTTATAACTTGCTCTACTAACCGAAATCATGCGCAATTCCCCTCTGTGAAGATGAATGACCAGCGAAGCTGTTAAGTAAACGACACAAAAGGTGAGAACAGACATGAGTTTGTTTGTGTTTGTAACTTCTCTATGAACTAACGTATAACTACAATCGAATGAAACTCGATGTAATGATAGCGTCGTCTTAGCTACGTTACAGCCTACCAGTTTTACAGCGGCTGTCGACTTCAAGCAAAAAGCAACTTGACGGAGCAAGAAATAATTGTCTGCGCGCCTGTCTTGGTCTGCCTAAGGGCACTTCGTGCCCTGGTACAGTTGCGGAAGCTGGTTGCTTGCCCTTGGATGCTCTCCGGCTGCAGGAAACAGTTCGAATATACCTGAGGCATCAGTTGCACTCACAAAGCAATGTCTTGGCCCGTAATGTACAGCGCAACGAAAATTCCAGCTTCGCAGAAGCGATAAACTCTATAAACATTTCTGTACCCCCTCAAGCACGACAAACCATGCCATCTGATTTCCCTCCCTGGACTCTCTCACCCCTTTGCATAATCATTAGCATACCTGGTCTTAACTCCAAGAAAACTCTGCCACAATTTTGCCTCCTACAACTCGCGCTTGCCCATGGATCAATGCCCGATATTCACATATGGCCCACATTTTTACTGACGGCTCAACTACGCCGCACGGTAGTTCTTCTGGCGTCTTCATTTCGTCGACCGGCAAAGCCTTGTCCTACCGCCTGGAACGAACAACCTCATCCACGTCTGCCGAGCTCCATGCACTTAAACAAGCCCTGCGCTACATTCTTCGTCAGCCACCAGCCGAATGGGCTATATTCACGGACTCGAAGGCGGCGTTGCAAACCTTACGGCGTGCCAGCTGCTTCAGCCTTCACGAGCATGTATCCTGTGACGTCACGTACCTGCACCATCTCGCCTACGTCGCCGGTCACCGAGTGACCCTACAATAGATTCCTGCACATTGCGGCATTCTCGGCAACGAGAAAGCGGATGAGACAGCTCGCAGAGGCCTACAGCTGCGAAATGTAAGAAAGATTTTTTTCACAAAACACGAGGCCGCGGCGCTAGCGAAGGAGCTTGCCTTAGCGGAGCGAAACCGCCTCTGGTCTTGTCCTGAAACTCGGCACCCTTTCCTGCACCATATAGACCCTGGACTCAGAATGAGGCTACCAGGGCGGATTCCACGTAAGCTTGAAACCCTTTACCACCGGTTGCGTCTCAACGCAGCGCTCACGAACTCTTACCGCCATCGCCTCGGTCTAACTGCAAACCCCTATAGCGATAATTGTGGATTGCCCGAAACAGTAGAGCACGTCCTTCTAGAGTGTCCGGCATACATCCAAGAAAGAACTCACCTCGCAGAAAAGATTGAGTGCCTCAACAACGCATCTATATCTTTGAAAGGTCTCCTTGGACCCTGGCCCTCTCCATCGTCCCAGAGAAAAGTGTTGGTTGCTTTATTTGACTATTTACACGGAATCGGCCTCGCAGAGACAATTTAGAACTTTACGTGTGGGATCGTGTGGACTTTTAAGTCACCACGCAAAGCTTCGTGTTCACTTTTTCTTTTAATCTCTTCTTTTCCCATCTTTCTTCTGCCCTACTTCTTTTAGGGCCTTTACTCCCTTCTCCCCATCCCCGCAGAGTAGCATGCAGGCGGGAACATGCCGGCAAACCTCTCTGCTTTCATCTAATAAAGAGCTCTCTCTCTCTCTCTCTCTCTCGTCTTAGCGGCCAGTTGTGGTGTAACTGTTTTTGGGAAAACCTAAATAAAACAAAAAGTGCAGCCGTTTCCTGGTGAGCATTTGCTATGAAGTTGGCTTTGCCGTAAGGCGTTCTTGCTCGCGCACATAAAAAATGCATGGAACCATACAAAGTTTTGCTTTAAAACGGCGTATAGAATGCGGTGTGTGTGTGGTGGGGCAGGGGGGGAGCACGCGGGCTGGCAGCTGTCAGTGCGTTTTATGAAAGTGGCTGGTGAAGTATAAAATGCATCTATACGAATACTGGCGTCGTCAACAGTACGTGCTTAAAAGACGACCCCATATAAAGCAAAGGGCTATGCATTCATGCTCCCCCCTTTCGCCGCCAGATAAGCGAAGAGGATCATAGTCTTGCTTGGTGGTCGCTCCAGGCAAAGCCCTCGCGTAGAAGTCTCCCCTTTGTTAAACATTCTATGAAACCGACAACTGAGCCGGCCTGTGTGGTCTGGACTTCAAAGCTATATAAGCTAGTACACCTTCAGTTTGATACAAAATATGTTTTCTTTGTAATGTATAAAAGTGCGCTCTTGCGTTTCATCTTCTTTTTTGTGAACTTTGGATCTACACGCACCTTTCGAAGATCAAGAGCTTCAACAAAGCGCTATATGGCTTACAGCGGGCTCCACCACGTGGTTGCGTTTCTGGAAAGGCACCTTTCTTGAGAGTTTGAAACAGGTTGGAGAGACAACGGTACGTTTGTGTACAGATGCGGAATGCAGGTAACCAAGTGCATTACTGCAGGTGGCGTTGAACGAAAGGTTGAAACGAAAGACCAATAAAAAAAAATTGGCGTAGCTTCCACCATTGGTGCAATGCTCGTTAAACAGCGGAGCGGTCGACCTAGCTTCTTCCGGTTTTGCTTAGTTTTGCTAGGCTTCGCTCAGTTTTGTTAGGCGTTGCGATGTTCTTGCTATAGGCTAAGCTAAGTGTTGAGGGGTGAGGCCAAGTTTAGCCGGATTTTACAAGGCCCTCCCGGTCCGTCCCCCACACTCACAGCGGATCCCAGGGGGGGGGGGGGGGGGAAGGGGGGAGATAGGTCGACCCCCAGCTCCGGTGTTTCCCCAGCCTTGCAACAGTAGTGTAGGCTGCGCCATTTTTTTTGTGTTTTAGTAGCCAAGATATACTACCACCTTTAAAATGATATAGTAAGGGGGGCGCATACGCATATGCCTCTTGTGTTCTCACTCGAGCAGGCGCAAAAGTCGGCTTCACTGTTATAACACCACATCTGCGGTGGTGCACCCTCTACAGGCAGCGCAGTTTTCTTTGTATTTTTTTCGCTAACGCCACCGGACCAAGCTCACGCCTAAACATCTCCTCTGTTAAAAAAGAAAACTGCGAAAAAGACTATTAAAAAATACAGGGTTAACTGCTCCCTGGGAGGAATTGGAAGGAAGAAAATGGCCTGAATTATTAATCGCCGCGTAGTTCGCTATCGCTACTCGTGTCTGAAATAGTTCCGTCCCAGTAATGCCTAAGATACAAAAAGTCGTCCAGATAGGAATACCAAACATGATCGAGCAGCCGTGTTGCAGTTTTCTTCCGTAACAAGAACGCTGCTCGATCGCCTCGGAGATATTTTTCGTACGTACCATCCTGGACCTTTCCGTTAGCACTTAAATACTTCTAACACCCAGATAAGCTTACCTTTTCTCGTAAACGGCGCGTTTAATGTGCCCCGGGTTATCTGGGTTTACTATACCTGTATGTAACACACTTTAATCCTGAATCACTCGTTGCCGAAAGATCATATCATAGTAACGCACACAGGAAAAGAATGTAGAAACTCCGAGTAGGAATTGTCCGAGAGTGCACGCAAGCATTCTCTCCAGGCGCTCACCTCCGCCCATACACCTTTACGTATGTTTTATTTGGAAACCGTATGCCCGCGGGAATTTTATTGAAGTACCCTTATTAAGTAAGAAATAACTGAATTAAACCCCACATGGCCTGTGTATACGTACATCGCGTGCATTTAGGGTCTTTAATTAGTAAAAGGCAACGCCGTATTTTATTAAGTACTCTATATGGCTCATGTACACCGTCGGAGGGCATCATGTGTCACGCGCCGCGGACAGACGAACGGCCGGACGGAAGGACGGAAGAAAAGACAGACATTTTAGGGGGAAGTCACCTAAAGTCCGTTCTACATGGTGCGAATTTTGCCTGCGAATTCGCAGCTGCGGCGCCGTTCATCCGGAAAAACGATCTGTTCTCGTAGCTGTGGCAAATTGCCAAGTATTTGGAGCAGTCAAACTTCTGTAAACGCCACTTGGCAGTTGGCAATTTGACGCAGCAGTTAAAATAGGAAAATAGATCGTTCTGCCGCACGAGCGGCCCCGCAGCTGCGAATTCGTAGGCGAAATTCACACCGCGTAGGACTGGCTTAAGAACGCTTGTACATTAAAGCGAATCGTGGTTTATTCTTATTTCAAGGAGGTGGAAACATATCCAGAGAGACGCTTCATACTCCCGAGCGATACAGGCGAAAACATTACGTGTTGATGCTTGCGCCTTTTGTCTTTAGCTTCTCTCTGTCCGAATTCTTCGTGCACATGTTGTCGCGCAGGGCGTACACTTGCAGGGCGTTCCTTCGGCGCCCCGGTATAGTGGTGATGGTTTCGGGTTGAGGTGTAGAGGGCCTGCCTCCTAGCTCGTCGTGCTGTATCCTTGTGTTTCCTAAACCCTATTACGAGGCATATTTTCGCAGTCGTCAACGTTTTCCAGGTACCGCCGAGCTGGATGCTACTGAATAAGACGGGGGACAGTGTACTTCTGCATGGGTATTATTACGTCACAGCCCGACGGGAATTGATGAATCGTCACTGGCCAATTCGCTGGATACGAGAGAATTGGTGATCATGATGATGACGTCACAGCCAATGGGAATTTGGGTAGTATCGCCACTGGCGTGCCTGTGTGTGCGTGCGTGTATTGGTGTATGTTCCAGTTATTGTACATCCCACAAACGATGAGGCAATCAAGACTACCTAACTTAAGGAATATCACTTAAATCATGGAAAACGTGGCGGACGCTCAGCACAGCTTTCAGGTATTCCTTTGTTCAATTACAGACAACAGTGTGGAATAGGCTAATGCTTCGTGCAGTTATCATAAGATGCTTACAAAACATATCGCACTGGCACCTTGGACACGACGCGCTTCCAAGAGGCCACGCACCTACAACTGCATTTGAATGTATCTAGCGAGTTCATTTTGATAACATTCAGACCCGCAAACGGGAAAACCAAACGCGAGTTTTAACCAGCCTTAAGCCAGCACGTTGGCTGCCCCATTTCGTCTGTGTGCTTACCCAGCGAGCCCCGACCCACCGGCGCGGACGTATATTATACGCTCGCGCAGTGCTCGGAGGACGTCAACAAAACGCTAACGTATCCGTATGCGAATTCAGCAATGAGGTATGTATGCGCTTCGCCAACCCAGCGCGGCGTTACTCAAAGTATACATATATAGTGCCCCGCGCAGGACACTGAAGTGAGGTTATGAGGAGAGGGGAACGTACACGTTATAGGGGGAGTGGCGGGACGTTATTTAGCCAGTCCTGTAGACACAACGTCGTCCTCGCGCCGCATGCGAGAGCTGGCCGCACAACGGGCGGCCGCAATTGGGAGCTCTGCGCAAACCAATTCGCCCATAACTTCGCCTGTCGATCGGAAAAAGATGGGGAGACACCCCTTTATACGCTACGCGGCAGAAACTTTGCATCGAATTCTGTCCTTTATTTCATTACTATCGCGTTTTTTTTTGTGTGTGACTTTCGTTTTGGTGAGGAGTTTTGCGTTTAGGCACCGGAGGAGGAGAAAAAAAGAAGAAAAAAGAAGCCGAACCACGCAGTGACTTCGAAGGCGATAACGAAAGAGAGAAGAGAAAAAAAAAAGCAATCTGTGGACGAGAGTCGAATCTCTATAGCGAATTGCCGAGACGAAACCCGGCTGGGTGTATAGTTACGCGCTTTTTTATCTGGCCTAACCCGCGCTCGCCCACCTCGGAACCATCCGCGACTGCAGCGGTCATTCCGAGTTGGGTCGGTTCCTGGCGAGACGCGATTCTCGGAAGAGCCCGAGACGTAGTTCGCTTCGAAGCAGAGAAGCGAGGAAGAAGAGGAGAGGGGCGCGGAGGATTTATCCGTGCCTTGGCGTCGGAAAGACTGCGCAGGAAGGTTTCCTTCGTCGGGCGCCGGTTCTGGCTGCGTACGCGGTGCAGCCTCCGCTGCCGGCGCCTGTATAAAGTATACTACGGGGTCTTGGGTTCGTGTAGGTAATGCTAGGTTCTTCAAGCGGGCTACACTGGGCGGTCACGTAGGACGCCTTTGATTTAGTGTGACCGCGGGCATCGCGGCCGCGCATGCGCGGTAAGAGTGCGCCGGAGAACAAGGCAGGCCCTCTGTCTGTCGTTAGCGTTGGCTTCCGCGCCGCCTTTAGCTATTTTTCTTCGCCCGTGCGTACGTGCACGTATGCGATCGTTCCTGTGGGCTTATCTGTTAGTCATCCTCGTCTGTGCTTGAGCTGACATAACCTTCGGAATCTCCGCCTCTTTTTTTTTTTTTTTTTTTGTCTCGTTGTGTCTCCCTCTTCTTCTCGATCTCTTTTTGAAGACTATGACGCTCTACTGTGACCTGTGTTAATAATCAAGGTTTTTTTCATCCACCCTTGTCGGGTGTGGACGGTAGTAATTTTTTTGTACCTTCCTGTTTGTGGAGCGTGTAGGAGCAAGCACATCTATACAGAAAGGGGAGGAAGGAAGAGGTGGTTGCTCTCTGCACCAAGACGGCGATTATTCCGGTGTATAAACTATTCCAGCTCGCTTCCAACCGGCAATTTTGATGCAAATTTATGTACGAGCAGCGCAAAATGAACGCGAAACAGCAAGGTCGACGGTACTGCAGAAATGGGGCTGAGTGCGCACGCCGTGGAGGGTTATAAGCTTATGGAAAGCGGCTCGAGTGAACCGATTTTGTCGTGGCAAATTGGAGGAGAGATGCAGGGAAAGGGATGAATAACCACTTTTCCAGGAAGTGAAACGTCAGCTTGGCGGTTCCTCTGTCCCTCTTTTTTGCTTAAATAAACTAGGCATCTTTAGTGGTGAAAGTACTGGTAAAATAAAGCCGCGCTGCAGACATCGATGTCGGGACATTTTCGGTCGTCAGTTGAAGAACGCATAGTGCCTTTGTAAAAATTCGGGTTGGTCCCTCCGGGCAAATAATAGGCTCACCTCTGGCTTATTATTCTTCTCTTTAACAACCAAAACACTGAAAGTAAGGCTTGCTCAAATAAAGTGCCTAAAAGCTATATAAGGTTGTGAATAACATCCGTATACCTGTTTCTAAGAGCTAAGAACATGGTAATAGTGTTTATTCAGGCCTTACATAAAAAAATAGACACTGTGCAAACAGACTATATACAGACTTGCACGCACACGCACACACACAAAGGGGAACAGGTGAATGTGTGGGTGGGTGTAACCTTTGACAGTTGAAAGGCAGGTGTTGAGGCCCATCTCTTCGAGATATATGATGAGAAGCCTGAAGGCCTCTCGGTGCAGCATGAGGGGCACCGAGCATGTAAGATGTCCTCTGCGGTGCTCGATGGTAGCCCTAGCCACCGGTACACATACACAAGTTTGTGAACGTTGGGGAGGCACGGGTTACTTCGGCCAGTTCACCTGCAGCCTCCTTCCTTGGTATGCCGACGTGGGCAGGAAGCCACTGCAGGCGGAGGCTGCAGCCTTCTTCCAGCAGGTGGCGCATCTTGGCAACGAGGGACAGCTCGAGGTGGCCGCCTCGCCCCCGTGGCACAAATACCTCCCTCAGGCTGAGCAGCACCGGCCGGGAGTCACAAAAGAGCCTGCTGATGGTGGGTGCTCCAGCAGCATGTCCGCGGCCAAGTGCAGGCCTGCCAGCTCCGCCGCTGTGGAGCTGATGGGAAACGTCAATCGGTATTGCCGGTGGGCTCCTCTGGCCGGGACAGTACTGGCGGCAGCACCTCGACCTTGTGTTGGAAGGATCGAGCCATCTGTGTAGACCAGGAGTTGTACCGGCGGTTCTAGGTCTATAAGGGCAGCAGCTTCCTGGTGAATTCCGTCCTCTGGCAGTCTCGCACTGGACTTTACTCCTGGAAGCGTGGTAGCGACGTCCAGGGGTACGGCTTCAGGGGGTGGCGGGGGCAGCAGACGCTCCCTCTGAGGGACTTCAACGTTGTCCTCCAATAGAGCGGCCATGCTGCCCTTGCGGAATTGTCTTCTCGAGCGCAGCCTGTCCAGAAGGGGGGTACCCCTAAGTGCTCGGTGGAGGCGCTCCACATGCTGCAGCGCTGTCTGCATGGAGAGCAGCTGAATGGGCCAGCTGCCGGTTTCAGCCAAGGTGCTGGCCACTGGGGAGTATCTTGGATGGCCAAGGCAGTGCACCAGGGCCTTTCGATGAGCCAGCTCCAGGGTCTTCCACTGACCATCCCTGAGGTTCACCAGTGGGAGTACGTAATAGACCTTAAATACAGCACAGGCTCTGTGATCCGGAGCACCCACTGGTGCGAGCACCCTATAGCCTGCTCCAGGAGTTGGTTGATTCCCCTGATGGCGCAGGCAGTCTGGTCCAGTTGTGCCTCGACTGCAGCCCTCCACGAGAGGGTTTAGTCGAGGGTCAGGCCGAGTTAGACGACTTTGCGTCGCCAGAGGAGGGATCTGCCATTGAGATGCAGTGTAGCAGTAAGAGCGGATGGGCTCCGCGCCCAGCGCGGAGCTTATCCACACCCAAAACGGAGCTGATGGTCTCCGTTTTTGGCCTCGGAGAGGCGAAGTCCCTTACTGGTCAGGTGGCTGGCCACTGTATTATATAGACCACCGAGTTGGGGACGCGCGTACCCGCCTGCCGACTTTGGAGGGGCCCCGTGTCCACAGTGGCACGTCGTAGGCATAGATGGCCATCTCTAGCGGATACACCAGGGATCCCTGAAGACAGCTGGGAAGGTCCGCCATGGTCAGGTTAAAGAAAAGTGGGCTCAGCACGGTCCCTTACGGAACACCACCTCCCACTCCGTGGGGGGTGTTCAGTGTCTTGCCGACGCGTACACGCAGTGTGCGGTCTTTGAGGAAGCCATTTACATATTCTCTGAGCCTCCCCTCCACTTTCAGGCCGTCAAGGGCACCGTGAATGGGTGCAGCAGCGCGTCAAATGCTAACTTGACGTCCAGGAGCAGGAGGTACGTCCTCTCCTTCTCGCGTCGAGCCTGCTCTAGGAACGACACCACACCTGCGTGGCCGTCAGCGGTGCAGCGGGACCGCCGGTAGCCACTCTGCTTTTCGTCAAGAGGATCTCGCAGGCTTGCTAGCCATTCCAGTCTGCCCAGGACCACCGTCTTCATGAGTTTCCCCACAGTCGAGGTCAGGGAGATTGGGCGGCACGAGGAAGGCTCACTTGGTGGTTTGCCTGGTTTCAGCACTGCTGCCACAATAGCCGTCCTCCAGTCTTCAGGGATAATGTCGGTCCTCCAGCCCTGGCTGACGATGGCGCAGCTGCTGGTAGGTGTCGAGGTTTCGTAGCATGACATATGTGATGCTGTCGGCGCCAGGGGTGCCGTGCCTCCAGTGGCAGTGCCGGAGAGCCGCCCGGAGCTCAGCCAGTGCAAGAGCCGCGCTTGCCGAGTGAGATTTACTCACCCCCCGTCGGTGCTCGCACACTGCTCGGCAGGCACGGTCGCCAGCCATGACCGGCACTGACGCCATCCCTCCGAAGCGCCTCTCCCACCGTAACTGATACTGCCACCAACACTGGGTCACCTAATCAAAAAAGTTACCAAATTATACGCTAAACTCGCAAAAACCAATGGATGACTAAATTATGAATAGAAACGAACTTAATAATGTCTAATTAGAAATTATTCTGAGTAAAAAATGGCTGTGGCTTAGCTTAGCTAACCTTGGACATGCAAAGCAAAAGCTTGGCTTAGTCTGTTCGAGTCTTGGTTTAGCTTGGTTAACCTTTGATTTAGCTGTATTGCCGACCACGGCTCAACGCCGTTGCGTCGTGTGCGAACTTGCGCATTCGCTGCAAAACCGCTGGACGAAAGTAGTAAAGCCTTGCTTTAATTGCGCCTAATTGCACAAATTTGCAAGTGACTTTTATAACCTCCCACGGCCCGATCACCACCGCAAGCTCTGTCTGCCAAACGATGGATAACGCCACGCAGACAAGCGCTGGCCCAACAACGACGCACACAGAACGAGCACTTCAAACCACAAAAATAGCCAAATGTTCGCTAAAACTCAGCAAACACCGTAGCCACACGCGTTCGCGCTCACATCTTAAGCCACGCAAGCCTAGATCTCCTCCGTCATTTAAATTAAAATATAAGCTCGTACGCTGTCATCTGTGCCGGATATAGAGGAAACTGGCACTAATGCCGGCCCCAAAAAGCGTCACTTAGTGGAAACCCTTGTTGTACTTACTCCCTTACCACGTAAAAAAAAAACGGATTCTTTTATGTGAGGTTTTATGTCACACCCGTGCTCGGTGGTCAGGCAGCGACCGTGTCACGTGCTGTGCATTTCAGTGAGTGTAGCCGTATTTGAAGTTTCAGCAGTCGTCGTTGCTGAATCGTTCCCGGTATCGTTTCGTCAAGGTCTATAAACTCCCGCACTGTGGCAAGAACTAGTGAACACGGATGTCTTAGGCGTTTCGTAGTAAGGCTGCGAAGTCAAACGCAATTGTTGGTAGGATCGGGCTAATAACAGTTACGTGATAGAATTTGAACGCGATAGTTTACGAACGTGATAGTTTACGTGATAGTTACGTGATAGTTTACGATTTGAACGGATGCCCACAATTGTACATACTATAATATTTTGTGCAGCGTGCAATGCCTGGCCATATCGTTAAAGGGGCCCTGAATAGGTGTCCGTAGGTCGCCATTTCAACAGCGCAATCGCTAGAGTACCCCTTCACGACAACGTAATCTAAATATTACACCTCTGCTTAAAGTAGGGGCCGCACAAACATGCAAAAAATCTTTCTTTCTTTCCCTGTTTACCTACCGATCCTCGTCGCCAATCTGCCGCACTCTGACGTAAATTTTTGGGGCTCTGACGCAGCCTCTATGACGCGCGAGGCACTGAAGAGTACGGCGACGCTATTCGTGGGTCCCTTTAAATGATGTAGCTAATCAGCGTTCCCGGCTCTGTGGGAAACGCGGGTGCACGTCTCAGCGGTTCCGGCGAGCGGCACTCCGGCACCGGCGACACGACGTATCCGTCACACGAGCTTAGATGAGTCTGTAGATATAGCGCGTCGTTTACAAGGCGTCAATAACGCTGAAAAACACGGAGCGTCCCTGCAAGCGGAAACACCGCTACACGAGCGACCGCGGCAAGCATCTGCCGGCATGGTCGACAAGGAGCCCACTGTGCGGTGTATGCACGATACGGCATGCACGCAGCAGCTAAAACTTGTCACCGCCCGCCAGAGCGGGACCATTGCTGAAAATCAGTTCATAAATGCGTGAAAGAGGGTGATAGTGCGGTAAATGACTGCGCTGGTGATCGTCGTCGTCGCGGCTTCGTAAAGTGATGACTAAATGACTGGGGCCATTCTAAGCCTTTTCTGCGCGACTCGGCCTCGGAGGGACCTGTTCGCAGCGACAACGCCGCATGCGGAAAAGCTCTCAGGCCGGTACTCGTCGGTGGAAATCTTCAATTACTGTCTTAAGCCAGCATGTTGCGTCTGGGCCTCCCCTCTCTGGCCTTCAAACGCTGGTTTCCCCTGTTCTAAAAATGACGTGCCGATGCGAGCACGGCCGACGTGAGGAGCACGGTCGCCCGGCAGTTCGAGTGCGCCGAACGCCGACCGGCCCTGCTGGGCAGTAAGGAAGGAAGGAAGGAAGTAAACTTTATTTTCCTGAGCACCCTTAGTCCAGGGCGCCGTCTTGGGAAGCCGTGGCCATGGCTTCATGCACGTCGGCTGCTGAAAGAAAGCATGACGTACCGCCGAGTCGAGTCGATGGCTGCGCATATCTCGAACCCGCAAGGGCATTGCTCAGTTTCTTTACGTGTGCTTGCGGCGGGCCTATGACGTTATAGCTTCCAGAGTGCTTTGGATGCGAGAGGAGAAGGTGAAAGCTCCAGGCCTTACTGCTGGTCATTTTAATGAACGGTAACTCGGCTAATACTCAACACTTTTAAACCATTTTTGCGAGACGACGTTCCTGGGATAGTACTCCAGCGATTCGCACGTAAAATCGCAACATTTGGAACCCTTATTAGGGTTCCTTTAACAAAAAATCATTTATGTCTGTCCTATGCAATAAATTAGCTCTTAGAACGAACCTCCGAACGTGCCCAACTTCGATATCTTGTTTTCTGCGTGGTCTCCTTAAAAAAGCAAGCTAGTACCGTTCTTTTTATTTATTTATTTATTTATTTATTTATTTATTTATTTATTTATTTATTTAGTTATTTATTTACGGATACCTACTGCACGATGTCTACTGCACGATACCTACTACACTTCGATATTTTGTTTTCTGCGTGGTCTCCTAGGAAAAGCAAGATAGTACCGTTGTATTTATTTATATATTTGTTTATTGACGGATACCTACTGCATTATTGCACGGAGGTTCAAAATTTTAATATTGTGATTGCCTCAACAATACCAAAAAATCACAACATTGTGAGGATCGCAATAATAATTCATGTAAAAAAAACGAAAAAAGAAAGAGAGCGATAAAGCACAGAATAAGTAGCGTAGGTTGCATAAAAAAATCTCGGTCACAGCGTGAAAGCGTGGCTCTGCAAACAAATCCATAGAACGACCATTCCAGTCGTTCCATATGCTCGAACAAACAAACAAACTAATATTTACACGTATAATGCGGTATTCAATCGCCTATCTTTCCTCGCGTTGTGTCTTTCCTCGTTTTTTTTTTTTTCTTTCAGAAACAGCAGCGGGTCATTCACCATGTAAAAAAGCTTCACTTCTCGTATTTTAATTCATGGGCAAGAGTATTCGGGTAAAGTCATCATTCAGCGAGTCATACCTCTTAATATAATACGAAAACGGGGGGTCATGATGTCCCGTCGCTCGTTCGCTCTCCGCTCGTATAGAAGCGGAATTTCTGATATATGGGTTAAATGAATAAAAGAATACAATTTTTGAAGCCCCTTTAAACCACTTGATGTGGCTTAAGTTAACTGCAGAACCTTACGCTGTGGCTCTTAGCGAAGTCCTTGTCTGTATACTATAGCTTCGGCGCGGTAAACCTGATTTTAAATGATTAGAATGTAAAGGCTCGCGTTAGCTATTCTAGTTTTTGGTGGCCTTCGAAAGAAGTGCGCGCTCGGGGGGAAAAGCTGGAATGACAACGTCCTATGTTCCTTAAAAACGATCTGGCACGGCTAAAAATAAAAGATGGGAAAAGAAGCTGACTCCCCCGACGAAATGCAACGATAATTTATTGCTAGCGAAAATAGCATTTATGAAGTTGGCCTCTGATATCAACAAAATGACGCTTCACAGCGGCGCCCAAAAACAAAAGTATACGCATTGTTCGCGGCGAGTCCATTAGACAGAGTACACAGAGTGGCAGAAACGCTGTGGAGTGTAGAAGAAAAGTGTAGAAGAAACGTAATCACAAGAAGTCGGAACGCTGCAACAGGATCACGCGGCTGGGAGGGGGGTCTCGCTTGCGTGGCAATGCACATTTCAGGCTGCGCACATAATGACATTTTGTGCGCACTGGGAAGGCGAGCAGGGGAAAGCGAGACCAATGCACATGAGAATAAAGCCCGGCACACGCATACAGCGCATATTGCGCGCAACATATATACCCAGCCCGAGCAAGAAGCCAAGAAGATGACTCCGCACACATTTCTGCTCACGGACATCTTTGGCCCGAGTCGTTATGATAATAGGAGAGACGAGCGTGATGCAGTTCATCGCGAGCGCGCATGCACGCGAGCGTGGACGAAATGAGGAGGCATCACTAAGGAGCAGAAAACATGCACGAATGGCTTAAAACCATATGCGAGGTGGTGTATGAGGCGAACTAGGGGGATGACGCGACTTCAGAACAAGGAACGTACAAGTGGGCTCATCTCGGCGTCTTTTTTCATCCATTCGGATCCAGAGGACAGTCACACGCAATCTTTACGAGTACGAACCATCACACGCAATCTTTCCGAGTACGAACCACGAGCAGCAATAAACTCTCATTGTAACAAAATCGCTTCATTCAAAATGTTGCTTTAATCGGCGTTTCGCACAGTCCTAACTGCAGTGCCCAGAGAGGAAGCAAACTCCGCTTTAACGAAGTAGCGCTTATAACGAAGTCAGTTTTCTGTCCACAGTGCTTTGTTATAAGAAGGGGTTTACAGTATTTCAGTATTTACAGTATTTACAGTATTTCACTGTACTTTACTTTACTACTTGATACTATTCAAACTTGTTCGTGAGGAAGCCCCCTCGCGAAGACGGCAACCACGAAGTTTTCGCAGGATGACGAGCACTGGGACTTGCAAAGGATCGACACGAACGACTATGAGAAGATTTCTTTTTTTAATGAGTAAATTTCACTTAAACATAATCGCAGAAACAAGCAAAATTTAGTGACGGGTCCTAAATGTAACGCTGTCAAATCTTTTATAGGATATGTTCGACATGTCAGCTAAAGGAAGCTAGCTTTGGCAGCGTTGAATTTAGGCCCGTTAACAAAATTTTCGTTTTTTTCTGAAATTCTGTTCACGTGGAGTTGACTCATTTCGAAAAAAAAAAGTGCTCCTCATATACCCGTAGCATGGTCCCGGGGTGTTTCACAGCTTGTAGTAGGAGTATACATGCAATCAAAACAATAAATGCACCTCCTTGTGGTTTTGCTGTATACCACATACATTTACGGAAACATACAGTGACGGCCTGTTTAGTTTATTTGCGCGCCCACATAGTGAAATGCCCGTATTTGTAAACTATATTCCCCACCAGATATGGTTTGGATCGGTGCTCACAACTTGAATAGATAGGTAATAGAATCGATTCAACCACGTCATCTAGTCTCGGATTTCCTATACTGAAAGGGGTGCATTCTGCATGTCTGTTTAACATTACTTTTGTCTGACTCATATTTATACTTAATCTCACGAGAGCACTTTCTGAGTGCCGTTCCTGAAGCATCATCGACTTTACCTTTATTCACCTTGCGTCGCGAGCCATTTTAGCACCGTTTTGCTGCTATACAGACACCCGAAGGCGGCTTTCCAGCTCAATGAGCCATTTCATGCCTTCGCATTAAAATGGAAAAATGAACTAACGCAATCCCAAAAGTGTATCTAATCCGACGCAATCATGTGATTAACTCAAATAAAATAAAGAAAAAAGACGCTGTCTCTACTGATATATGTTTATTGAATGCCACCGAGAAAACGTATACGGTTGGTTGAAAAGGATATGCTGCGTAAGAAAGCCTACGCGTTAGTAGACAATTCTCAAAATTTATGTGCTTTCTTTGTTCCTGCTGGTGCGCGTCTTGTGCAACGCGCCTATTTTTGGGGCACTTTGCGTGACGTCCAATGTGCTGTCACTGCAATTGGGTCTAGCTTAATGCATTGAATACGTCCCTTTTCAAGCGTGTCTTTGGAGTGCCGCAACAAGATGCTGGCGTTGCGGGAAAGAAGTTTTTCCGGGGCCAGTGCGCGTTTCAGTTGAACGCGTTACGGCGTCTACGTTGCTCAGTAGAACGGACCCCCACAGCGCCCGTGGATAGAATCATCGCGGAACCGTACGTATACGCACGACCAACGTGGCCTCAGGAACCCAGGCGGAACTCCTTTGTGCCGTAATAAAGATGTACAAGTCGGTTTTGTACGCGCCAAAATGCGATCGCGTACAGAATTCTCGAAAGATCGCGTGTGCGTCCCTGCGGCCAACTCCGTTCTGCATCCTTGCTTGGACAGTATTTTTGCTATATATAAATATTATATATAAGTAAAAAACTATTCGAAATATTCAAAGAAGTGCTGATGGTGCTCGATGTTGTTTGTGGCTGCGTGCAACGCTAGCTGTGGCGATAGTCCGTGAAGTAAATTTTTTGTGTGTTTTTTAGTATTTGTCTCATAGTCACGCGAGCTGCGTTACAAATGATTCCCCTTTGCGTGCAGACAGGTGAACGGCTTAATTTTCGACAGATTTTGTGAGCCGCGCTAAGTGTGCCAAGAAGAAGAATTCCGTCAGACATGCCAGGAAGAATGTTGTATATTAGTTCACTTCTTTTCTTGCGTATGTTTTTTCAAATGTCGGCCTTAAATTTAGGAACAAAGAGAGTTAAACAGAAGGGTATAAATAGGACAGACATGAGCCCGCCGTAACTCGCGACTGCTTGATTGTATACCCATTAAACACGCAAACATTTTAACAATAGCCTGAACTTGTCCCATTACGCGAAGCTTTTTATAAGTGTAAAATACGGATGAGAACTTACAAGTATTGATAATGACAGAGTCCTTCAATGCAAGCGACTTCAATGCAATACAAGCGAAGGACTCTGATAACGATAAAGGAGTAACGTTTATCTAGCACGCATTTCATGGCAGGGTTGGATGACGTAGAACTTAGTCATGTGACGCGGGGGAAGAGAAGTGCTCACTCCAGGACGATACAAGGGATTCCAAGGGCTGAGAATATGAGACTTTGCAGATAATAACGCGAAAGAACCAGATAAAAAAATGGCCGCGTATCTGCTACTTTCGTTGCAAATGCCGACGCAAGACGATAGTCGACTGGCACCCCTGGCAAGTAAATGCCTCCCTTCTCTTTCCCACTCACCTCTCATGCTGTTCCTCTCCCGTCTCGTTCCTCCCAAGATAGCACGCTAGAGGTTTTCTCAAGTCATTGTGAATTTACCACGTTCCACTGCTCCAAGACGGGTGCCTCGATGCCAGCGCGCCGTATGGCGGAGACGCGCGTGAATCGAAGCACACTACTACAACGTTTATAGAACCACGTTGCCCTACCCCACGAGCGTTCCAAGCGGAACGTGGAATCGATCTAGTGGTGCCTTTCGTTGCTGTTGCCATTTGATTTTTTTAAATGTCGCCAGGTAGCGCGGGCAAAACCAGGTTACAGTTTTCTGCAGTTGATGTAGTATTTTATTTGCTATCGCAAAAATCAAGCATCCGTGATTTTTTTAAAAGGAGCACTGCAATTATCACTTGTGTATTGATTTTCTGCCTCGTATTTGCGTAATGTCTTGTTCTTGTTCAACAATGTTGACAAGTATGAACATTGACACTAGATTAGTCGTTTAGATTTGGCTGTGTACATAAGACTATTGAGCAGATTTTGTTTCAATTGGTCCGGGTGGCTGAATCGAGTAACAGATAATGCAGACAGACATATAGACAGACCAAAATTTCTGCGTTTAAGTAGCCCAAGAAAGACTATCGCTATAAAAATAGCTACAGCACGAATAGAAACGAGGACACAGAAAGACGACGGAAATCTTTCTGTGTCCTTGTTTCTATTCCCGATTTAGCTATTTTTTAAAATGAACTACCAACTCATAACATAAATCTTGATCGGAAGCCATAGTTCTGGAGCAGGAATTTAACGCAGCTGACAAGAACAATGAGAACGCTGTAGAGAACAGCAGGCACAGATTGATTGTTCTTGGCTTGGAATCCTGATAACGGCTATTTAGAAATGCATTCAGCGATTACTGGGTCCCAAACAAGGTTCCAGTTTAGCGCTCGAAACGTACTTGAGAAGCGTAACCACAGACCTCGTGGTGCGTGCGACCCGCGTATTATATTCCACTTTCAACGAAAACGCGTGCAGTCCATGCCGCGTGCCAGCTTGAAAGGCCAACTTTGTACGCATCGTCGCGTAGAAACAAGGTCCTCACTGACATTCGCAAAGCATCTTGCGCCATGAGTGATGGCAACAAATCATCGGTGTGGCGTCTCGGCCGTTATAATAGGGTGGAAAGATTCAGACGACGTTTAGGCTCATCCGCTCGTTGGCCGCTCAACGACAGGCAAAAGGCAACGAAGCCATCAATTTCAGACTCCTCAACCTTGTGGTTTTTGCAATCGTTAATACACGTCACTCAGGGTCTCAGCGGCAGTGTGTGAAATCGTGTGTATTGCAATACGGCGGCGCCGACGGAGTGTAACAACGGAGCTTTTTGGGCTCTGTCTCCGTACGTGTAATAACTCTTCGGGCGACTGCCCACCCGTCAAAACGAGAAGCCAGGTGACGACGCTTCGGTGCAAGCCCACCTGTGCTTTAGCAACCATCACAGGCGAAAGATGCGCACACTTAGCAGGCATTGTGTAGTGTTGGTGTCCGCGCTTGGTTGACGACCGGCAATTGCTGTATACAAGCTGTCTGATGATGTTCGCGTAGTGTTGACTTCGTCCTTCCGAAATTGCATACCTGCGGTATGCCCCGCCTTTGTTGCGGTGATAGCAGATGCCAACTGCCAGCGCGATGGGAGCGTAAAAACAATGCTGCTGGTAGCGAAAAAAAAAAAAAAAAAACGAAATCGCTGCATTGCATTCTGCTATGTTTGAAGCTGCAGAGAATCTTTTCCGTACTTTTGATTTTCCTTTATATGTTTCCGTGCGCACCTGTCAAAAGAGATGATTGTAACGACGACTGGGTAACGATGACGGGCAAGCCGGTGTCTTCCATTCATTCCTCCTGAAGCGTTTCTGCCATTTTGCTATGCAGAGTATATAATGTAAGTGACATCTAGCATTCGTCCGGTCAGTTCTTTGTCGCCTCTGCTCTTCCTTTCCGCGCTCTTAAATTGTCGAAGGCTTCCGAACCTCACTCAGCTTCATTTCAGTCATGAAAGACGTTTTCAACAAAAACAAAACGCAAGAAATGGTGAAAAACTTTCAATTTTCGCGCTACAGTGAGGGGTAATGGGCGGGTGACATCATATGGCCAGCAATAAAAACATAATTTCCAGTGCATTAACTGCACGTTACCATTAAAGTGACGCGATCAAACGGAACCAGAGATCTATTACAATCGTCCATGCGCGTGTCTTAGCGATTGGTTAGTTCGGCGGCCAACCATCGCACAAACAAAATTCTGTGACGTCATAGAAAAGTTGCAGGAAAGCGGCTAAGGGGTCGCTACTGCTGCACACATTTTAAATGCACAGCATTTCTTTAACTCACATGTAGCGTCCGCCGTCCGTCCGCAACAGCTCATCGCGCAGGTGCGCCCTCTCCCCCACTCCTCCTCTCCCGCATCACGCTACCCTCCTCGCTCTCAACAACAGGTTCGCACCCCTCCCCCTACACTATACAAAAAAATAATACTTATCGGCGCCTGGTTTCGATCCCACGACCCTGCGGGCGGAACGCAAGGTACATGGTGCTCTTCCCACTGCGCCACAGAGCCGACACAGATTCAAAGGCTACGAACGCGCATTATATCCTTGACTCATTCAAACTACGTCAAGAAGCTGCTGATACAACGCTTTCAATACCTGTGGGCGGAACGCGATGTACATGGGGCTCTTCCCACTGCGCCACAAAACCGACACAGAATCAAAGGCTACGAACGCGCCTTATATCCTTGACTCAAACTACGTCAAGAAGCTGCTGATACAACGCATTCACTACCACCAACTCCCCAAACACTAAACGTTAGCGCAATACACCCACCCCCTATGCGACGCATTTACTCGAGTCCCCCTCGCGGGGAGATGGGCCCAATTTTTTTTAAGATCTCCATTATGCGCTCGAAGTTTGCGCCTCCGTATGCAGTTGAATGCCTCTTTTTTTTGTGATACTTTTGTTACAAGATCCACGAGTCCACCTCGCCTCTGTGCCGTGCACAGTGTGATGTGCGTGAAGATCTGAAACACCTAATCTGTGACTGCGCGATTTAATACGCAAAAATTGTCTCTCGCAGTGTCTCTGGGCCGGCCGCTCTCCGTATGACTAGAACTGAAGGACGTATTAGGTCCCTGGAATTCTTCCAAACGTGCATGTCGTGCTACAAAAGCCTTATTGGCGTGCCTAAAAGACACAAGTCTTGATCAGACTTTGTAAATAGTTAAAATCGCATGAGTACCTCTTCATCATTACGCCATCGCATTCATCTGGCGTAGCAAGCCAGGCAGCTTAGCTCAGCTGACATCGCCAGTTTCAATATAGTTCTCTCTCTCTCTCTCTCTCTCTCTCTCTCTCTCTCTCTCTCTCTCTCTCTCTCTCTCTCTCTCTCTCTCTCTCTCTCTCTCTCTCTTCTTTCTCTCTGGCTCTCTCTCTCTGTGAAATTGGTATCATTGTTATCAGACAACGCAGTCTTTCTGATGAACTGAAACAAACTTGCATTTTGTGTTCAGGGCCCCTTTAAGTGCACTGCCAGCGGATTGCAACTTGGTATGCGATAAAAAAAAAACATTAGTAAGGAGGGAAAGCCAATATGCAATGCAAAGAATTGTAAAGTTGATGGATGGCAAGTAAAGCATTATAAACCGACGGAAGGAAATGACGACGAAGACAATGAATTATCACCGTTGACTAAATTAGCGTATAGCCAAATCCATTGTTTTCGATGAACTGGGCATTTCCAGAGCGAGGTGGCGTTTTGTAAACTATTATATTGGGAGTAGTAGAAAAATTGGCCGCGTATCTCGTTGCAAATGTCGACAAAAGACGATAGTCTTTATCGAGACTTTTGCCAAGTAATTGCCTCCGTTCGCTTTCCCGCTGACCTCTCATGTTGTTCATCTTGCGTCGCGGCGGTCGCGCTCATCCCAAGGGAAAGGCGCCAAAGGTTTGCTTAAATCATTTTAAATTTACCGCATTCCACTGGTCAAGGCCGGGTGTCTCGATGCCAACGTTGCCGTACGGGGGAGACGCGTGTGAATCGAGGCCGCCTACTTCAACGTTGATAGAACCGCGTTTCCCTACTCCACGTGCGTTGCAAGCAGAACGTGGAATCTGTCTAGTGGAACCTTTCGTAACTATTGCCGGTTGATTTCTTAAAATGCCGCCAGAAGCTATAGTGGCACGGGCGACAGCAGGCGACGGCGGAGTGAATTTTTTTTCTGCAGTTGATGAAGTATTTAATTTCGCAAAAATCAAGCATGTATGATTTTTTAGAAAGGAACACTGCAAATATCACTTCTGTATTAATTTTTGTCTTATTTTTGCGTAATATCTTGTTCTTCTTCAACAATGTTGACAAGTATGAACATTACACCGGACTTAGACGGGCAGATTTAGCTGTGAGTAAATAAGATTATTGCGCAATATCAATTTTACTTTGGCCGGGTGGCTGAATCGAGTCACAGACAGACAGGCAGACAGGCATACAGACAGACCAAAATTTCTGGGTTTAAGTAGCCCAAGAAAGACTATCGTCTTTAAAAGAAGCGGGAAGTGGTGCGCAGCGCCATGGCATCCTCTCAAAAACGGGGGGCGCGAAGGCATTGCTCGAGCTATCATGCCTTGCCTCTCTTTGCAGATATGTCGCTTCACCATAAACGATAGTTCATGCCAACTGTCCTGGCACCACGTGGCAATATTGAAATCGCCATAGACCGCATTGCCGACAATTTATTTATTTTCGAGTTCATTTGCATATCTGCTTGCTGGTGTCAAAATTTCTCAAAATTTATTATGGCGTCTTTCTCGTGGCTGTCAGGTCTATGGCCATGAACTGTGGCCGCGAACCATGAACAAGCCACAGTGCGAGCTTCAGAAATACAACACACACAAAAAAGACGCACCATTTTAACTTGAGGTTTGGAAACACGGTGCTGTACACGTGGCTGGCTCTGCTTCTCGGGTCATTCACTAGATGGCGCAAGGGGCCCTCAGCCGGGTAGCTTAAACCTTGCGTATAGAAACACATGGTATGATAGGAGTGGCACCACTACGAACTCTTCATTGTCCAAAGTTCAATCGCTCGCGCGTTTTGCATCCTCATCTCTTAACAATATGCATAGACACTGTCTGGAGCATTTTGAGAGATCTATATCTACTTTGCCAAGACATTGTAATTACATCACAGTTAAGGAAACTTGCATAAGTTACTTTTTCGTGATCTCCAGAAGTTTGGAGTGCCCCATGCTACATCGGAGGACATTATTTTTCCTAGGGACCACTGGATTGTGCGAAAAGATGTGTCTCATCTCCTACTCGGATTCTTGCAGTCCACAGGACTAAGTGAGGTGTGGTGACATTGCGTGTCTGTTATTTTAGGACTAAGTGATGTGTTATGACTTTGAGAGATTTGATATGGTATTGGGGACGATTAGGCGGAGCAATTGCCGGCAGCTATGCAAGGCTAAGTCCGCCTTATTCAACAATACTTACTTACTTACTTACTTACTTACTTACTTACTTACTTACTTACTTACTTGCATAAGTTACATTGCTTGTAGAAGCATGAACGTGGTGGAAAAAAACAAACACGAGTGGACACTCTTTCGCTGTATAAACTCCAAGCGTTTAAGCCCTTCTAATACAACAAGCTTCGCAGGAAACGCAAATAAAATTGTGTTCGCACGGGCCCATTTAAGCCCGAATAAAAATGATCTCGCTCGGGACGCGCGACTCAAGAGCAATTCATAATTGAGCACCAAGTGCTCATTGCTCGCAGCGCGTAAGAGTGGGCGGAGACGCATCTCTTAGCAGGCGGGAGGGTGTGTGTGTGTGTTTACACACTGAGCGCGCGCGAAACTTTTAACACCCTCCGTGCGGCCGCGTCAGCAGGACACCGCGCGAAGCGAGCCTGCATCTGCGGGCAGTGTGTGTACAGAACATGCATCAGGCCCCCGACCACGACGCCTGAAGAATTGGTTGCCGGCACGGCACGGCGGATTTGCTCGCGCCAGGAGTTTTAGCGAGCGTGTTGCTCTGCCGAGACCCCGCGCTGCCCGCCCCTGCGGCGCTTGCACCTTTTTTTGCTCGCCGCAGAGAGGTTCGGCCGCCCGCAAGATGGATGTCTGCCCTCTTTAATGCCCCGCGCGTGAACGAAGGAAGTGTTTCCGCGGTGCGCGGGCAACGTTTAAAGCGTTGAGCGTAGGCGGAGAAATTGCGCTGGGATTTGCGTATAACGTGTCAAGGGGGAGAACGCACCTGATGCATGATGTCGTCCCGGGCGGAAACTCCGCAGGGCGGTGTCTTGGTGCCGCGCTTGTTGATGGCTTTGCGTTTCCTCGTTCTACCCCAAAACCAGTATTCCCTTCCTGGTGCTGTTGTTTGGCTGTTGTGTTCGCGTATAGTGCCTTGTTTATTGTTGTGATTCGCTGCGGCTTTTGCACTTTCATCGGCGCTGCGTCGTATTCTTCGTTTCCCTTGCCCATACAATTGGGAGCCTAGCCCCGTTATATTGCTGGGTGTTATTATCCATCCCCTCCTGCGCCATACCCGAAGAGGAAAAAACGGACTTGTTGCTCCATTTTTTTTTTTAAGTTCGCTTCTTACACAGCAGATAATTATATACGCGCTCCCAAAAAATCGGTTGTTAGTTAGATTTGAGGTGTACATGCCTAACAGAGTTTCCGAGTCACAATTAGATTTTTTATATGAAAAACTAATTTCTCTCAGATGCATTCAAAACGTCCATCCGATTAACTTGAAATAACATTCATTTTGCAGCCTTTCTATGGTGCTTGGCGTGTTTGCTTTGTGTGATTTCTTCACGGGTGATTTCCGGGCTTTGTATCTTCTTGTCTGTATGTTTTATTTTATGAGCGATCCAGAAAACTCATCCCCACCTCCGTCTAACGCTACGATGGTTGAACGCGAAGCTTTGTCGTGACGGATTCTTTGGCTGTCGTCTGAGTTTTCCAAACCGATTCGACCACGTCGAAATAGAGCAATCGGATAGACTCCCGCCTCATAACGCGTGATACCCGGGCTCGATTCCGGACACCACAAGCGTTTTTTTTTTTCTTTCACTTTACCCACGACCATTCATCATCATCGTCAGACAAAGGTGGCTTTCCTGCAGGGCGTTCTCGCGTTACAGACGCCATCAGTGAGAACACTAAAGCTTCGCTTTAATTACAAAGGTAGTTCTTTTTACAGAGAAGCTGTCTATGGTTGGGATCCAGCATATTGTCTCCGGTGATAGACCAAGCGTATACAAACAATTTTCAGCCCATGAAAAAAGTTCATTAAAAAAAAGAATTTCACAGGGTAGCCGTATTTTGATGCCCTAGGGAAGATGTTTTCCTAGCAATGCACTTGTGTTTAGAGGCGAAACCAGAAATGCTGGAGTACGCTGGGTTCTTATAAGCTGGCTTTACCACATTGTCCGTAGTACAGTGAAGCATGACCATCTACGGAGGGAGTATAGTTACACAGCTCCACTTCATACTCCTCTCCACCCCCGCCAACTCTTTCCTGAGTCATTTATACCCCTCGCAAAGAGCGGCGTCTCTCTCCCCCGTGACAGTGAGCAACGCCGCGCTTCGCGCTCTTCGGCGAACACCTGTGCGGCGCACAAGAGACGTCACTGTCGCTACTCTCTAATCGCGACAGTCATTTGTCTGTGGCGTACAGATAGCGCCACTGTCGTTATAATTAATTATAACAAATACCCTACTTAGCTAAACGCCAACAAAGCACATCCCACCATAGCGCCAGCTTCACTGGATTTTCCTCATCATGGGGTGGAAGGGCTCCGCGCTCCTCAAACAGCTGTCAGAAGCTACTTCTAAACGTACAGCCACCCTGGAAGAGCGCATTGAAAATCTCCTCTCACAAATGGAGCGGCTAGTCAAGCAACGAGTTCAGCGCACCCAAGACCCGACTCTTGAGAGGTACCCCGATGCCGCACCACACCCCACGCAAATGGAGTTGCCAGTTCAAGTCTAAGGTGCGCGCCCCGAAGACCCGACTCTTGCGAGAAACCCTGATACCGCATATATTAGTCCTCTCGCCCCCACTACTGTTCCGACAGACAATGGCCATCTTGAACGCCTCATTCATGACATGGCTGAACGCCTCTACAGCCGATTGACTGCTCTTGAGGGGCCGCCAGCTCTGCTGTCTCTCCACCCTTGCACAACTAGTGCAAGCTGCACTATTTTTTTATTCGATGTATCAACAAGCAGGTAAACGCCGTCACTGCTTGTGGTGCTAAACAAAATATATCACAAAATGCGGTCCTAATATAAAAGTTCGGCGCGAAAGAATCGTCAGTTTGCTCAGGAAATTATTTTTAGAAACGTCCGGAACCATGAATCGTTCAGTTGAGGTAAACAGGCCTGTTTCTACTCAATGCATCCATGTAGGAAGAAGGATTGAGTCGAAAAATCATGAACGATTCCATTCTGTGAAAGTGGATGACACCGATGCATGTGATGCATGTGCGTATGTGACCTAGAATGCCTGTGACCCAGTATTTCAACGGCACGTATGTGACCCATAATTTCAAACAGAGGTATGAGCTTATTTATTGTAAACTAATAAGGACGAAGAAATAACGGTCAGCGTAATTTAGAGTGAAGGGGCGGCCAATGGTCGTTAATATTTGTGAAGAAAGTGAAGAGTTGCAGCGTTTTTTATTGAGCATTCACGATACAGTTAGCTTTGTCGCGACTCGCAACGTTGTTCTCGTAAACTAAAAATGCACGGAACCCTGGCGACGCAAAGTTTCGCTTTAAAAGCCGTCGGGCGGGTACGTTCGACTTGCATGCAGACAGGTGATCGACCCGCTTGTCGGGCTGAGTCGGCGGGCTGTAAGGAGCTGTATATGTCACTTTTCATGAACCCCTCCGGTCCACACCCGCTCGCGCGATTGTTCTGTCGACTGACGGGGTTCTGAAGAAGGGGGGAGGGGCTCAGATCTGGCCCATCGGACAGTACGGAGCAGGTGCGGTCGGGACGCGAAGCTTCGCTGCGCTCGCCTCACCTCAATTATGTGGATGGCGTTGATGTCTACGGGCGAGGGTTGAGGTAAGCTCAACCAGTGAACGCAACCCGCCCTCGACAAGCCTATGTGTACAAGCTTGCATTCCACCCCGCTTTGTCACCATGTTTGCAGGTATGCAAGATACACAAACGCGAGTAGATTCACCGCGTAAGTCTTTTAATTAGCAAAAGAAACTTCATAAAAATGTAGTAGGTGATTAGAGATAAAGCTCAATGCTCTTTTTTCTGGAAACATGCATCACCATAACGCAATGAGTCCTAAGAGTATAGGAGAGAGAATTAAAAAGAAGGAGGGAAAGAGGGGGGAGGGATGGAGGGAAGAGGTTTTGCAAAAGTCTAATCCTTAGCTTGCTACTTCCGAACACAGTTCAAGAGCTTGGTGGCGAAGCAAAAGTTTCCAGCTCTTGATACGTTGATTTGGGCAGACGCATCCCATCATTACGCGCCCCTCTACTCTATCGAGCCGCACTGCAATTTTAGCATACCACCTGGAACATCCAAGCATAATGAAGCAGTACTCCACCGTATGCGGTTGAACGTCGCCTACACGCGATACTACTGTTACAAAATCAACCAGTCCACCTCGCCACTGTGCCCACAGTGTGATATGCGTGAAGATCTGAAACACCTAATCTGTGACTGTGCACGATTTAGTACGCAAACAGTGTGTCTCGCAGTGTCTCTGGGCCGGCCGCTCTCCGTATGACTAGAACTGAGGGACGTGTTAGGTCCCTGGAATTCTTCCAAACGTGCCTGTCGATCCAAAAGACAAAAGTCTTTTGGATCGCCGCATTCATCTGTCGTAGCAAGCCACGCTGCTTAGCTTGGCTGACATCGCCAGACTCATTAAAGATTGTTCTCTCACTTTCTCGTTGATTTCAACTTTAATGAAGGGTGATTACGATTAAACGTTAAGCAGTATTGCTTCTATGCGGCAGGGTTCAACCCTTACCACTAAAAGCATGACTAAATGTCGCAATTTGAGGCAATCGCGTCACTTATGTGCGCTGACGAACAAGAAACAACGAGAAAATTTTCGCTTTTGCCCTTCGTGTAAACTTGGTGATGACGAAAATAACGCGAGGCTTACGCGTCTTCGGAAATACGATCCGCATCATATAGTAAGCCTTTTTAACCTCGCCGCTACAATACAACACCCCAACTGCGGTCGAACGGCATTCGCAACACCCCTCTGCGTTCGCAGCGTCACGGCGACGCTGACGTCGGGGCGCTCCGTGGAACGCGAAAGCAAAATGTCGTCGCCCGAACCAGCATTAGCGAACCAACGCGACATCCCAGCGGCAGGCCGGAGTCCGTGAGAGTGGTGCCGGGTCCCTCCTTGCCGTGTCCCCTATCAGCCGCTGCACAAGTGGTGTCGGCGACGCCGCTGGCCCCTCCCACGGCGGCCGGCCGACAAGTCCCGCCTTCGGACCGCACAAACACGCGTCCAGCCCCCCCTCTCTTTCCACGCAGAGGAGGTCTTCTGCCAGAGCCCCTGCAATGTCCACTTCACTGCGCGGCACAAGCAGCCAAGTTTCTCGGAAACCGGTCGAGGCGCCGCCGTGGCGGTAACAGCGACTGGACTGTGGCCCGTCCTTCGAGCACGTCCCCAGACCCAAAAGCAACAAACAGAAATGTCTTGGAAGGTTCCCGTAACCGACGTATGGACGGCGATACTGCAACTTGAGGCCTCCTTTTCTTATCATTTTAGATTGCTTTCATTTCCACAGAGTAGCTCCGTGTTTATTGCTTTCTTTTCCGTAACAGCAGTTTTGGACTGTTCGGCTTTCATTAAAGCTTTTCTCTCTTTCTATCATGGAACTGCTCAAAACAGAGCCGGACGGGCAAATAAAATAGACGACATGGCGGCGCAAGCAGCCCAAACTTCTTGCTTTTCTGAATGTCAGCGCGAAAATCATTCTTATTTTGCAATGTATCGGCGCACGTACAACAGTGTAACGTGCGCTTTAGTTGCAGCGTTCGAAGATGATGTACAAATAAGCTTCTTGCTCGGCTACCGTATTCTGAGGTGGAGCAGGTTGCTTCCAGAATTGGAGTGGACGCCCACAAAACCCAGCTGGAGCCTGGACAGTCAGTTTTGTTATAGTGACATAACTGTACCTGTACAGATTTTACGTAGTTTAAGCATTTGCTCATGAACTTAACTTAGTGTGAAGCCAAAGCTTAGCCTCTTTGAAATCATATGGCGCCCCTTCCCATTTCTTTTTTTATTTTTGATTAAGTCAAATAGAATCCTTAGGCATTAATTCCATGTTCTTTCAACTCGGCATGTTTCCGCTTATTCTAAAAGATTTAAGACCAAGGAAACCGCCATGGCGTCACGCGGTATCGTAAGCTTTCTCCATACTGAGAAATAGAGGCAAGCAATGCGGTCATATGCACAAGCGTATCCCTCACGTAAGCTTCAAAGTCAACGAGACTGTCGCTTGTACCGCCCCGTCAAAAAACCTGCTTGGAATTTGTCGAAAATTCAATCGTAGGCCTATTCATAAGGATTCGTGGGATGCCTGTTCACCATTTTTTTTTTTGTAATAGCTTGAGCAAACAGCCACGATTGGCCTATAACTATACTCGCTAAACACATTTCTTTCCCTTCTTTTGAAGTTGGAATTACATTCGCGTCTTTGCATGAATGGGAGACATGCCTTGATTTACATTTTTTGTTGTATAAGAAGATATTTATTTCGGGCCTGTCTTCGTGCAGGCGTTCCTGATATCTGACGCATGATGTTGTTTTTCAACATGCCGAAAATCAGCATTGAAGTTCGTGTTTTGTGAATGGGTGCGTGGTTGTACTTCTTCCTTCTGATTTCTGGTATGCAAGTGCATGGTTGGCGTTCACTTTTGTGATTGTGTTTTAAAAACTTTGGTACATAATGGAAGGAACTGAAAACACTGAAAATGGTGGGCTAGGGCATTTGCCTGATTTTCTAGTGCATCTCCTGTTGTGGTAGTGAGTGGAAGGGTGTTTTTTTTTTATCGATCTCGGGGTGCATTTATTGTTCTCCACACCTTGCGTGTGCCCGCGTAGGAGTTGCTATATACACTTTGTACTACGGACTCTTCGCTGCAGATCAAATCCGTCTGCCATTAGCTTTCACACGTCTTGAATCAGTTTTCACGCGGCTTTAATTGTGTACACATGTGTGGCGATAATTTCTGCAGCCTCTTTAATATATAAGTGTTACACGGTTGTCTACAACAATTTGGATAATTCTCTAGGCTTTTTACAATCAGCACATCACTTCGAAAATTACCGTGGATAAACTGGAATAATGGACATAAGTATGATTGGAAAGTGAGAAGTATCGCAATTAAGCGAGATGTCATGATTTCGCATCTCATTTTTATAAAAACGCGGAGTTCTGCGACTTAGCCCAAGGACGCGGGTCCGATCCCTGCCGCGGTGGCTGCTTTTCTGATGGAGTCGAAGAGGGAAAACGCCAGTGTGTCGAGATTCCCGCTCACGTCAAAGATCCGCAGGTGTTAAAAATTAATCTGGAGCCCTCCCCTATACAGCGCGCTTCATAGCCAAGATGCAGCTTCGACGCGTTAAACTCACAAAATTTGAATTTATGTTATAAAGACGCAAAAAGGTGTAGCCGACTTTTTAAAGGCGGCGTAGAAACCACTTTTCTTCTTTTTTTTTTCTTCTGAAAGTGCGAAAGAAATGAAGAAGAAAAATTACAGATGATCGCTAAGCATACCGCTATGAGATGAGAACGCAAAGCGTTTCCTTTGGTAACGTTGGTCGTCGGGTCTTTTGCTGACGTCGACGGGGAGCCCACAGCCTCGGCATCGGTCTCACTGAGTCTGCAACTACTTTTTGCCGAACCATGCATTGCCCACGCTGCTGCGACACAGAGGGCCTTTTTTGTCATTTTGGACTGTTCAGATTTGCCCCAACGCAGCTCCGTATTCTAATCACCCCATAGAATTTCTATTACGAGGCCAGTTTTGGACTGTCCAGGAACTGCCCAAGAGCTGCTAAGGACGGGCAAATAAAACAGGCCACAAGACATTGGACGAGATTTCTGATGCACCCGCTTTTTGGTTTTTGTTATTGTAATGCACACGAGATGAAACCTTTCGCCGCCAATGGGAATTGAGCGCGCGCCTATGGTTAAGTGTTCTGTGGACACCAGCCGGCTGCGTGCTTTCGCCAACCCAGTCAAGTTACGCTTTCACATCAAGACAAGTAAACGGCGAGCAGGACTTTGTATTAAACGGAACTTCGCTTATTACGCCATTTCATTGTGTTTTTTTTCCTATGCTTTTACCGTTGCAGCTGTATACAACCGCAGTTACACTTTTCTACGCTTGAAATAGAAACGGACGTGCTAACAGCTTAAGAGCACCTCGAGAGAGTCACAATTTTCAGAGCGCTCGTACCGGTGATAGAATGTAGCTTTGAGCACCTGCGCACACACCGGCTCTCCAAGTATAATGTATCTCTGTAAGTACGTCGCCTCCCGATCACGCGAGTTGTCCGGGCGACAAAACGGCTCCGCCCGCATCTGCTTTCGTACGTTTACATATCCAAACACTGCAGTGCGAGGCGAAAAAATTAGCAGTGATTTCGCTCGGCTATGCCAGGATATACGTAGCGTGAGCTAAGGTTCAGCTGGTTATTCTTAGGTTTCCTGGTTGTCTAGGATTAGCTGATTATCATGCTTACTGCTGCTAAACGATTTCCAATCCAACCCAATCCAATTTAGTCCAATCCATTCCATTTCAATCCAGTCCAGTCGCGGCGGAGGCGGCTCCGGTGCGCCAGCTGTGCGCCGTGAGACGTCACTGCTCCTCGCGCATGCGCAGCAGGGCTCTCCAGGAGCCACGCGAAACTGCTCAACCTCGGCCAGTGTAGCTCACGCTACAAAAATAATTGAAGACCTACTGGCGGACCTTTAGGATTGCGTGAGCCCCTCGCCCCTCTCCCTCACGAACTTGACGCCCGACTATGAACGTACGCCTTGCTTCCGCAACACGGCGTTTCTCACACGTCCCTCCTACACTCAGCCAACCGTGCTTAGCGCTCTGACTGTCTCACCGATCATGATTGCTCGCTTTAGCAGCGTCACTTTCTGCCTTTCGCTCCTTTTGTTGCCCACCACTGTCGGTATTCCGTCGCCGAAGTTCCCATTACTTCCCCCTTTGTTACCCGCACGGCTGCTGACGATTTAACAACGCGTGCAAGCGGTGGCGGCAGTCAATCCTACCTGACCGAAAGATACCAGTGTGTGTACATTAACAACCATATTTCCTTTCTTTTGCCAATAACTTGCGGTGTTCCTCAAGGCAGTATCCTGGGGCCTTTATTATTTATCACCTACATCAATGACATTGTGTCCGTTGGATCCGATGTTCGCTACGTTATATATGCTGACGATAGCACACTTCTTTTCTCCGGAAGGGATATCAATGACATGTTCGACAAATGCAACAATGTACTGAATGATATCTCTGATTGGTCAAATAATAACAGAATTAAAATTAATCCTGCAAAAACTAAAGCAATTATATTTTCAGCAAGGAATAAAACATATAACCTAACCTAACATCTCTTCCTTGATAATAAATCAATAGAAATTGTTAGTGACCACAAGGTGCTGGGCGTATACTTGTCCTCTCATTTGACTTGGGATACACATATCGACCACCTAACAAAGAAACTTTCCGGGGTTACTGGCGTGGTCTCTCGCTGTAGAGGTCTTCTTCCGCTGAAGGCTAAGCTACAAATATATTACGCCCTTTTCTTTTCACAGATAAGTTTTTCAGCTTAGTTTATTTGACCACGACGCACAGTAACATAAACAGGCTTCTCGTTTTTCAAAAGAAGATGATGCGTTATATCGGAAATATTGAACGTACCCAGAGCACACAGCATCTTTTCGCAATATACAATATTATCAGAATTGACCGTCTTTATGGTTTCTGTCTGCTACAGAAAATGCTGTTTTCATCAACATCCTCGATTTCCTTCTTAACATCACTAGCAGGACTGACATATCACAGCACCATAACAAACACACACGTAATCCGGCTTTATGGCATATACCTCATTTTCGAACAGATTATAAGTGGCAGTCGTTATCTCATAATCTCCCATTATTACTCAATAAATATCGACGTACAAAGATAGCTAAAAAAAAAAATTACGGAGCTCTTTCACTCAGGTGGACTGATATTTTAAGTACATGGTTGTTTTTTTCGTGCTATTGATGTTTTTGCTATCCTGTGCTTGTAATTGTTGCATCGTAATTTAGGTATGTCCTGTGTGTTTTCTCATAATTTTTATGTTCAGATTTCATTTTTTATTCGTGATTGGTATAAAGCGTTACTAGTATTTGTTACTTCTTATACTGTACCTGTAAGAAGAATATAGATGCACTGTTATCTTTGCACATCTTGTTAACTGACATACTTATGCTTCATTGTCCGTGGTACTTTCCTACATTTTGTATGATATGCTTCTTGTGTTACTCTACGTGATTAAGTAATCAGAATTTCATTACACTTTCCTGTGCTTGCTGCTACTGCCTTGTATGTGGTTTCGAGGGCTTTGTCAAGCTGCTTATACCTGGGAAACCACACCAGTTTCTGGAAAAATAAACTCGAATTGAATTGAAGTCACAAGACCCGTCGAGGCAGAGGCAGCTGGCGAGCTGCGCTTCGACTTGTCTCCATGGCAACGTTTCCAGTGGAGCTCTCTCCCCTCGCTCTCTCAACTCTTTCATTCTGACGTCAGTTCTGTTCTGTTTCATTCTGTTAATTTTCGCGTTGCTCTGCTGACAGAGCAACGCGAAAATTAACAGAGTGACGCGGGAATGTTGCCGACATGGTCCTACTGCTTGTGCAATAATAAAAATGCACAGGAACGCAAAAGTGGGAAATGTCAGATAAATTCATTAGCCACTCTTCATAACACCGAGCCCCTTAAACGACGGCGCCACCATTTACACAGCAGTGTTGCTAGGGGGACCGTTTTTTAGGGGCAAAATAAGTAGTCTAATATAAAAATGTGATGCCCGAAGGGCCTGTTAATAAATGATATACACGAATACATTACTGGGGAGTCATTTTCCCGCGGGCAACATAAGAAGTCTGATATTACACCCTGAAGGCCATAGCTGCTTTTAGTAAACGGCTCAAAAGACCGGAGGTACTCAAATAAAACACACGACATGATACCTTTTTAAAGTGGGCTTTTCTGCTGAGCACAAATGCTATGCTGTAAAAACATTTATGTTAGAGGAAGTATAGGAGCCACCGTTGTTTTCCACCTGTTTTTCGTGATATCTAGATAATTTATTGGATGTTCGCGATAAAACATTCAAACACCCCTTCGTCTAACGACAGAGATCGTTGAAACGCGAAGCTGTCTTCCACGCAACCCAAGTCAAAGCAAAGTCCAAAAGCCTCGCGATCAAAGTCCAATCCCTCAACGATTAAAGTCCAAGGCTCAATGTTTAAAATCGAAACTGTCGACGATCAAGAATGATGAAAGCGTTTCGACGCTGATAGTTTGGAGAAATGCAAACTGCTTCGATCGTGTCGGAATGGCGCAATCGAATAGACGTCGGCTTCCTAATTCCAGGGACCCAGGTTTGACTCCGACCATGTGAAGAGAGAGAGAGAGAGAGATGACTTTATTTGATGCCCGGGATGGGTTCTAAAGGGTAGACGATTTGGACGGTCTCCCTCCCTCATCCGTCAGCCAGGATTCCTTGGATCCTCGCGGCGGCTTCGGCCATCCGGACTGCTGTCAGTTGTGCCTCCGGTGTGGAGCTGAGCAGAACAGTCTCCCAGTGTTCTGCAGTCTTAATTTTGTAGCTTCTAAGTGTATCTACATCGGATTTGCTATTATAGCCATTCGTATTTTTTTGGAGCTTATGACAGGACCATATCATGTGGTGTAGGTCGGCTCTGCTGTTGCATAAAGTGCAGAGGTTTGAATAAAGGTCTGGGTAGCAGCGGTTGAGAGAAACAGGGCTCGGAAAAGTGTTCGTGAAGCATTTTTTTTTCTTGAAGCACTTGATGTGCCTTCGCTTATCGTCATCATCAGTTTGGGGAACTCATTGCATAATGTTGAATTTCCTACAGTGCGTTGATACAGCAAACTTCATCAGTGAAGCACCGCTTTAAAATTGCTATTGTTGTTAGCCGGCCAAAGCCGTCCTTGTACCGAAAACTTGTGTTTGTTCTTTTTTAGCACGGCCATTCCTTCATTACCAGGGAACGATGGATACCCTGTGTGCGTCGCGTGAAGGACGTGGTTGCTTACACATATATACTTGTATATCCGCATGCGGAAGACCAGTGTAAATTATTATTACAATTGAATATCGCTCTGTATTTCTACTTTTGCGATCTTGTGTATATTTGCAATGTCAATTCTAAAGTAATACAAATTCCAATCTTTACTTGTGTTACCTAAACTTCGCATCAAATGGAGTTTCTTTTCTGTATAATGTTTTCTGTGCTCTAAAATTCTGTACTTTGTCACGTTGCGGCTGAGTTGTGCGTTAAAAACTGTGTGTGTGTGTGTGGGGGGGGGGGGATGTCGCTTTGTCAGGTAATTCGTTTCCTTTTGTCTTTTCGGCATCCCCTGAAGACAACCGCTTCCGTGATGTTTGTTATGTGTTCATTATAATGTTTACTCGGTAAACAACTCCCTTGTAATTTTTTTCGGTTGTCTGATATAAAACATTCACATTCACATTCACATTTACCTTCAAATCGTTTTTTTTTTATAATAGTGCCGATGGAACCGATTAATTTGGTAGCAGGCGAAGACGATACATGAA
Source organism: Haemaphysalis longicornis (assembly GCF_048455015.1). Lineage (NCBI taxonomy): Eukaryota > Metazoa > Arthropoda > Arachnida > Ixodida > Ixodidae > Haemaphysalis > Haemaphysalis longicornis. The sequence continues at coordinate 36,451,235 of NW_027526460.1, forward strand.
TGTCACTTCGTTGATGGTAAGCCATTACGGACACAAGATATCTGGCATACGAGCCATGGGCGTCGTAAGGATTTTGTCTTGAGAGGGAAAAACCCGTTGCGCCGTGGTGGGATGGGAGGGGGGGGGAGGAGTAAAATATTATTGGCGAAATTTTACGCGATTCAGATGCTATGTAGAAAAAGGGAGGAAGCCCTTTTATCCATTTTTAACGGTTACAAATTTCAGTGTTGGTTAACGCTCATACATCACAACGACAAACGACACCGTTGCATAACTGTAACATTTTATTAAAACGAACGATCGAAGGAGGAGGTTTCGGAATCAATTGCATATCGCGGAAGAACTAGCAATGTAAAGTTAAATAATGTTTCTGAGCAAGATTATGAAAAATTACTTTATACTTTTGGCCGATCCATTCTTACAGTCACTCATCCGTAAAAGCAACATAAGCTGTACAATAATTAAGTGCACGCATCGCAAAGTAATTCGCGCTAAAGAAAAGCTTGACCGCGACAACGTGTCGTCGCGGGAAGTATGATGGTCCTTTGAAGAGCGCGACTGATAGTGGGATAGATTCCCTCAGCGAATATAAGAACTGTATCGGGTATGCATTGAAGTCTGCGTTGGCAAAATTGAGCTTCACAGTTGAAGTTATTGAGATTGCGGTATTTTTTAACTGGTTCTAGAAGTTTTGCCTTGAAATCATGCTGCAATTTTTCCCTCAACGCCTTTGGGGGATACAATAAAAGTGAAACAAATGCGGGGATGCGTCCAAATTTTTCTTACTCTGCTGATGGCAGAGTACAAGAGACTCCACGACTATTTTTCAAGGGTTGCAGAATGTGCTCCAGTGCACGAGGCGCGCAATGATTCGTGGCCCACTGCCTCTTGTGCCAAGCTCTCCTGCTGCATCCTCGTTCTATGAATATAGGCCCGTAAAGAATTCTTCCGCTTTTATCCTGTGCTCCCAAACTTTTTTCCACCATGAGACGCAAGGTATGCTGCCCCTTTGGGCTCTCGATTTGTTCAGGTCAAATGTATATTTTCTAACAAATGGCCCAGAAAAAAAATGGCCCAAAAAACAAATGGCCCAGAGGATGCATGCTGATTCTCACTGACGCATTCTTCATTTTTAGAAGACTAGCTTCCTGGTGGAAACACGGCGGGTCCATTTATTACACAATATTAGAATTAAAAAAGAAACCGCTTTAAGTGACCTACGTATGCTTTAGCGAGTGAATGAAGAGAACAAGCACACTGAATAATTGATCCAATCAGCATGCATATCGCAGGATAAAAGGCATAATTCGGGTTCTCGTGAAACCCGCACACACGCAGAATAATTAGTGCGTTTGTCTTCGAAGAATGATGAGAATTAAAAAAAACAAAAAACCCGGCGACCTTTGCATTTGAGATGCGAAGACTGAGGAAACAACGGAGCTGGTGGTCCTCACTAGATTTCCTTTAGAGTTTCTTAGGTCTGCCCCTTTCTTAGGAGAAAGACCGTTAAAAGGCGAAGCTTTCTTTATGCAAACTGAATAAAACCAAAGTCGATTGATTGATTGATTGATTGATTGATTGATTGATTGATTGATTGATTGATTGATTGATTGATTGATTGATTGATTGATTGATTGATTGATTGATTGATTGATTGATTGATTGATTGATTGATTGATTGTGGGGGTTTAACGCGCCGACGCAACGCAGGCGATGAGGCGCACCGTAGGGGAGGGCTCCGGATTAATTTTGACCACCTGGGGATCTTTAACGTGCGCCGAAATCTCGAACACACGGGCGTTTTTGCTTTTCGCCTCCATCAGAAAAGCGGCCACCGCGGCCGGGAATCGAACCCGCGACCTCGTGCTCAGCAGCGCAACGCCTGAGCCACTGAGCCACCGCGGCGGGTATAAAATCAAAGTCCACAATCCACCCTCCTAAATCCCAAATTTCAAACTGCCAAAGTCCTTATGGCCCTAGTCTAAAACAGCTCACTGCTCGCAGACGCAAGCTCACTTCGGTGCATGGAGCAAAGGAGGTGCCCTAGACGGACTTTTCTCTGTTTTTGTTGTTTATCCTATGAGGTAAACACTGTGGCCACAACTGGCTTAGGCACGAAAGTTTCTGAAATCAGGAGTTAATCATAATGACTAGTGTATACGCTACGCTAGCGGTGGCGGGTACCGGTACCCGACTCCGCATGGGCGCATTCGTTCCGGATCGGGCTGCACCAACGGTTGAACGTTGGGTTTGCCGATTTCACCTGTCGATTTCAACGAAATAGGGCTTGCATCCTTTGCCTTTCTAACGGACGCCCCAAGTGTGGCTCCAGGCGACGCGGCGAACAAGCCAGCAGCTTTGCAACATCGTGAAATTCTGCACTGTGCAGCGGAAACCTGGTGAAATTTAGGGGCTACTGGTAGTAAGTTAGCAGTATGGCTATACCAGACAATATCTGGTTAAAAGATGATGAAAAAGGCGTGTTACTTCTTTGTACCATAGTTTTCTGACCCTGATTGGAAGCTTTTACGTCTCCTAAACACCAAGAGTGACTCGAATTACTGGTCTGCATGCGTGTTTTAATGTGCTCGATGAGGGTTATTCGTTTTCAACACCTCTTGAAAGGAACGAAAACTCAGATGTGATAATTTGTAGTTCAAACAAATCCCACTGAATCGCATCCTCCTAAATTCTTTATGCAAGACATCCCACTGGCGTTTTCTTTTTAAACAATACCTCACGAACTTGTTTTGTATGGCATGTTGATTCTACAAAAAGCAGTAAAATGTTAATTTCTCACAGATTAACTTGAGAGAACTATATACATTCAATGAGGTCTTATGTTCGAATATCAAGATAGGCAGAAATTACCGTTTACGCGCGGTATACCTGTCTATGCGAGCCTGCCTATAAAATGGAGTAGCTGTTCTTTTGAATAGCACTGCCACAAATATGAATAAAAAATATCGTATTAGTTCGCCCAACCCAATCGCGGTAACGTAATTATGAGGTAATTAAGCCGCCCCCTCAGCGATGGGATGGACAACAGCAACAATAACCGCATCTTAAAGACTATTTCGACAAATTGCTCTCACAGAAGAGATGGTGGAGTATGAAATACGTTTCAACGGTCGTACTTTAGTGCTGGTGAAATCTGGTGAACTTTTGTCCAGAGGCTGGTGCCGAACCCTCCTTCCTTGGATAAAACCAGCGCGAACTCAGAAAAAAGACGAAGGAAGTGCAACGCAAGGACAGCCGCTGGTCTAATAACTAAATTTTAATATCGGGAAGGGGGGATATAAATAGTCAACGCAAACAATAAAGTAATAAAAATACACTGCACATGGTCGAAACAAGTTTAAAAAGGTGACGGTGATACCACAACTAGGTATACACATGTTACAGTCAAGACACACGCAGATATGCAAACTCTTTAGGATGGAGACACACGTTTGTTTGGCTTACACACATTTCACATCGTTCTGCTATGTGGAATGCCTCCATGATTTCGCGGGTTGTTTGATCACGGTGCCTAAATAAAATGTTAGTGGCAGGAAAATTAGGTTTGCATTGGCTGCACTTAGCACAATGCAAAGGAAGATGGGATGATACAGGGCCTTTTAATGACAATTCATGTTCTCAAGCGCACGTTGATACAGCCGAAAGTTTGTCCAAGAATGTCTTTCCAACTAGCACAGATTGCAACCCCCTCTTTCCATTCTGGCAACGCTACTCGCCAGTCTACTTACGTGGGAAAACAGGTTGCGAAAGGTGGCAAGAGGGTCCAAAAGAGCTTACGGCCGTGGAAGTCATGCAAATACTTCGGCCACACACTCAGAGGCACCTTGCCCGAGTTGCAAAGGAGGGGGGGGGGGGGGAGGGGGGAGGGGAAAGAGGGGGCACTGGGCACTGTGCAATAAACGGATGCATTAATTTTGTTGATGCTGATAGTCCTTTGGGGGTAACACGGTGGCTGCTAACGGAGTCGAACCGATTATTATATTCACCAGGATCTCGTTTCTTGAAAATATAGCCTTTCGAAACGGTGCAAACAAAGAAAATACATGTTCCGACTCCAAACAGCAGCTTCTGTCCAGAAGGTTTTGCAGGTGCAACGCTCAGATAAGCCAGCCTTTCAAACAAATTTGACACGCCGCGTGAGTGGCTCAGCGCCTGCTTTTAGCAGTGAGAGAAAAATGGCTAAGAAAAAACCCAGGCGGAGCTAATCCGGATAGGCACAAAGTAGGTGTCGAATTCGTCTGAAATGACAACTTCATCGTTTCAAAGAAAAAGAAAATGCCTGACCTGAATTTGCACGGTAATGGCTTTCAGCAGTGGCTGGCTTGCATCTTTTTTGGTGATGTTTGCGTGCGTTCTCTCTGAAGAAAGACTATCGTAACGAACCCCCTTCCCCCCCCCCCCCCCCCCACCCCTTCCGTTTTTTGGGGGGAATTTGGTTCGCGATTAACTTTCTAAATAGATTCCGATCATCACTGTCAGCGGGGTAATAAGCAAGCACGAGGGGAGAAGAGGGGATCAGGAAGAGGGGGAAGGGTGGGAAAGAAAGGGGGGGGGAAGTTCCTCTTTTGCGCCCCCCTGCCGACGCCCATGGTACGCGCCTTCGATTTTTCACCGACCTACCGCAAAACGCATGGGTTATCTCAAGACATTGAGTCCCGTTATAAACTGCCAGTGTTTCCTGTGTTGGCTACTTATCATGTAGCCTTTTTCGCATTTTCTTTTTTTTGCGCACCGCTGGATTTTTTCGAGTCATTGCCGCTTTCTAGTTCGCACTCCCTGCTGCTAACGACTTTATAACGAGGGTAAGACATGCGCTTTGAGGAGCGCGTGATTTTGAACTGCTACCGAAGTTTTTCAGTTCTTTTTTTACTTTAACGGTTCTGTATCAGTGACCGCGGATATTTTTTCCACCATTCGCGTTTTTCCTCACTCGCTGTATATATACCGAACTTATTAGATGAGAACTACTTGTGAATGAGCTATCTACAGCTCACTACAAGAAAGTCAGAGCTGAAAGTGGTTCGTGTAAAGGGAGAAAAGAGCGTTCGGTCACAGCACTTGTCGCCTGCCCTGGAATCTGTCAATCGCGTTATCTTTTGCCTATGGGCAACGTGCTAGGCAGGAAAACAAACACAGCTCTTGCGCACACACCTGGACAAATACAGGAGCGGTGGTATAAAGAAGCGTTAATTTCATTTTTATCGCGTGGTGCTGCACGCGGCGAATACAGTAGCACGAAAAATACAGTAGCCACTTCTTACAAAGCTACTTCCGCGCTTATAGTAAGTACCCCGCTCGCTAAGAATCTTGTTGATCTCAACGGTCCATTTGTTAAGCCAGTTTTATAAAAAAATAATAAATACAGCTGCGTTTTTTCTTCCCGAAGTGAGCATGTGTTGGTTCGAATCTTTTACTGCTGAATAGTGATTGCGTTTTTTTTTTTTTTCCGCTTTCGCTTGTTCGTTTTTTGGCGCGAATCACTGATATACTGGTTGATATACTGGGGAAACCTGTGTTCGAATCCCGTTGAACTCAATTACGTTTTTCATTTGCTCTTTACAGCGGTTACCATTTTTTGTGCCGGATAACAACAATGACAAAACTTTTTTTTCGAACAAGGGGGCACTAAAGGCTTTCGCCGTTATACATGTAACGAAATAATGGTTTGTCCGCGCGAAGCATTGCGGTAGCAGGCATGTCCTATCTACTATACAAGGCCACAGCGATGGCGGATAAAGAGCCAGCAAATTTCTGCCTCTAAACTCTAAAGACGAAAACAAGAAGAAGATGCAATGAGGGATTTCGTTTTTCACCGGAAATCGAGATAACAAGCGGACAGGTGACCAGCGCTCCAGGATAAGCGTACGGGCACGCGTTAGGCTTCTGGGGAGACAAACAAGGGCTTTCGTTCCGTTTGTTGGCAAATGACAAAATTCTAAAAATAGGCGGTACGAAAAAAAAAAAAAAAAAGAAGAAGCGGTGGGTGAAACCGCCGTCAGTTGGCACCCTAAAATCGGCCCGCTCTCCCTGGGAAAAGACGCAGCAACGAAAGAAAAAATCAATAATAGAACACTCACAGCGAACCTAAGAACAAGAGGAGAGATGGAAAAAAGGAAACAGCAAAGAAATATATGCATCCTCAGCGGCAGGCAGTCATTAAAATGACGAGGAAGCGACGCAGAAGAAGACGAATTAGTCATTAATCATGTGGGGAGGCAAAAAAGAGACTGGCAGCTGAGGGAGCGTCACTCCTAAGCAGGGGTGCGCCTTCATTTCTCCGCGTTTCTGTGCGGTGTTATCGTTCCTCTTTTTTCGCTTTTCGCCGACTCTTCGCGGAGCGGAACTATAGACCGGTTATTGAGGCAGCCGCGCATCCATTCTTCAACGTCTCATTACATTGCATTAGCGCGACTCAAGGCTCCGACGGCGAGGCCGGGCATCCCCCGCCGCGGATGGTCCGGGCGCCACGGCGGTCTCCACCAGGAGCCACCTAATGCGCCCCAAAACCACCCGTCCCTCGGCTGAGCCACGAGACCGGCTGATCCTCCCGACTCGAGCGGCAGGTGGCGCCGTAATCGCGTCTCTCTGGAGCTCTTCCTCCTCGTATTCTCCCAAGTCTTCTCTGGGGTCCGCCATCGAGGAAACGAGAACAACCCCCGTGCGTTCTCTGACACGCACGCTTCATTCGGATGCAAGCGCAGGTAGAACTCAGTTTTTTTTTTTTTTGTGTATCCGGTAGCACCTGTTTGTCCAGAGGCTACGTGACGACGGTGTTGCTGAAAAGATTGCTACACGATGATTTATGTACTTTTCGACAATATTTCGCATTCTTAATCCCATCACCTCTCCTTCTCCTGCGCAGTGGGAGTGGGCGCTGACCCGCTCGGCACAGGAGCGACAACAAGCCCTGGTGCAATGAGCCCTGCATTCCGCACAAGACCGCGTCCTTCCTGGACTTGGGAGCCTGACCACTATCCCATTACAGCATCCCTTTTTTGCTCCTAAAAAGTTTCTTCCTCCTCCTTCTCCTCGTGCATGCTGAAAGCATTGGTGGACTTACTTATAAAACAAGATTTTTGTTTTATTATGAAGAAAGAGACAGGAATGAAATATATATCGCACCAGACCGGCATTGTGGAGGACGTGGGTTCGGATCCCACCCGGCGGGCATTTTTTCACCACTTTCTTTCTGACTAAAAAAATTCTTCATTTGTTTCTATGACCTACCCCGCATTCCCCCCTTTGCTTTCCGAGATTTTCTTGACTGCCAACCCTTATTCTGTCTTAATTCACCGAGCCCCTCATTTCCCATTTCTGATTCGCTACACGTATGTATGTATGTATGTATGTATGTATGTATGTATGTATGTATGTATGTATGTATGTATGTATGTATGTATGTATGTATGTATGTATGTATGTATGTATGTATGTATGTATGTATGTATGTATGTATGTATGTATGTATGTATGTATGTATGTATGTATGTATGTATGTATGTATGTATGTATGTATGTATGTATGTATGTATGTATGTATGTATGTATGTATGTATGTATGTATGTATGTATGTATGTATGTATGTATGTATGTATGTATGTATGTATGTATGTATGTATGTATGTATGTATGTATGTATGTATGTATGTATGTATGTATGTATGTATGTATGTATGTATGTATGTATGTATGTATGTATGTATGTATGTATGTATGTATGTATGTATGTATGTATGTATGTATGTATGTATGTATGTATGTATGTATGTATGTATGTATGTATGTATGTATGTATGTATGTATGTATGTATGTATGACGGAACTAAATAGGTCGCGAAAAAGAAGCGTATATTCCTACCGTATATTCCACATACATTCTCAGACACCTTAGTTTCTTCTGTTGTGCTTCGCATATACCTGCAGGATAAATCAAAGCCTGAGAGGAAGATTATTTCTTCAATTCGCCCGCAAGAGATCCGCCAGAGGCCGCAGAATACATGCGCGCATGAAGCCACGAGGAAAGCAAAAGTTCACATTAAGCTTAGCCGGTGGTGTCCCCAAGCGTAACCCCAGAAAGAGAGACGGTGGTAAAACACATTGCGGTCGCGGCGTTGAGGGCGTGACAGGACGTGGTCATAACCCATCGCCGTCGGCGAGGCATAAACCGCCTGCGCAGTCGACTGTTAAAATTTATTGCGGCCTCCTTAGTGGCCGGTGAAGATGTGCGCGCGATATAGCCTCTTAATCGCGCTAAATAATCTCTCCACGGCTCGTTGCGCCCCCATCCTCGGAACGGGTAACATCCGCGACAATGAGTGCACTTTAGAGATAGACGCCCCGGGGAACACGCATGCCCGCACTTTGCGTTGCGGATATGGTGAAAAGGGACAGCCTGTTTGCTTCTTTCAACAGGCCATCGTGCGTGTAGCTGGCCTGCTGGGGTGTACATATAGCACAGACCCAAGGTAGAGAGTAAAGGACGGTTCTAAACGACACTAGCAGAGTTGCCAAGAAAAAATGGAGCTGTAATATGGAAAGTGGAGTTAGAAAAGAAGCAAGAAGCGGACGACATCAGTGGTGATAATGGGGGTGGGTATGGATCGCATCATATGATGATGAGGAAGAGGAGGATGACGGTGAAAGTAATGGTGGCGACTATGATAATGCCATTGTCCCACGGTAATCTCGTGTGTTCCGAAAATAGACAATTCAATTCATAGGAAATAGGGGCAATGGAATAGGAGGGGAAAGGACAACGATGACGACGATGAGGAGGATGATGGCGATGGTTAAGAAAAAGAAGGTGTAGATCTCTCAGCAAGTATACAGTTAAAACTTGATGCAACGAACCTCTACGTAACGAATTCCTGAATTGAACGAATTTTTTCGATTCCCCATTTCCAGCTCCATTGAAACTCATGTACGTATCGCGGCCTCTATGTAACGAAGGCGGTGCGACGGTTAATCTTGATGTAACGAATTTGCTGCGCTGATAAGACATTGTTTTTTGCCCTTTTTCTGAAAGATTGGCTGGCAAAATGCACTAATCTATCGAATTTTGCCCGCACCGCAAGCTACCGTGCGTTTCCACGTGTGAGTGCGGGGTCGGTCCTGTCGGGGTGTAGTCGCGCGTCTACACTGCTATCTGTGGCATCGGTTCGTCGATGATGATTTATACTGCCAGAAAACGAAAAGTTTTGTCTTTCCAAGACGAGCTCGCAGTTTTAAACGCGGCCTCCGCGGGCGGGAAAGAACGTCGCCGCCTGGTACAGTATTTCAGCTAGCACCCTCTCCCCAATTTCGAGTGCGGAAAAAGAGCATCAAGTTCGGGGAAGTTCCTTTCAGCATAAATTTGGTCCTTGAAATGTGTTAAGGCACCAAAAAGTGTCAAAAGCAAAACTGATATTTAAGTTACGTTTGTGAATACGGGCTTATAAGTGACCTTGGTTCTTGGGAGTGCCGCGTAGTGATTACACTCGTGGGAAAGCAGCCGGTGGAAATCACGCAGTTTTTCGCGGTGAAATAAATGATTTAAAGGTGAGTTCACCGTCACTAATGTCTAGCATTTTGGTTTCGTTTATAATTCATTCACGCGAGCCTTAACTCTAAACCTGCATGTAACGAAAACCTGCGTGTAACGAAATATTGCGAATTTTCGTCAACTTCGTTATGTTTAACTCTACAAAATGTTGCATGCCGTCTAATATAACAGCAGACACCAGAGAAGGAGTCCGACCAGAATCGGATAACTTCCTGTTACACTGGCATTTCTCGTTTGGACAGGAGACAGATGGGCTTTCTTCCATAGTTGGGAACTTAGCGCGCCAGCTTTATTCTCCCGTCTTGCTCACAGCGCACGGGCTCTGCCATAACTGTCACTCTGACTGAGTACTTTAATGGCTCAACCCAGGCATAAAATCTAAACGGTGCTTTTGAGGCCGTATTCCAGTGTTTGTAGCTTGAGACGAGGATGGCGCACGCTGGCAGGAGGGGAAAGGAGGAATACTGCAGTGGTGCTTCTTTGCTTTGCGCGCATGCGCTCTTGATGCGTTTACCACGTAAGCAGAATGCGCGACTGCAAGGTACGCCTCGTACTAAGGAAAGTTGCAAGTTGCAAGCCAGCGTTTAAACAGTACGAAGCGATTATTGCGTACTCGAGACGCAAGCCAATTCATCCCGCATATTTGCTATCTGAGAGGTCATGAACCAATATGAAAACTTCTATGAATGATACCACACGACGAAATATTCTTCTCACATTTTAATTCTATCAAATACTACTTGTAAATGAAAAATGACCCTGTTTGCACTTCTTGTAGATCGGGAAAGCAGAAAAATCTTAGCTAGGCTGTTCCTATCGAAATTTGGGTTCGAGAAGAATAATGGAGCTTTTTAAAGGTCCTTGCAACACTTTTTCAAATTTTTTTTTTCATCAATTGGCAGTGAACGCGGGTACGCGCCAGCCCAACATCCCCATTTGCTGCGATGCGCCAGGTTGTTGCGAACAGGGGCACGAAACGGCGGCCCGACCTTATCTTTAAAGTCACGCTTTGAGGTTAAGGGCGCCAACTAATACCCGATGGTTGGCGTGAGTTTGATGTTGCTTGCTACGTAGTTTGGCTCACCTTAAAAAGCCACGAAGACGAATTACAACCTAGTTCAGTTTAAAAAAAGAGGCGTTTGGTAACTCCCTCAGCTGTATTACAGCCTCGCAAGATAATTTTTAACAAAATAGAAAACGAGAAAATTATTGAACATCTTTCAAATTTCGCGCCACATGTCTGTGATGACGCAATATAGGAACCAGGGGCGCAATAGGGAGAAGACACTAGAAACATAGTTATCAGTGTGTTTAACGCACGTTACAATTCCCATGATACGATCTAACAGAACCAGAGGACTCACTACAACCGCCCAGTCATCGTCGGTCGGCGGCCGCAAATTGGCTGCGACGTCAGCATACCAGCTCTCAACTTCCACATACCAACTCAAGGGGATTGGCCTATGACCATGACAGCTGCCGTGAGAAACTTACGGCCAATCCTTACTTTCCATTTATCCAGACGTCAACGTACGAACCCACAATCCTGACACACCCACTCAGGGGGATTGACCAGTAACTATAGCTTGTATCCACTGGCGAGGCACGCATGTAGGCAATCATGTAAGTGCACCGTCACTGGTTACATCGGGCACCGCGGGATGGCGGTACTTGTCCGTGCTATGCACATGATTTGTGTCGGACGTTCCAAACTCTACCTCACCGAACGCAAAGTAATGTCTCGACTCCAATGCGAGTGTGACTCCAATAACATCTCTCCAATAACATCTCTAATAACATCTCTGCGACTCCAATAACATCTGCGACTCCAATAACGACTCCAATAACATCTCTGTTGACACCGCCGTTAAGAATCGGGTTGAAACGGAGCAGACGACGCACGCCGGCGTTTTTTTTTTTTTTTTTTTTTTTTCTGAGGCGTGCGAGCGCAGTGGCACAAACCGCGCCATGTCCATGGTGCATCGGCCTTGTCTTTGGCCGTTTCCAGTGTTGCCAAGAGAAGAAATTGACAGCTAAACTTTTCAGTGAATATCACCTGTAACATCACCTGTCATTTGCCTATTAACGATTCGCGAATTCTCAATGGTGTGAAGAATTATTCACAATATCGGATCCCAGTTGGCCAATTTATACCGCGCATCGAGTATGATTTATAATTCTCGCAGAACTTAACGACAGTGCCTACAACGTACTGTAGGGAGCAAAAGTCTGGATTCCACGCCAACAGTATTAGAAGGACAGCGCATCGCCACCACAAGAGTTTGAAAATTCCCAACTGCGCACCTGCTTACATGTACAGTCTATGTCAAAATTTTCAAGGCCATGGCGAAAGTGCGTAGGGTGAAAACATTTCGAAGTACAAGCTCACCTATAGAGCAAGTCTGAACTGCTTTATACGTGAAAGCTAGAGAAAACGCCTTTCTTTCTTACTGTCATAAAATATTTTGGTCACAGTTGAACGTTAAGCTTATTGTTTGAAATTTCTAAAGCACATAAACCTTTGGCGTGGGCTAGAAAGTTTTCACAAAGACTCTGACAAGAAAATTTTGAAAAAAACTTTGGCAAAGTGTACACCTGTTGGTTTTCTCCCCCAAGCCGACGCGCGCTTATAGTCTGCGGAAAGGCCGCTTGGTTGCGGTCGTGGACTCCAGAGTTTTGCTCCCGACTGTACGTCCGAGATTACACAGATTCAGCCCTTCTCGCTGTCCAAAGGCATGACAACGCTTAGATTTGAAAACTACGCGCTAACCGCGAAGTCTCAACTCGGGTCAACGTTCCGAGCCAAGTTTCTCAAAATAAAATAAAAAAAAGCGCCCGGTGCTAACACGGAACCACTGAAAATAAGGGCGAGCGGAGCCATTCAGAACGAATTCATCCACTTTACATGGAGAATTTAGTCGGCATTTAGAGCGATGATCCTTTACTTAACATCGCACGCAGTCAAGTCACGTGGCAAAGACGACGGTGCCGCCGGTCCGCCCGTTATCCGCATGCGTCCGAGCGGCGCGTCAGGGGACTCATCAGGGCGCAATTAACCTCTCCTAATGGCCAGCCGCGCGTCATTCTTTGAGCCGCGAAACAAGAAGAAACACGCGTGAAAAGCGCCGCTGCTGGAAATCACACCCTTTGTGTTTCCGATGGCATGTGTCCGCAATTTTCCACCTGGTCCGCCCGTGTGCAAGAAAAAAGACTGCATTAGCTGCGTTTTCCTTCTCTGTTTTAGCGCTAACGAAGTTTAGGTTAGCGAGCTTTTAAACGCGCCCGGGCAGAAATACCCGCGGATAATATGCGGCCTGCTGGTGCGAGCGGGCGTGGTGGAGCTCCACATAGTGTATGCGCGACCCCGCACACGTCAGGTGCTACCCAGGGGACCTTTGTTTCCGTGGCGTGTCTTAAAGAAATTAATTTATGCAAACGGGCTTCGTCGCGTAAGCTGCTTCGTTAAAAATCTAAAAAAAAAGCTTTTTTTTTTTGTGCTTTCAAGTTACTTTACTGAGAAACGCCCTGAAGTGGGTGCATACGGCTGAGGCCATCTGAATGATTGAATGAGCGATTTATTTATTTCATCACGTCAGCAAAAGATGTTGCACGTAAGCGAAAATTACAGGCGACGCTTAGAACTTTCGAAGAGCGTGAAGGCGAAAGCCTTGTTGGATCTTCTGTTGAATTCTCTGTAGAGCTCGTGTTGAACTTTCTGTTCACCTTTATCCATACCCACTTCCTTCGTACGGCTGTTACATCGAGCAGCATTTCGGGCCTCTTTCGGCGTGCCGTGCTTTCTCAGTGTTCCCTCTGCCAACGGCAGGGTGTGGTGCGCCGTCACCCATAGTGATCATGAGACAACGGAGCAACGTGTACTGTGGTGGGGGCATAGTTAGGATGATTTTTATATCGAGGAGGGCACACTTCGCAGTATCTGGCATAATGATAAGTTTTAATCACTGCAAATAATCCTCAGGAGTCGCTTGTGTGTATACTTGCACAGTAAAAAAAAAAGAGAAACAGACAAAAAAGGAAACTTCGCTCTGCACAACTGCTTTTCTCTCTCGCGGAAACCATCGAGAATCAGGGAAAAATTCGAACTCGCATTGACTGAAGGGCCACGAAGCACGGTACACAATTATGTTGTCCGGCTAAGTCTGCAGCCATGATTCGAGGAAAAATGGCCGGTTGTTGCAAGTTCGTTGCCTCAAATACTGGGCTGCAAACTGCAGAGTGTTGAAGCCATTTAGCGCCGACATCGACTGTGCGAACGCACACAGCCTTCGCAATCTGCCTGGAGCAGTTGTGCTTGAGGTCGATAGGCAGTTTGGAGCCATTTACTTTGGAAAGATGTGGTCGAAGAGTTCGTTTATAGCTCCTCTGATGTGAGAGAATTCCGCCCCCTCAGACTCGAGTGGAAATTGCGCCTGAGAAAATTGGGCGAATAATTTGTTTTTATTGAAATGCTGGGACGTCGTTTGTCACCGTTACAAACAACCTGCACATTACTACCCTCCGTATGAAAAAAAAAGAATGAATGAATGAATGAATGAATGAATGAATGAATGAATACAATCATTGTTAAATTTGGAAGTATCGTTTTGCAGCCGCATTCTTTCTTCCCTCCGCCGACGTCAAACGTCCCACGTCCTAAGAATTCATAAATTATTTAAAATCCTGCATAAATTTAATTGCTTTGTAAATTAAATAGCCTTTTTGTAAGATCCCTCTGCAACCAAAGCGATTAAATACATTAGAGGCATTTTAGTAGGCAGCCTAAGGAACCCCAATACTATCCAGCGAGAATTCTTGTGGGTATTCGAGAAATAGAAAAGGAGCGTTATAATACAGCTGAGTGCAGCCAAAGGATGCATCCTGCTTAGCTCTACATTTTCAGAAGCAAAAGAGAAAAATCGCAAGAAAACCAGTAGCCCGTTTCAGCTCCTCTACCTGATAGGTTAACGAGGACTATAGTTGGAGGCAGACAGGGATAGGACTAGTCTATTTACTAGTAGCAGCCTTATTAGATAATTGCGTAAAAACAGCTCGTCAGAAATAAGCGGGAAAAAAATATAGAACACCATCCCTTGTTTGTATCCGCACCAGTTGTGGAGAAAAGTGTTTTTATCAAGGTGTACACTGTAACTGCGAACACGAGCAAGGCCTAAATTACCCCACCTAACTACTTTAGAACCCAAGACACAACGAAGCAGGTTATCAGCACGCCTTAACGCTCGCTCACAAAGTTTCCGTACACTGCGTCCGATAAGTTTACCGCATTTTAACCAATTGAGTTACGAAGCGTTCGCACTGTTTAGTACTCAGCATCGCCGCCGGACAACGAAGTCCCTTCAATGTAAAACGAAGAATCAAACTTAAAAAAAAATACATAGAATTGAGCTATAATGAGGTCAATAAACACTACAAACGGGAGGTCGGAGTAGTTTCAACGTCCCCACCCCTAAGAGGACACACATGCAGAATCGCGGTGAAAGAGTTTCAGTCACGACTTTCGTGAGGAACAAGAGCCAAGCGCCGGAAAGCACGGGACAATTAAGGCCGTATAGATACGCACGCGGGAGGCCAGAAATTGTCTCAGCAGCAGCTGCCTACCCCTTTGGGTAGGTAAATGACGCTACATGCATGGCAGCATCGATGCGAGACGAATACACTGTTGCCATGTTTCATTTGCAGATAATGGTCCCGGCGCGGCCTGCAAAAGCACTGCTTTTCCGCTGTACACACCGACGACCCGGCGCGGAGGCAACACGTCTTACAAGAACCTCTCTGCATGCATTCCTCTAATTCGGGTGGCGCAGTTGTAAAAGTGAGCGCATAGCGCACGTCCGCCCACGGCGCTGGCCTGTGGAACAATTAGTCGCGCCACGCGAAGAATGCTATCACTAAATTGGCCAGAAATTTCGAGAACGCACCCGCTGAGCCGTTTGCCCGGGGCGCCCTCTTTAACTGCTATCTGGCGCCGCGGCGGCGGCGGGCCGCTTTCATTAGATTACGACATACGTTGGCTACTGTTTTCGCTTCCCCCTTTGCTTCGAATGCACCCCAGCAGTGCAGCGGTGTCGGGCGAGCGAGGAAGGTTTAAGTGGCGCGCCCGCCACTTAAGAGTGGCCCGCCGTGATCTATGGTGTCGGCGTGCGGCCTTAACCTGGAAAGGCTCGTATTTCAGCGCCGTCGAATCGACTCGGCGTGAGCTGGCGCGCTTCACCGCGCGCGCTCTTTCGCTGTCATCGGTGAGCGCTCAAGCCTCGCCGCCGAGTGTTCGAGATAGGCGAAAGTGTACATGCGCGGTTTCCGCGGCGGCACACGTGCCTGCCGGGTCTCCCCCGCCGCGGGGGTGCTTTGTAAGGGCCCATCCATGACTGATTTCGGCGTAGGCGGTTCGAGAAGGGGTTCAAAGCCCACCACAGGCGGCAGCGTCGAGATCACGACGGCGTATATGCGCCTGAGTCGACGGAGATGGCGACGCGCATCTCGCACTCCAGCTCGCTAGCGAGCTCGGATAGCCGTATACCTTGCACGAGCAAATGTTATATAACATTGTATGTTCGCACAAATAGAGCTGTCTATGATGTAAATAAAAAGTATCAATCAGATTGCCGTCTTGCCGGAGCAAGGCTTCGGATACGAGGCACGTTCGCCGCAGCGGAAACCAACCGCTGGAGTATCCGTGTCACACTGTACGGGTCAGACCGGGGACCGCCCAATACCAATGCAGTGGTCTCGCCAAGGACCGATAGCTGGTCCGTTGCTAGGTTGATGTGAAAGCTCGCCTAGTAAGTCTATAAAATGTCTTCTGGACCAATGCCCACGTATATATACACCCGCGCCTGTGACTGGCCAAAAATAAAGAGAAGCCACATGCCAGGGATGCCGACGTACTTGCTTGCCCCCTCCATGTACTTTCCTTGCTTGTTGGTTCCCTCAGCCGCAGGGTTCGGGGTTCACGCACTCGGGGACTTTATCATTTTTGTTAATAAAAGCTATCTGAAATGCGCGGAACCTGCTTCTAATTGATTTGATTTGATTTGTTTTGATTGATTGTGGGGTTTAACGCGCCGACGCTTCACTGCCGATGAGGGCGCGCCGTAGTGGTTGACTCGGGATTAATTCTGACCATTTGGGGATCTTTAACTTGCGCCGAAATCTCGTACACACTGGAGTTTTTGCTTTTCGCCTCCATCAGAAAAGCAGCAGCCGCGGCCGGGAATCGAACCCGCGTCCTGACGCGTGCTTGTACATTTCTGTTAAAACATGCGGACGCAATCGTGGCACACGAGCCTCCTTAGCGGGACATCTCTCTCTCTCTCTCTCTCTCTCTCTCTCTCTCTCTCTCTCTCTCTCTCTCTCTCTCTCTCTCTCTCTCTCTCTCTCTCTCTCTCTCTCTCTCTCTCTCTCTCTCTCTCTCTCGGCGCGCGCGCGCGGGGGGGGGGGGGGGGAGGCTTAGAAATACGGAGCGAAAGAGAGAAGAGGGAGGGAGAGAGAGGGAATAAACGTTTATTATAATCATCATGGAGTGGCAGGGTCCCTAGTCCAGGACTCTTAGATATTTGTTTGCTGCGATGGCTCCCTTCACCAGACGAAGCTGATCTTCGAGGTCGAGGCTCGACAGCACTCTATCTCACTGTTCACAGGAAGGGGTACGTATTGGCTGTAGTTGGGGGTTCGCTGCGCGCGCCTATGGGACGTGGTAGAGTGTACCCGTCTCCTCGCTGAAGCGGTAGAGCGGGAAGTACAGGTTGGAAGCGTTGAGGTGTGCTTCTGTCGGGTGTGGGAACATATTCGTCTCTAAGAGGCGGCTGATTCTTGAGGTTCATTGCCCTAGCGGTCAAACTGTGCACTCCCAACCCCAAGGGTAGTGTGTCCGCATAGATGTATGTTCGGTAGCGAAAAATTTGAACCCAGGTGGTTGCGACCATTGGCGCCGTGGTGAGAAACACTTGGTTGCAACTATACGGGAATAACATTCTCCTCACTACTTGAAGAGTGCAGCCTGCACGTTCGACAACATCACCTCCACACTTTCACTCACGGCAGTGAGGAGTAGTGTTGCGACCTGCTCCTCAAGCTTGGTCAGGCACGACCTCCTTTCCATCGAACGGCCGTGGTCAGACTATAAGTGGCTATGGCAATCTGCATCATCCCATCCCTATGCCACTGATGTCTGTTATGCCAGAAAAATGGGAACCGATGATGAGGGGGGGGGGGGGGGGTCGCGTAGAGCTGTGACATACGCACATTTATTAC
Organism: Haemaphysalis longicornis; assembly: GCF_048455015.1. Taxonomy (NCBI): domain Eukaryota; kingdom Metazoa; phylum Arthropoda; class Arachnida; order Ixodida; family Ixodidae; genus Haemaphysalis; species Haemaphysalis longicornis. The sequence continues at coordinate 36,469,066 of NW_027526460.1, forward strand.
GTGACGATGAATATTATAACAACTTTGTTGTCTATTTAGAGTAGGCTACTTCCTCAGGATGGTTTCCAGGTTGGTTCAGTGTGACTACCGAGTAATGCAACTCTGCCGCTTACATAGAAGACACGTCTATCTTAACTAATCCCATCATGCATCAAAAAGCAACTCGAAAAACACCAGCTGCTGTAATTTCAGGACGACACCAAAGTCGGCCGTACGGTGATGAACCTGTTAGGTGCGGCGCTTAAATGGAGACGCGAGGCAGCAGGTCGGGTCTCGCAAGATGGCTTCCGGACTCAATCAGGCGAGCACGGGGCATTCGCATTTTACGCCGTTGTCTTCGAGCTACCGGCTGACCAAGGAACACGGGACATATCCCTCGCTCAGGGATTGTACAAAACTCAAAGACGTTCGTCAAAATTTCCGCCGAGATTTCGCCAAGATTTCACCAGAAGTCTGTTCATTTACTTCACGCACGTGTGCGAGCGTGGGACAGGCAAAATAACATGTCGCTATAGCATAGTACCATACCGATGACATAGCAAAGGATGCTTAGATACTCATATCTAAACTGCACTTTGTGTTCTCAGAGAGCACGTTTCTAATTTTATTTCACCCTTTTCCTCCAAAATTGTCATATAACCACAACAAGAGTATAAATAATGCAGAAGCACGTGCGTGCGCACGCGCACACGCGCACAGGTACGCACACAAACACAAGCACAAAAAAACACTGCTCTAGAATGAGAAAAGGCAAGGGTGCTTGGAATAAAGAGCTCAGAAGACAGCGCAGACATCGAGGCGCCAGACTGCAGACTGCTCTTGTAGCGCCACCAGGACGCCCACAATCATTAGGTTATTTATCTAGCCGTTAATCAAAGCAACCGAGGAAGAAGAGTGCGCTCGCGGGCAAGCCTAATGGTCAATTTTCCGCCCCGATCGTCACCGTGGCAGGGGGAGAGCGTGGGACAGCGTGTGCGGGAGAGAAAATGCTTTCGTTGACACGTGGAAAGAGGGGATATCTGTATACGGCACAGTGCGAGTCTGACCGCCCGCCAGCGCTGAGTTCTCGCGGAGACTTTTCATTCATCATCCGTTCATGGCTGAACGTGACTTCCACCGAACGACGGAATCGAGCAAAATGGGACTGAACAAAAAGAAGATGGGCAATAGTGACGTCATTGACCATGCGGGTCAAGACCACGTATTTTCCGGGAATAACGATCTAAAAGGATGAATGTGCAGGAGCAACAGCGTCTAAAAGCCAAAAAGGAAGCATTCTTCTCTTTTAATTATTTCATTTCTCGATTCATTTCATTTATCAGGAAGGTATCGGGAAGTTGCTTATCACTGATTTCTTGGAAATAGGCTACGATCGAGAAGAGGACGCAGAAAAACTATGGACCCAGCAGCTAGCGGATGTCGTATCGTGCATACCATGGCTGACGTACATGGGAAGCTGTACTGTCCTTCGTCTGTCAGCGAAGCTGTTAGTGATATGTCGGTCAGAATTTTTCATGCTGTAGTTGCCGGCATTGACCTAGACCGAATAAGAGTTGCTGTGACACGAGACTTAATGCGCCGTGCTGTTTCATTGTGGCTTTGCGTATGGCGCGATTGCGTGCAAAGGCAGGTACTGTGCAAAGGAAAGTTTGACATCCACCTGAATGCAGCCATACGGCTACAAAGGAAAGCTATACAGCTTCCTCAGAAACTTCGCAGTTGGCGAAAAATTCGTCCTGGTCCTGGATTCAAACCCGGGACCGCCGGTTATGTAAAGCAGTGGCCCTCGCCAATTGAGCTATCCAGGAGGCTAGCCGTTTGTATCGCGAGAGAGAATCGGTCGACAACTCTTACTCTACCCACAAAGTGGAGTAGAGTAAGTTTCTGCAAAGGTGAATTTGACATCCACCTAAGTATACGGCTAGGTCATCATACCGTACGGTCGTCATACATCACCGGCCTTCGTATTGCACGTTCTAACCAATTTAATCGAAAGAGAAACTGAGCCCGAGTTTCTGCACGCTCACTGGGTTGTGCAACGCCCTACATTCCCATGGCACATGTCGAGAGCATATCCATTCGTTATTTTTTGGTTTATTTCATTTGCGTTCATAGAAAAGCTCCGTCCCGCGTGAAAGGCGAATTTCTTATAACTAAACATCATAGCGCATGCAAGTAGTAATATAAAAAAACAAAAACGAAATACGGCTCTCCGAAGGCTCACGTAAAGCCTGTCCACCATGTCCTCTCAGTTTCCCTTTCTTTCTTCAAGAAAAATCTCGTACCGTGACGAATGATCGAGGCATAGACATCGCGTATGGCGTACGACCACTTAACTCAGGGCGATTACCAAGTGATAAGGCCGGAAATTACACGCTCGTTAAGATTGACCGGCGTCTTCTTCGTTGGAGTCACGATACCGTATATGCTGAGAGCTGTCGCGCGTTCCACAACTGCTCACTCGCATATACCTTCCGGGTAGCCTTTGCACTTGATGTTTGGTGCCATTTTCATCGATGCGGGTGTGGGCAGTAAATAGAGAAAAGGAGGAGGTCGTGGCGTGTTTATTTACCCATTTCGGGGTCTAGCGTTCATTAAAATCTGTCCTAAATAGTGTGACAAAAAAGAAGGAGAAGCACAACTGTCCCGAACGACGCAAGAAACCCCACCAATAAAATCATAGTCATGTCTCGGTTGGTTTCACGTTTATGCAACCATGTGCAGCCTGAAAAAAGGCAATTGCGCTATTTAGGGGCTTTTAGCGTTGACATAAAAGCCGAGGAAGCGATAATGTATCCACTGGCTCATTTCGGGAACGCGTACTTTGGCCCCAGGCCAGGTTCGCGATTCGTGTAAAGTGGGCTAGCTGAACTGGCTGTAGTTTCCTAATATAAACAGGTGCCTTAAAGCCAGTAATTCAAATGCAATCAACGGTTCTGTGTTATGTCCAGTGTGTCGAACCGAAAAAAATACCGGCTCGGTTACGGTTCTGGTTCAGGCGAAATCATTTCGTTCCGGTTCAGTTCCGGTTCGACAAAATCGCGTACCGAACCGGTTCGCGAACCGTTTAGGGAGCTTGAACCGGTTTCCGAACCAGTTCGATGAGTTGAATTATCACTGAAATTAGAAAAAAAAAACATTTAGTAGTTTAAAACGACCGTCAAATCAAAATGCAAACAAAAAAATCCCGCCATCTCCACGACGTGAAGGATGATGAGAGGGGCGAAGCTAAGCTGCAATAGCGTCTGACATCAGAGACATTAAGGAAGAGCGGCTAGCTAACATTGACAAGAAATTAGATGGCCTGGCTATACTAGAAGTTAAAATAGAATCTTGCCAAACTCAGATTGATTTCATGAGTCGCGCCATTGATGTCCTGGAAAAGAAAATGGATGACTTGGACAACCGTAGCAGGCGCAATAACTTGATTGTTTACGGTCTCCCAGAGGTTGACGAAGAAACAAGTGATACGTTGGCGGACACCGTGAACACGACTATAATCAATGGAACACTGGAGTTAGATAAGGTTGCCATAGAACGGATACACCGGTTAGGTAAACCCGCACCAAAAAAAAACACGGCCAGTAATTTTTAGGCTGTTGGACTGGAGAGAGAAAACAGAAATTCTAAGAAGAGGATTCAAACTGAAAGGTACGTCGTTTGCTATCGGCGAAGACTTCTCGCCGAAAGTACGAGAAGTAAGGAAGAAGCTATGGGATAGTGCGAAGCCAAACCGTGAAAACAAAGAAAAGGTTACCCTTTCATTTGACAAATTGTACATTGACAAGCGCGCGTTCGTTTGGAGCGATGAAATGAACGACAAGATACCGATGAAAAAAAACGACCAAAATGCAAACAAAAGTTCAATGAAAGAAACCAAGCAAAAAGAAATCCCCAGCAGGCCGACGACTCGAAGCAACATGCAGTCAAAGAGCTAACCTTGCTGAACATAAATGCCCGGAGCATACTAAACAAGATAGAACAACTCGAGCATATCTTACTTGATTATGATCCTGACCTTGTGGCTATAACGGAGACATGGCTTTCCCCAGACGTATCCAGTCACGAAATTGCTCCCCCAAACTACTCAGTTATCAGGAAGGATCGGCCAACTCGAGGCGGAGGGGTAGCTCTATTAATTAAAAAATTTATTCCTTTCACATGTTTGCCTGAGGTAGAAAGTGCGGAGGCTGTTTTTTGTAAGATAACTTGCGACGGCTCGAGTATAATCACTGGATGCATTTATCGTAGCCCGTCCTCCGGTGAAGACGGTATATCTTTCGTCCAAGAATTTCTTTCGCAGCATGCACGTAGAAATCGTGTGATTATTATGGATGACTTCAACCTCGCTGATTTTAACTGGGCTACTATGCACCACACGTCTCCGTCATCGAAAGCACTGGTTAATTTAATGCTTGATTTTAACCTTCATCAGGTAGTACCCGATGCAACACGCATACAAGGAACAACTGGAAATATTCTTGACCTCATACTTCTCAGCGACCATTTTCCAAACGAGCAAATTGAGATAAGCATTGCTGACGGGATATCTGACCACAGGATGCCTGTTTGTCGGTTGGCACTTGATTGTAAATTGACAGTTCGCCCTACCGCAGTAACCATTATCAATTACCAGAAAGCCAACAACGACAGTATTCAAACGTATCTCGCGCATGAATTCCAACCTTTTTTGAAACTGCCAGTGATATGTCCGCAAATGTAAATTTGTTGTGGCTCCAGTTTAAGGTCATTGTTCTTCACTGCATAAATAGCTTTATACCTGTGAAACACAAAAAAACCAACCTAAAATACCCATGGATAAATCGAGAAGTTATCCAAGCGAAACGCCAAGTAAAAAGGTTACGGCAGGCGGCGAGGATCAGCCCCGCCAACTCGCCTGGTAACCAGAAGTTATTAAATGCAGTCACGGAACTGAAAAAAAAAAAGACACAGCAAGCCAAACAGCACTACTACAACGTAACCCTTCCAAACTTTATCACAATAGCCCACAGAAATTCTGGAGGCATTTTCGTAAAAGTCCTGAAGCGTCGTCTACACTAACAGCAGAAGAGAAGGTAGCAAAGTCGAATGCGCATAATGATTTCTTCCGCTCGGTATTCACGACAGATAATGACATTTCACCTTATTTAAAACAACACAATACTGACAGAATTGACGAAATTAACATCACAGACGCTGGAATTATGAAACTATTGCTTAACTTGGACCCGAAAAAAGCCACCGGCCCGGATGACATACCGAACGAATTCCTAAAAAGATATGCAGAATGGTGTAGCAAGTACCTCGGCCTAATTTTTCGCAAGTCGCTTTCAACATCTACCCTGCCGGAAGACTGGAAAAAAGCAAAAGTAGTACCAATTCACAAATCAGGAGACAAAAACGACGTTTCAAATTTCAGGCCTATTTCACTAACAATTAAGCACGTCATGCAAATTACTTGAGCACATAATCCTGAAGCATCTGACTGTTTTCTTAGAAAAAGTGAACTTTTTATCACCTCATCAGCACGGCTTCCGCAGCGGTCTATCAACTATTACACAGCTAGCAGAAGTTGTTCACGACCTCGCACTATCCATTAACAACCACGCGCAAACGGACATCATTCTACTGGATTTTTCCAAGGCGTTTGATTGTGTAGGCCATACTAAATTAATTGGGAAACTGGAAAGTGTGATTGGCAAAGGCGCAATATCGGCATGGGTAAAAGAGTTCCTCACGAACAGATCACAGTTTGTTGTTTTCGAAAACACACCATCTCAGACCGTACCTGTAACATCCGGTGTTCCACAGGGGTCAGTCCTGGGACCACTTTTGTTCTTAATTTTTATTAACGATATCACTTCCAATATCGAGTGCAACATCACGTTATTTGCAGATGACTGCATTATTTACAGGGAAATTAATAGCTATACGGACCACCTAATGCTTAACACGTCACTTAGTAAAATAACGAAATGGTGTTCTGACTGGCAAATGACCATAAACATTAAAAAATCCGTTACCATGACTGTTTCAACAAAAAAACAGCCATTTATGTTTACATACTTCATTAATGGCATACCCTTAAGTAAGGTTTCGCAACACAAATATTTAGGAATTACGCTTACTTCCGATCTTAAATGGGATACACACATCACAAATATTACCGCCGCCGCGTTGCGCAAACTGTTCTACCTAAAACGATGCCTAAAGACGTCCCCCACTCCTACCAAGCTATTAGCTTATAGAACATTCGTAAGACCGCTTCTGGAATATGCAAACACAATATGGTTTCCGCACTCGACTACCCTCATTAAAAAGATTGAAAGTGTCCAACGAAAGGCAATAAGGTTCATCCACAATAAATATAAACGGACTGATTCTCCCACTAACCTCTTGGCTGTTTGAGGAATAAAAAGTTTGTCAATTAGAGCGCGGCACGCTCGCCTAAAATTCTTGTTCCAGCTAATTCAGAAAAGTTACAAGATTGATACGCATAAATACATATCTTTTTCTCAGACCCGCCCTACACGTCACCAACACGACCGCACAATATCTGAATATTCCTGCAATAACGACACGTTTATGTACTCTTTTTTTCCCATGGCAATACGCGAGTGGAATAAACTGGACCCGGTGATAACAAGCACAGACTCGTTATCTAAGTTCGTCGAAATGCTGGATTATTCAGTGCAGAAATAACACTTATTGTTGCGCGAACCGAATAGCACACGTGTAGCATTTCCAGCTTTCAAATCTGTTAATTTCCTGTGTATTTTGTTGCTGCACCTTTGTAGTGGCACTATTCTTACATTTTTGATGGGCTTGTTTCTTTGGTTTATTTTTCTTCTTGTTACTACAGCTTGTAATATAGGCGTGTGTATGAGTAAAGTTGTGTAAATGTTTCTGTCTTTAAGTGCATATGTTCTTTTTTCTTCTCTCTCATGAAGCAAGCCGTAGATTCACATGTTTCTTGTACGCACATTTTGTACGCCCTCCTGCTATGCTCTCGAATGAGAGTGGCAGTATTGTAAATAAATAAATAAATAATAAAATGCTTATCGGTAAAACCGTGAAATATTCGCCCGCACATCATATAAAGATTCGACACGTCAAGCTTACCACCGCTCCGTTGACAAGCCCGTCGGCGACGTCGATGTTTGTGGTGATTATGTAGGGCTTGTTTGGGACGATGAGAATCTCCATGGGTAAGTTGGTGAATTCGGTGTGTGACATTTTAGCCACCCTGGCCGTCGCCTTCTGCAGACCGTCTTGTGTCGCGTACCCCCGGTACGTGTCTTGAGCTCGCAGGCGACGAACGACAACCTCTTCTTCTTCCTCTCCTCCTTGTTGGGTAGCAACGAACGCGTTGAACCTTTTGACCTCTTCGGCCAATCTTTGGTTGGCCAATCCCTAGGGGGATCCTGCCACAATCATCATTAATGTGCCGGATACAGCAGCAACGAGGGACGGGACAGAGCCCGAGCAAGAGGAGCTTCGCCCCTAAAATTCAAATGGCTGCTGTTCCCCAAGGGCAGTGGCACAATTGCAAAGCAAACTTTAAACAATTACGAGATATTAGAAAAAACAGATCAAGTGGTGACGATTTACCACCTACTCTCTTACCCAGACTTTATATTGTCCTTGCGACTATTCATGAAGACACCGCCAAGAGATATGACGGTGGGACATATTTTCTGCCCTTTCCTTTTTTGTTTAAATCGCAGTCGTCGCTATGGAGTTTCCCATCACGCTAACCTTGAAGCCTTAAATTTAGGCCTGCGTACTGGCGCGTTCAAATACCAGCGCTTAATACCAATGGCGCACATTTTCTATATTTGTAACAAAACAGAAAAATCCTACAACAGGCATATAAATACTACCACTGAATTAGATTATTTGGTCACCCTGAATAATTTGTTAGCTGTCACCTTATCGAATGTGTTAGCCACACTTTTGTTAAAGTTAGCTTTAGTTAACGCTCAGTCACTGCATTATTGCTCTGACCACTACAATTCCTTTCGCGATAGCTATACCGGATGTGTGCATTACAATCAGTATGTCATCGTACCGCCTGACCACCGGCAGTCGTTCCGTGTGCTACATTGCGGAATCTCATAACAGATTATGCTGTTACAAAATGAAAGGGAAATTTTACGCGCGGAGCATGAGATGGGACTTTTTTGGGTACACGCTCTTTAATTCGTCCACAGCAGTACTCCCCTCCGCAACGAGTAGCAGTAGAAGTAATGTAGCGAGTTGGGCAGTCAATACAAGTGTGCACCTTCGAAAAAAAGCAGATCTGAAAGAGACAAAACTGCATCAGCAGCAAACGGCTTAGCCAATGAGCAGCTACTGCGGTCACACTTGCCGAGTATTAACAATTTTCAGGTGTCGGACCTTTTAAACAAATTACGAAACGCAAAAAGTTTTCACACATCGGGTGTGGGCTTTCGCTGTTGCGCAGTGGAGCACTCCTGCATCCTGATTGCTCCACTAAAGTCGCAGCTAGGGAAGGGCAAAGTCGTTTTATATCCCCTGCAAGCTGCCCAGAATGACATTTCGTTTAGTAAGCTTGCACAACGCTGGCGCTTCCAGCAGCAACAGACTTTTGCTACATTGGTGCTCATTCATTTCCCCTGTTGTTACATAGAGCGGGATAGTGTTCAATTGTCTGGAGGGGAAAGAGCGCAAGCGGGCACGAAGTTGATTGTACGTGAAAGAAAAAAAGGCCTGAATTGCATTGACTGTGCAATATCAACCACGGAGGGTCGAACCGTTTCGGCATGAACCGGTAACCGCTATTTCTTTTTTTCGGTTCAGTTCCGGTTTGGGTTCAGCGTGCTCAAAAAATAACGGTTCGGGTTCGGGTTCAGTTCCGGCGAAAATACCGGTTCCGTTTCGGTTTTCGGTTCGGTTCGGTTCCGTTTCGACACCCTGGTTATGTCAATTTCTGTCATTGCGTTTTTAATGGCTTGCGCGCCATGCAAGCACCCGAAAACCGTAAGAGCCCTGGAAATTTCGCGTTTTTGTGTAGATAGATAGAAACTTTATTATTCACGGGATGGTGGGGACAAATCAGCCGCCTCGGTATAGGCAGCCGCTGAGGGCCCTGATGATGCGGGCCGCCACTTCCTGTTGCTCCTTGAGATTTGCCGCAACAGTCAGCCACAGCCAATCTGTTGCGTGGTTGTGTGCTCGTGTAGGGTTGTAAGGGCATTCCCACAGAACGTGGTCCTAGCTGAGCAGATGAAATAAGGCAGTGGGGACAGTGTGAGACAGCGGTGTCTGGCGTTCATTGAAATAGACGGAGCCGAGTGGGTGTGTGCACTGTGTAGGTTTCTGCCTGTATATAGAATGACTACTTGCTCGTGACGGGCAAGACCGGCGTGAAGATGCTGAGAAGGCCTGATTAGGTGGGGAGAGGACGGGGAGGACAAAGATTTGTGTCACGAGCGTCGACAGGGGCCTGGAGGAGAGTTTCGCGGGCAAGCTGATGAGCGCGTTTGTTCCCTGCAACGCCTGCGTGACCAGGTATCTAGTGCATACTTTTCGGGTGAAAAGTAAAAAAAAAAGAAAAAAAAAAGATGTGGTACAGTGGCCCTCCTACCTGCGGTACAAGCATCTTTTTAAGGACATGGATTAAACATTTTCCGTCGTAAGTTTGATATCAAAGTACTATTAATTACCAATGATTGTATTGATAAGAGGACGTTATTTTTATTCAGGGGCAATATAAGTACTCCCTTATCAAAGTAAGACGACCTTACCGCATTTTATTTCTTATTTGGGCCGTTATTTATAACCATTTATGCATATCACGCGCTGTACAAGAGACCCCGTAAAGCCGTGTTTAGGCCGGGTTCAGACTGTTGCCGCAACTGTCGTAAAATTTTTGAAGAATGACGCCATTTCACGTCTCAGCCAACCGAGCTGCGTGATGTGCCGTTTTTTTACGTCCATAGATCCCGATATGGCTTTTGCGTCAGTAGTCTGTGCATAGCCTCACTAGCATACATAAATTCAGTGCTAAAAAGACATTATTAGGGTCAATGTGAGGAGTATGATATCAAAGTATGGTGACCCTAGCAACTTTCATTGCACACCTCCATTAGACCCCATGCAGTTTTATGGAGGTCTATACACCGAGCCCCTTTAAAGTTAGCCTGACTACTATAGACAAATTCAGTGGCGGAGGAGGAGGAATAAACATCTAATTGAGCAGTCAATGTTGTTGGGTTGACCGCCAGGTGGGGGACCTCCGTAGTCCAGGAAGCCCTGGGTCTTGGCGGCCTGTCTCGCCCGGTCTACCAGATGTTGTTGGTGATCCGGGTTGGAGCTGGTCAACCGACCCTCCCACTGCTCAAGTGAGGGATTTGGGTTTGGGGCAAGGAATGGTGTGTGGCGGCACTCCCATACCATGTGAATACATTTTTCTGGATGAAATACAAGTCGTCTCACAGTGAAAGATGAAGTCCCTAGGGTGATGTATTAATAGCATTTTTGTAAGCGACGAAAGTGTGACACATAAAGCGTTACAGACGGAAAACAGACGGACAGGCATGCAGTCCATATAGAGATACTACGCATTTGAAAGACGCCGTGCCTCACTGTTGGATCGAACGGCACAACTAACAGCTCTCGGATGATTTAAATCACACAGATCCGGTTAACTGTTCCAGGTCGACATTTATTTTAGGAAAAAAAATACTAATAAAACGCGGCCACTGCCACCATGAGTGGTGCTGCTGATCCTGCCCATGCAACGGAAAGCGTTGCATGCTATAGTGATACGTAACACCGTTCTGTGGTTGGGCACCTGCTGTGGTTCCTTTGTTGCACTGCTGTATTCTACTTTCCAATGCATCCTCATTCGCCAGGTCCTAGGACACCTTGGCGTAAGATGAAGTTCGAGCAAATAAACTCATGCTACTCTTATTATAAAGGAACTTGTTTTCTTAAATGATACTAACCATCCCCGACGGCATGCGCCTCTACGACACTGATTAATTATACGCTTCGCGGTTCCTGAAGGATCTCCGGATTATTCCCTTCCTTGTTTTTGCAGAAACTGCATTAAAACAGCAGAAGAAATAAAAAATTCTGTGAACACTTGTATTATACGATTGATAAATTAGTAAATAAACATATCAAAGAAGTTTAGCAATCCGACAAGCAACCGAAACTGTGGTCGAGAGTTGAACTAGAAATCAAGAGAAAGCCGGAGGGGTAACAAGACGGAGGTACGAAAAATCACGAGGAGACATCAGGGAACAATTTAGGCAAGAGTATTTCAATGGACACAAAGCTTATAATAACACGTTAGCAGCAGCAAAAAGAAAAAGTTGGGACAAACTTTGTTTACTAGTTGACAAAAATCTCTTGACATTACTGTGTAAATTAGCCAGAGGAACAGTAGAGCAGCCAAATTATCGTTTCAAGTTTAGAAAAATAAAGTGGTGAGAAAACCAAATCAACTGAAGAAACATTTCTATATATTTTAAGAGAGTTATACGAGGCCGACAACTTCTGTGAAGAAAACGAAATTTTTACCCTTTGAGACGATAACGATGAAGCTATTATAGCATAGCATGAAATTAGCGCAGTGGTTTCTGAATTGCCCAGAAATTTAGCCCCTGGTCCCGACGGTTTCCGAGCCCCGTTCGTACAATGTATATACGATATTCACAAAATATTATTTCTTGTCTTTAGAACACATGTATCAAAATTAGATACATTCAAACAAGGTGGAAGGAATCAAACGTTATCCTAATACAAACAACACTCAACAATCAAGGAGCCAACAAATATAGACCTATAGCAGTCGACTCGGTATTAGAAAAAAACACCTAAAGATTATTAAGGACACAATATGATACTTCCTAATAAAAAAAAAAGCTCCATATCACGAAAAATTCGGATTCACTCATAACACTTCAGTATTGTTAGGACAATGCAGCATACACTGCGCTGCGCAGAGCTTGTGAAATGAACTACATGCGGCTATAAGTAGACATACCATTCATGGACGCTAACACCGCTCCAATATAACCGTAAACCTGGAAAACCTCCCCCATACTGTTCTCGGAGTGCGCGCTCTACATAAACTCTGCGAATGCCGGCATTAATTAAACGAAAGGGCGGCACTATACCGCGGGAAACATCACCGTCTGGAGCTCCCCGTGCACAGTTTAAGAAACGGACTGCAACGATGCTTGTGCGTGCAGAGGTACTCACAAAATCGGAAGAACGTTGCGCCATCCGCCGAGAACTCCGCGCGTATCCTTGTATCAAACGCACAGTGTCGTATTCTTAAAAGGGCGGACAACAAAACTTCCGAAATGAGTCTTCACGTGGCGACCAGATCACACAGTTTAAGTGGCACCGCTTTGAAAGACTGATCCTCACGAGACTGTTCGCCCAATGTACACCACCAAGCAAGTGTCGGCAACCACCTCCTATATATACACATGCAATTCCGAAAGCAAGGACATTGTCTTTGCTCCACAGGCCTTCAAGATCTTCCGCCCCAAATATCTACAGAATCAAATCAGCAGTTTGCGCTTTGCGAGAGTGCGAATGCGTGCACGCTTTATCCGTGTCCGATGAAGTTTTGCTTGTCCACGCAATGTCCTTCCTGCCCTGCCTTTACGCTTCCTTTCCTATCTTCCCACGACCTTCGGGGCCCTGAAAGAAAGGACCACCGGTCCATTCATGCGAACCGTACACACTCCGAGGTCCTGTGACGTCAGTAACGAGTTCTACGAACTCATCGAGTTCTTTAGTAGCCTTGACCATGTTCGTCTGCACCTTCCGACTTCACTCGCTTTCAGTAGGCGCCTCGCTAATGAGCACGGACAATTAACGCCCTCGGTGAGCGCTCCTGAAGAGGTTCGCCGAAACGCTCGTTTAAGCAACCGCGTGTCTAGCGACAATTTGCGCTCGCGCGTAGTCCGCCGGGCACGTAGCAGGATTCCGCTACAGACCGTTACGTGTAAGGTCGTTCTGCCAACGTAGACGAGCGCTGAGACTGCCCTCCTTGGAGAGGCGCGCGCTAAAAACATAGTAAAATATCGAGCTTCCGCGCTTTGTTCTCAACGCTGCGTTGCGTTCCCACGGGAAAGGATGAGGACGTGCCGACAGATAACAGATGCTTCAACGGACAGATGAAAGAACTTTCGGGGAAACTCGCCGAGGGCACTTGAGTTGGAGCAATTTAAAGGCGGTAATATACGCGTATTTAAGCTCACCTTGGTCATTCGTGAATATCGAGTGTGTCCTTGCACCTGGTCATTGTTGGTACCGCACAACTTGTAATGAGAACGTGATGGCGGCCACAACATAATCGAAAATTGTGCAGTTTAGGGAGTTATGCTTGTACGTTAGCAATAACTCTGACTCGTTGACTCACACATTGACCCACACACTCACTCCCACTCCCACGCTCCCTTCCACTCACTCATTCACCCATCCAACTTACCCACTCATCCACTCACCGCTCACTCACTCCCCACTCACTCACACTCATTCATTCACTCATTCACTCACCCACCTACCCACCCTCTCATCCACCCACCCACCCACCCACCCATTCACATTCACTTACTCACCCACCCCCTACCCACTCACTCACTCATTCATTCACTCACCCACCCACTTAGTCACCTACTCAGAATCACTCAGCTTCCCACCCACTTACCCACTCACCCTCACTCACCCACCCACCCACCCACCCACTCCTTTACCCACTCATTCGCTCAACCACCCACCCAGCCGCCCACTCACACTCACTCTCCTGCCATACCACTTGCCTACTCACTCAGCCGCTCCCTCACTCACACTCAGCCACTCCCTCAGTCACACTCAGCCCCTCACTCACTAACACTCCCTCCCTCCATCACTCACTCACCCACCCCCAACTCACTCATATTCACTCACCCACCCCCAACTCACTCACTCACCCACCCCCAACTCACTCACTCACTCACTCACCCACTCACTCACTCACTCACTCCGGTGTGCTAACATACTCTTATCGTACGTTGCGGGCAGCCTCAGCATGGAAGAAGTTAGGCTGGTGACACACTGAACCTGGATTTAGGGCGTCTATGGTGCGCATGTATACGCGGAAACGAATAAGAAACGCTTGCCGTGTAAGTTCTAAAAACCGAATAGTCTATTTTTTTCAGAAACAAACTCTTTGCATTGCTGTGCGAAGGGGTCGGAGTGTGTTGTATCTTATACTGCAGGTAACCGTCTCGCAGGAAAAGATAAACATGATGGACTGTTCATGTTTTCTGAGTATGCGGAAGCACTGGACAGACAGACAGACAGACAGACAGACAGACAGACAGACAGACAGACAGACAGACAGACAGACAGACAGACAGACAGACAGACAGACAGACAGACAGACATGGATCGATGCAGCGGATGCATGGACGGACGGACGGATGGCACATCGCGTGGTCACATCGCCACGCACAACCACCTCACTTGTAAAAAAAAGTCTGCGACGGGCCGAGACAGCCGCATTACGCTTCATTCATGAGTTGGACCGTCGCATGGGCGAGTAACAATGAACGGAACTGTCATTACGTCGCCGAGTAAGAGCCCGTAGCCTCGGTCGAGGACACCTCGCGCGGCACCCGCGGTAATTAGAAGCGCGGTTAAAAAACAAAAGAATGAAATCCTATGTATGCACCATTGTGAGGCGTCGCTGTGCACCGGAGACGATAGCCCGCTGAATTCAGCTAGCGCGCTTGTTTGAGAGTGCGTGCATGTTTTTGAAAAATAGAAAATAGAAGTTTTAATGAAGAAACTGCGTGGGTGCTTCATTCTGTTTTGGCGCAGCGTCTATGTTGTTAGGGAAGGTTTGCAAAAGTACACTTGAAGCGCCAGGGTCGAATTCATTATGAGCTTCCGACTATTCCTTTGCTATGAAGGTCGGCACCTGTGGATGGTGGATGTGAAAGGAGGAGTGTGTTGTTCACGAAAAATTGCATCTTTCTTTGTCAGGAAGCGCAGATTGAAGCTTTGACAATGGCACGTCGGTAGCTACCGCTTGTAGGATAATTCACACATCTGTCTACCTAAAAAAAAAAAAAAAAAAACGCCTATAGCTGTGCCTGGGAGATAAAATAATCCCTGTTTACTAGCGATACTTTTCGGTTAGAAGTGAAGTATTCTGCTTGTATATGTGTTCCCAGGCGCTTGCATTACTCCGCTGAAACATATTGAGCTCCAAGTACTAATGGGTGACTCCTGTGCGTCCTTTTTGTCGATGGGCGGACACGCCACGAAGGTTGCGGAAAGCAGGTGAAACACATGGCGAACAGGCGATCACATTCTACCGGCCGTTTCTCTAGGGGAGCTCAAACAATTCCCCCCTCCCCCCGCACACACACACGCACGCGTGCACGCATACACACATACACATGCAGGTACACACGCGCACACACGTCTGAAATGCGTCGATGGACCAATAAGCAAGAAAACAGAAGTAATAATTAAATCATCGGGTATGGCATAAGCATCGCGACCTTGCCTGGTCATAGTGGTTTTTGCTAAAGCGCGTACTTCAATCCCCAATATTACGATTTAGCGCCATTTGAAATTAGCGCGCCAGCGGTGCCGACGTCACAGTACAAGCATTTCGACTTGTTGGCACGTTTTGTTCATAGTGGATAACTATAGTTAATTATCGCGTTTAGCCCCACGCAATTCTCCTAGAGCCAGTGCACACTCGCGTACAGACATTAATGCAGCGCTCAATTCTCCGACCTGGCAAAGAGTTGGCCCCGTCAGCCAGGTTTGCCCCTTGAATCGCCGTAATTACAAAGTCTGTCTCCCCTGTGTGTTATTTCGCTGTTATTTACTCTTTTTCGAAACTACACTAAACTTTCTTGCACCCTTATTGGCCAGAAAGGGTGTAGAATTCTTGTCCCATGCCATACACCTTTAACAGGTGTTTTGACTGAGAAAGGGTGGGCTTGTGAACACCCTTAAATAAAGGTTTGAGGCTCCTGTTATAACCTCCTGAAATTATGGTGCGGGCAGCGCAGCTGCGTGTGACAATGGGGACAGGCTGAGCACGCTGCACGACATTCGACATGCAGATCGGTCACAACTTGGCAGCAATTAATTATGCAAGAAAACTGACGTGACTCACGGATACACCTACGTACCTTGCGCATACATCTGCTGCCCTTGCTTTTATGGCCAGCAGAGGAAAGTCTTTTGCCAGAGCCGATGGGCTTCTTGCAAAAATAAAATGTTTTGGCGTTAATTTTGGAATCAGGCATTTGCATGGCATCATATGCAGGCCAGCATGCAGATTTGCAAAAAAACAAAAAAAACTTTTTAATCGTGATGCGGAGTGGGAAAAGCGTTGTAGTTATTATGTCCAACAAGTCGTTAAATTTTATTACCAGCCAAACACCTATTCCACACCCCTTCAACACCCCCTAGAGGGGTGTTCCCTATTTCACCACTCTTTTCTACGTGTAGGACGGTGTTGTGACCACCTTGCACACCTTGTAGAGGACTAGAGTGCAAAAGGTGTAGTGTGTGCGCTCAGTTCTCATTTTTCAGTATCTTCCAAGGAATTTTATTTTATTAAAGCAAATCATTAATAGACTGCAATTACCGTGTTATCATTCTACTTGATTTGCGACAATTTTTACTTATCATCAGTACAAAAAAGAAAAAAAAAAGATAAGGCGACTAACACTGATTGGTGCGCTGTATAATTATCGCGTAGTAACTGTTAATAGCATGACGATAATTTTATCCGGATATACGAAGCCGTACTTCTTCGAAGTGAGAAGCTGAAGGGGTGGATTGAATATTTTCTACGAGCGGGGGATCTTTTCCATGGGCGTAATTTATTCCTAACTCAGCACCCACTTTACACTCTTTCAACACCCAGAAAAAAAAAAGAAGAAAGTCCGAGGGTGTTCAGTCGACCACCACCTTTTTCGCTGCGAATGGGTGTAATTAGACTCTTAACTAAAATAAGTGGGTTAGGACCTAAATAAAAAGGGTGTACCCATCTCCCACCAACCTAATGACACCTATACAACACCTTGTTACAGCATTAGGGTGTACGCAAAGAATATGCACAAGTTGTTGTTACAACAACAAAAAAGGGCGTAACCACCTTGAAACATTTTCCCGGCTTTTGAAGAGGATTAGAAAATGCGAGAAGTGTATGGTGTGCATTCAAGACATTATTTTTCTACGTATTTCGAACAACATTCATCTCTATTGATAGGAGAAAACCATAATACATATGCATGCAAATATCGTGAAATTATGTTGTCATTTTGCTTGACTGGCGACACAATTTGTAAGTTTCATCAGTACTAACAGCAACAGAATTTTCAGGGACTACCTCTTATTGCTGAGCTGTATATTTATTGCGTAAAAGTGTTAATACCGTTACGATAATTTTATCCAAATGTGAAGAACGCCGTACTGCTTCGAAAGCAGAAGCTACGGCGGTGGACTCGAACATCTCCCACAATCGATGAGGTGGGAGGGGGGACGTTTTGCGCCTCACAGTGTTTAAATCTAGGTATACAGCGTTTATAATCATTGCTGTAATCAAATAAAAAGTGCCCATTACACACCCTTTCAACACCATGAAGAGAAAACCTCGTGTGTTGCAATCGGTCACCACCATTTTTGCCACACAGAATGGGTGTAAAGCGACGAAATAGGGTGTTGGAACCTAAGAAAAGGGGTGTAATGACCTCCTACCATCCTTATTACACCTACACTACACTTTTTTCGGAGATAAGGCAGTAAAATTGTTCATTGTGTACGGCTCAAATTCCCGTTTTGGTTACGCATTCCAACTACGGTTACGACGGCCCTGACACCACCTCTGCTTTGTTTCTTTTACCTCTAGATTGGAATCTCCTTTCGGTCGATTCCACTGCCTCCTAGCTAACGCTTCCACCATCGGTAAATCCCAGTGCTTCAGGGGAGAGAGAGAGAGAGAAAAAAAACTTTATTTCTGGTCAGATTAAGACCTATGCATCATACTCTTCCGCAAGAAGAATCATGGCTCGCTGGTCGACGAGGGGAGTTGGCGACCCATCCACTTCAAGTTCCGTTTCCTTGCATTTGCGGCATCACAGCGGAAACCAACGACCCCGCCGTTACATATAGGCTTGGCAACTTAGCTTCCTTCCTCGTTTTGCGTGCTGTAACCGGTAGCCTGACTGCTAGCCTCTACTTCCTCATAAATGCGAATCCAATCTAAGCATGGAGTGGTAGCTAAATTATCGCTGCGAAAGTTACTGGAATCAGCAATGGTCAAGTCTTCCCACATGATAGGAGCGTCGTCCTAAAACGATGCATGCTGGATGTATTCATGATGCATGAACGAACATCAGTATGCACAAATGTTCTTCTGTGCGTATACGACACGGGACCCCCATCGCCATCACCATCATCGCGACGCGACGACATCCCGGTCATATACGGACAAGTTGCTAGCCCGAGGACAAACATGCGCCTCGCGCGCATTCTACGGTAACCGCGTGGAATAAAAGCCAGTGCGCAAAAAGTCCCAAGACGGTCGGCTGACGCAACAGTGGAAAGAGTAGGAAAAAAGCGAGGCGTCGTTGCACAGCGGTGTTTTCAGCCGAGGCGAGAAAAGCCCGTCAAATCTGCCTCGGGGGGTGTGGTAAATACGGCGCGTGAAAGGCAGACAGCAGGGAGGAAATCGCGCGCGTTAGGAAATAAGAAAAAAAGCGCGGGAAATACGAGAGAAACAGAGGAGGCCAGGGACGCTTCCTGGGCAAGCAAGGAAATGGGGCGTTTGCGTGCTCGGACTTCGCGCCTTTGTGACTCCCGCGCACCCTTCCATGTAGGCGCGTAAGCCGCGGACGACAACGACAGGTCGAGCGTCGGCTGTTGTTATTCGAGACCACCGGTGGAGCTGGCCGGCCGCTTCTCTCCTCTCTACTCGCTATTTTCTTTTTTTTTTCATCAGCGCCGGCGACGGAACAAATCATTTTTCACTAAAGGCTAAAGGCGCAGCGGCTTTCAGAACAGCACGTGGCGTGCGTGCAAGGTTGGTGCGACAAATGCGCAAACGTACATTTAAAGGGGAAAAAAAAATCGACCGCCATTTCTTCTAAGGAATCGGAAAATCGAGATAATTCTGTCTGCACGACGCGACGTATCGGTGATTGCTAGCGAATTTCGGAATCGAGGTTGCGACCTCTGACGAAAATGATTTTGATACACTCTACGAAAAAAGGGTGTGGTAGTTCCTTCTTTAAGGGTGAAACAGAAATCTATCACATATTGCTCCCTAAGGGGTAGAACGTTTCTCCTTTTAAGAGGGAGAAGCGCGTTTCTCCTCCTGGGAGTGGAGGAAGATTTCCCCCTTTCGTCAGCTAATGGAAAAACGATCCTCCCCTGACGGCTCTACCAGAGCAAGACTTTTTTTATAATTCGAGAAAGACCTAGCAAGCTGATCTGTTTGAGGATCGAGGAAGTACAAATAGCTTGGTTACTGTGGTTGTGTGTGCTCAAAATGCGCTAATATAGCCAAGACATTATCTACCGAGCACCAGAACTCCGGTTAGCGAGACAGGACGTCATCCGTATGCGCTACTTCTGCCATTAGTCCCGGGAGGCGCTCCGCCTTCGCTGTCAGCGCGAACGCGCCACCGTTCACTGAACAGAAATCACAATGATTGCATTCAATATAGTGCCGCACTTAGTTCCCACAGGCTTGTAACCCCGCCGTTACCCCACACACGAGATCGCAAACACCCAATGTGGCCGTTTGAGAACAACTAGTTAGTCCCCTCACCTTGATACGACCAGTGCATCGACACACATGTCGTCTGCAATCGCGCATCTCAGCGCAAAGGCGGCGCAGGCGGTGCGAAAAACGGGTCCGTCTGATCCGCCGGAGCGAGGACGCCACTACACAAAAGAATGCACGGATAACACTGCTCGCAATCTAGTGAACTCACAGTATACCAATCGTAAATCTGTAAAAAATACCAAGAGATGACACCAAAAAAAGGGGGAGGGGCAGCTCCTAAGCCTCACTATCAAATCCTCATATCAAAGCCCTTCCTCTGTGGCAAGCGTAGGCAACACTACAGAGGCCTTACATTGGTGGGCACAGATTGAGAAGAAACAGCGCAACACAGCAACATATACTTCACTGATGGCATTGCCAACGCACAATTTACGCAGACTACCGTTCAAGCATAATACACGAATACATACACATTGCGCCACACATAGCACACTTTTCACATGTCCATGACATTCGCGTGATGATAAAGCACAAGCAAGATTAAAACGGCTACAAAGTATTCATAACACTGATCGCAGAGCGTACAAGTAGGAAAAAATTAGCTTGTTTGTTTTGATAACCCACAGCAATGCGCGAGTCTAACCTGTGTTTTGTTATTTTGTCAACTGTAACTCGTGCAATTGCAACTTTTCACAAGTTTCAAGTATTGTAAAAAGCAGTAGAACACCTCAAAGAACAAAAAAAAACGCGTAACAAAACAGTACGGCGCGTATGTTTGAATAATGACACGCATTGCCTTGCCTTCGCTCTTAAGCGAACCTCACACCGCTGATCTGGCAACCATTCAGAAACGCCAACCAAAACTCTGCCGAATGGGGTCCTTTTGTTATTGGTAGCTTATGTATCGATATGCTGCGGTCCCTGCTCGTTGATGAAGAAATGGGCAGTTTAGTATCATCACCTCCCCCTTTTACCCTTGGGCGTCAATAGAAAGCGTCCGCAAATGTGGTGGTAACGGTGAACAGGGTGCAGGCTAGTTGCGCACCGCAAGTATGCAGCGGCGCCCACAGAATGTGCGCCAAACACACGGCTGGCGAGCCGTGAGTTTGCGTTGCGAGCACATGGTGATAAAAAAAAAAAAGACATCGACAGGACAAGAAGGCGCACACTTCAGGGGCGGTGTTGCACTGAGTCGTCGTGTACGCCAGACCAGCGAGAGCCACTGTGCAACGAAGAACGGTTTCGTTATTGGCGTCGCCGCCGTCAGAAGATTGCAGACGTCAGGGGAGAATGCATACTCCCCCGTGTCCGTGTTTCGTAGAGGCCGTACAGAGGGTGCTACGTGTAAAGAGGTAAAGGGAGAAATGCTGGGCTGGGGGAGAAAACCCGCGATTTTCTCTTTTTCTCCCCTTTTAAAGCAAAGCTTTCTACCTCTACCAGCCAACGGTTCCTTCGTGGCGGGCGGGACAAGAAACTCCCAGCGCGGCTGCGGAGGGGCAGGGCGGTTTTCACTCACGGAGCAGAGTGTAGATGGCGCGGCGAATGGTTATCCAGTGTTCCCCGCACGCTGCTCACACCCGCGGGTGCGTCTGGGGAATGGTTTTGTCGTCTGCTTTAGCGACGGTTGTTTTGGGCCTCTTTTGGCGCACCTTCGCGTCTATTGCGCGCTGCCTTCACACGGCTTCATTAACCTCCTGGGTAATCCGGAACCGACGGAATTAAGGGGTCGTATGGCAAATATACGTTAAGGATTGGTTTGCAGGGCTTGAAAACAAAATGTAGATACCACGGACAGACATCTGGCCGCTAGAGAAACGCTTCTTCTTGAGCACTGCTTGCCACGAATGGAACTCCGTTTTCTAAATTGGTGAATACCGATCCGGTTGTATTTTTAGAGGTATTACAAAAGGCGAAAGGAGCAAGTGGTTCTGATAAATAGCGAATGTAAAAGTTCCCCCTGTCTTCTCGCAATTCTCAATCTTACTAAACTATTGATTGATTGTAGGGCTTAACGCACCGACGCAACGCAGACGATGAGGCGCGCCGTAGTGGAGGGCTCCGGATTAATTTGGACCACCTGGGGATCTTTAACGTGCGCCGAAATCTCGTACACACGGGCGTTTTTGCTTTTCGCCTCCATCAGAAAAGCGGCCGCCGCGGCCGGGAATCGAACCCGCGACCTCGTGCTCAGCAGCGCAACGCCTTAGCCACTGAGCCACCGCGGCGGGTAATCTTACTAAACTAACTAGTTTAAACTGGTATGAACGGGAATCACTAAGCTCACATGCCGAATTGTTTCGGTGTCTGCGCTTGTGTTGAGCGGTGGTGTAGCCCCGAGCTAGCACACCAGGATGGCTAGGTTCCGCTGTCTCGCCCTTAGAAAGACGCTCCTCTCCGTTTTCTTCCTGCCGACGCACAGCCGGGCTACAGCAGCGGCGTCCGCCGCTTCAGCTCGGCCATGGCCGACGCTGCTGCTGCGTTCGGGACGCCGCCCCCACGAATTCCCGGTAACTGCTGGTAGAATCTCCAGTTTCACTCTTTGTAGAGCCAGGTGTGTAAATTCAAGTGACGTTGCATGGGAAATTGTTGTGGGTGTCGTTTAAAGCTTTGCTTTCCAACCACCGTCAAAACGTGGATTTGAGCAAATTTTTTTTTCTTAGGGTGTACGATTATCTGCTGCTGTTTTGCATGTGGTGGTATTGTAAACCGTGGATTAGGGCAGCTTTTACCACAATTCTACAAATCGCTTTCCTACAGTATCATAGGTCATAAGTTAGTGGCTTTCTAATTGCGTTATGTCGACTGGTAACATCTGGAGCTCTACATGTGCATAAAGCTATCTTGGGTCGTTCTACAACGGAGAAAGACAGGGGGAGGGCGGAAGTGAGGGAGACAAACTACAATGATGCAGATTAGTCAACCTAGCTGTGGTCTTGGCTTGCTACTCCGTATGGAAATGATGAATGATGGAGATCAGTGAAGACACCTAATCACAGAAGAACGCGCACAAACACTAACAGCCACAAGAACCAAAGCACTAACAGGCACAGGAACGCACACATAATACAAGCACGGGGCTATGGTCTAATATAGCTTTTACAGAGTTTGGTCCAAACCAAAAAAAAAACAACAAAAAAAAAACACCAACGCCCCTGCAGTCCATCTAGCAGCTGCGGCCGATTTCCATGGTTCAATTACATTGCTGAGGTTCAGGCGTGCATTAGCACGAAGTCATCTTCAGAGTAAGCCGTGGTGATGAGAAGCGAAGACACACTTTGATATGTGGCACCTGTCGGTATTCCATGTCGCAGGATTTGACAGAATGGCTTCGTGGTCCCACACTTCATTTTTGTTATGTAAGCGCTGCTGGAATACTGCTGAAATACTACTACTACAGGAGAGGGGGCGTGGTCCCACTGCTCAGTACGCTGCTCCCGTAATTGAGGAAGCGGATGGAACGCCACTTCCACTCATTGCACGCACACGACTGCGTATGCCTACCGCATAGGTGAAAATGACATCAAACGCCACTGTCTCACTCCCACCAGAATTGTCCACTCCCCAGAACGACTCCCCCGAATGGCAAAAACGGGGTTCGGGAGAAAGGAAGACTACCAGCAGTATTGACGACGACCGCAAGCAATTTTTTCCCCGTGTGCATTGTGTCTCAGAAAAAAGTTCTGCAGAAATGCAGAGAATTATCTACTAATGCGTAGCATTCTTACGTCGTCTGTTTTGAGTGTGAGTTTCTTTCTGCCAGATTTTTGGTTTTTTCTACATCCTGAGGCACCAACTCGCCCAACAACAAGTTCTTCTGTCCGACCAATTATCTCCAACTACGATATTCAGCGATTACAGGTAAAACTTTCGCTAAAGCTTCAATATTGTGGAAATGCCATGCGTTATACGTTTTGCCATTTCCCGTAATTTTTTAATATATATGTTATTTTTTATATTTCAAAATTTCGTTCGACCAATGACATCCATTTACGCTGTTATAACGATTACAGGTGAAACTTTCGCGAAATCTGCATTATTGTGGAAATCCAAGGCGTTACCCGGGTCGCCATTTTCCGTAATCATTTTATATTTTTGTTATGATTTTACTTTTTCAAAATTTCGTTCGACCAATTATCTCCATTTACGCAATTATAACGATTACAGGTGGAACTTTCGCGAAATCTGCATTATTGTGGAAATGCCATGCGGTATACGTTTTGACATTTTCCGTAATTTTTTACATTTATGCTATTTTTTAGTTTTTCAAAATTTCGTTCGACAAATTCTTCATTTACGTTATTCTAACGATTACATCTGCAACTTTCGCGAAATCTGCATTATTGTGGAAATGCAGGGCATTACATGGTTCGCGATTTTCCCTAATTATTTTATATTTTTCCTATTTAGTTTTCAAATTTTCGTTCGACCGGTAATCTCCATTTACGCAATTACAACGATTACAGGTGAAAGTTCCGTGAAATCTACATTATTGTGGACAGGCCATGCGGTATACGTTTTGACATTTTCCGTAATTTTTTATATTTTTCTTATTTTTTATATTTTCAAAATTTCGTTCGACCAATTATCTGCATGTATTCTAACGATTACATTTGGAACTTTTGGGAAATCTACATTGTTGTAGAAATACAGGGCGTTACACGGTTCACCATTTTCTCTAATTATTTTACATTTTCCTTTTTCTTCACTTTTTCAAAATTTCGTTCAAAATTATCTCCATTTCCGCAATTATAACGATTAGAGATTAAACTTTCACAAAATATGCATTATTGTGGAAATGCCATGCGGTATACGTTTTGACATTTTCCCTTCCCCTTTCCATGTATATTTTTTTCAAAATTTTCTTCAACCAATTGTCTCCATTCACGTTATTCTAACGATTGCATTGAGAAATTTAGCTAAATCTGCATTATTGGGGGATATGCAGGGTGTTACACGGTTCGCCATTTCCCGTAATTATTTTGTTTTTCTTATTTTTTCAGTTTTTCGAAATTTCGTTCAACCAATTATCTCCGTTCACAAAATTATAACGATTAGAGGTGAAACTTCCGCGAAATCTGCATTATTGTGGAAATGCCATGTGGTATACGTTTTGAAATTTTCCGCATTTTTTTTATATTCTTGCTATTTTTTAGTTTTCCAAAATTTCTTTCGGCCAATTATCTCCGTTTATGCTATTCTAACGATTACATTGGAACTTTCGCGAAATCCGCATTATTGTGGAAATGCAGGGCGTTACTCAGTTCGCCATTTCGCGTCAATATTTTATATTTTAGTTTTTTTTAAATTTCGTTCAACAAATTATCTTCATTTACGCTATTATAACGATTACAGGTAGAAATTTTGCGAAATCTACATTAGTGTGGAAATGCCATGCAGTATACATTTTGACATTTTCCGTTATATTTTTATATTTTTGTTATTTTTTTAGTTTTTAAAAACTTCATTCGACCAATTATCTCCATTTGCGTTATTCTAATGATTACATTTGGGACTTTCGCGAAATCTGCATTTTTGTGGAAATGCAGGGCCTTACACGCTCCTGGATGCGGGGGTACTCGGCAAAGAATCCTACGCGTTAAAAACACGGGGAGTCATGGTACCGAATGTTTTCTTGCTCCAGACCAAAAGCTTTTTCGGTGCGCGGTGTACACCTAAACAACAAGGCCTCCTGGCGATCTGGTCGACTCGGTTCAAAGTTTCTCACCTGGCACTTGTATGGGTGGCGTCACTCATCCAGGCTGTTCAAGAATGGCTGAAGGAGGGAGTAAAGGTAAAGGAAAGGCAAGAATGTCAACCCGGCTATGGCCTAGTTTGCTACCCTAGACGTGGGGAAGGGGGAAAATGGGGGAAAAAAAGGTTAAAATAGTAAAAGAAGGCGAAGGTAAGGACAGAGAGTAAAGAGGTGTGACCAGCGTTACGACACTATAGGCGATAGCGTTCATTGAATTCATAGAGTGTAGTCTTTTGTACTACAGTCTTCTGTGCAAGTTCGTTGTTTTTAGGAAGCACAGGAGCGCTTTTGTCGCCTTGTGCGTAGATAACGGTGAAGGCCAGTGACACAGGATTTTCTCCTCAAAGAACGGCGGCCGAGTATCGAGCTTCCGTAAAGTTAAGGAGAGTTGCCTTCTTGCAGAAGAAAAACGTGGACATTCGCATAGAAGATGGCGTATGGTCTCCGGTGTGTCACAGACTTCACACACCTCACTGCCTGCCATTCCAATCAAATGGGAGTAAGCAATTGTGAATGAGACCCCAAGCCAGAGACGACTAAGAATGGTTGCATCAGACCGTGGGAGGCCTAATGGAAGAGGGCGCTGAAGATGCGGGTCCACTAGCGTTCCTGTATATAGCTCCCGCAGGGAGCTAAGAGTTGCGCGACCCTTTTCCACGCGCCGCCGTGATTGCGACACTCCGGTTATCCATGCAGCGCAGAGAAGCCCCCACTACGGCTGCGCCGCAGCCGCCGACGCGGGCGGCACCGCGCCCCGCCCAGGAACAGCAGCAGCAGCAGCGTGAGCGACATCGCAGGAATCCAGCGTTACCCAACGTTTTTAGATTCCCTAATCTAAAAACGTTGGCGTTGCCTTACCAGCGTAGCCGCCGTGAGGCGCCGCCGACCGAAGCGCCCCCACCACGCGTCGGCCGCCGTCGGAAGCGGGGCGGCGAGGCTCCTACACTCGCGACGGGCGGCTTTCCCGCAGCAATCCGGATAACAAGATGGCGCGCGGTCGCGCAACTCTTAGCTCCCTGCGGGAGCTATATACAGGAACTCTAGGGTCCACGGCATGAATGCGAGAGCTCGAGAACTCTTGGGTAGTCCATTTGGCTATCGTGGTCTCCCGGGCGAGTTTGTGGAGAGTCCTAGCGGCGTCCGTCCTGGATAATGGAATAGATATGGTCTCCGACTTTTGTTGTGCCAAGCGGGTGCAGCGTCCGCAATGTCATTGCCGACAATGCCGCGGTGACTGGGAAGCCACTGGAAGGCAATTTCATGCCCCGCTTGAGCACCATGGTCATACAGTAGCCTTATCTGGGCCAGTAGCTGTTCATGAGGTCCACGGCACACGGCTGACTGGAGCGATTGGAGCGCAGGCTTGGAGCCACAGGAGATCGCCCATCTTCAGCATGAGGCTTGCTCAATGGTGTGAAGGGCGCAACGGATGGCGGTAAGTTCTGTATCCGTGGAAGTGGTGGGGTGGGCTATATCGAAATCTGTGGTCATCGAAAATCGTGGTATAACCACGGCGCCGGCACAACCAGAGGTTGTTACCGAGCCATTGGTGTAAATATTGGTGCGGTCATTGTATAGCTCGTGTAGATATATTGCTGCTGTAGTGCTAGCGTCGGAGAATCTCGCTACTTCGTTAACCCTGGAATAGTATAACGCACGCTCTTGGGTGCAGCTTACACCAAAGTGGGAGCAGCGGCCTCGTTGCAGGCGTATAGTTGGATGGCATGCTAGTGATGTGGGTAGCTACAACCTTTGCGAAAGATGCATGGGGTGATGATCAGGCAGTCTGGTTAAGTACCTCAAATGCGCCCTGAGGGTAGCAATTGTAACGTAGGTGGACAAAGCGTGATCACAGGCCACAGCAATGGTTGCAGCTGTTGACGTGCACCGTGGTAGACCAAGGCAAGTTCGGAGGGCCTGCGCTCGTATTTCGTGCAGTTCCGGAGTATTTGTGCGGCAGGCACCTGAAAGTACAGGCAGGCTGTACCGTAGGTAGCCCAAGAATAGTGCATGATATAGCTGCGACATTGATTGCATGGGCGTTCCTCACGTCTTGCCGCCAATGAACTGAAGAATATTGGTTACTGCAGACAGCCGCTTCTTCATACAACGTACGTGAGGGCACCAAGAAAGGTCTCTGTCGTCAATCATGCCGAGAAACTTGTGACATTTCACATAAGAGACCCTTTCGCCACTAATTGACAAAGGATATGCATACATGGGCTTCCGTGAAAACGCAAGCACTGCGCAAATGCCCGTAGACACTTCCAACCCCTTTGGGTGCAGACAGGAAGTGGTCACGTCTGCAGCCTTTTGCAGGCGCGCGCGCACGTGCCGTCGTGTCACTCCATCTGCCCATATGCAAATGTCATCCGCGTAAATGGACAGATCCACCGTTGTTGGAAGCGAAGTTGCCAGGCCAATGAGCATTAGGTTAAACAACGTGGGGTTCAAGACGCCTCCTTGGGGGACACCTCGGTGGGTATAGTGTACTGACGTAAAGCTATCTTGAGTCATTCCAAAGAATGACCTCTCCGAAAGGTAACTCCGCACCCACTGGTATAGATACAGCCGCCAAGCCTTAAGATACAGCCTGTAGTGCCTTAAGAATGGCATCGTGCTCCACATTGCCATATGCTCCCTTAACGTCGAGGAACAGCGGAGCGCATGGAGTGGTTCCTCGAGCACTACAACGTCTGCCCTGCGGTCATGGCTCGTTTCCGCCGTGGCCGTTCGTCCATCGATTGCGTCATTGACCTGGTAACTTTTGTGAAGCAGCAGAATGGCTGATTTCTCTGACGATGTATGTAGGCCGCAGACTTGGGTGGTTCCTGGCTTGGCTGTGCCTTTAGGAGTAGCATAGGTTGCCTGAAGCTGCATAACTATACGATGATCTCCCTGGACTATAAAATCGCTTAGTGTAGCCGAGCCCCCCACCAATAGAGAGAGAGAGAACGAGAGAGAGAGAGAGAGAGAGAGAGAGAGAGAGAGAGAGAGAGAGAGAGAGAGAGAGACAGACAGACAGACAGACAGACAGACAGACAGACAGACAGACAGACAGACAGACAGACAGACAGACAGACCAACCTGGCGCCAATTGCGTGAACCGGAGTCCTTGTGTGGTGTGGGTGCAACACGATGGTGCCTGCCAGCCATGGTGCATTAATGGCATTCCGGAGAGTTGCTTTGCTTCCCGTCCGACACGGCCATACCTCCGTTTTAATGGGAAAAGCATTGTACGCCTGCGGAGGAAAAACAAGTGGCATTGCACTATAGATAGCACCAAAAATGGCTGACGGGGCAAAAAGTTAAAACTTGGCAAAGAGTTGGGATTGGCGTCAAATTACTCAAGGAGGTTGTTGTAAGCAAAGTAAGCTATACATAGCTTAGAAAAAAGGAATTTGCTAGATTTCACTTCGGATTGAATTGGGAGAGAGAGAGAGAGAGAGAGAGAGAGAGAGAGAGAGAGAGAGAGAGAGAGAGAGAGAGAGAGAGAGAGAGAGAGAGAGAGAGAGAGAGAGAGAGAGAGAGAGAGAGAGAGAGAGAGAGAGAGGGAGAGAGGGAGAGAGAGAGAGAGACTTTATTTATGGCCAGCAGGGAGTGGGAGGTCGGGATGCGCATTGAATTGGGACCGCGCCTGCAAGGTGTGATACGAACGTACCACCCCTAGGCTTCTTCATGGTTCAATCTGGCTGGAGGTGCGCGTCAGGCGGGTGACGCAGCAGCCAATGGGGAGGAGGTTCACGTGACGACACGTGAGGAGAACAGGCGCACCTCAGCCACGCAAAACGTTGATTATTGGCAAGTAGCAGCGCAAAGTGTTGCCAGTCGGCTTATACCGGGTATACGCGCCGTGTATCGTGATGGAAAGCGCCTCTACGTCGTATGTTCGCCGCCAGTTTCTGTGTGCCGCGGGCTAAGGGTGGTCGACCACGCAAATACGCCGCAGAAACCGAAGCGAAGAAGGTGAAGAATATAGCGACGCACGCCAATCAATGAAGAAAAAAAGCGAAAAGAGATGCGAAAAATTCAGTGCCATTTTACTCTGTGAAGGTGGATGACCAGCGGAGCTTTTGTTGAAAGGAAGGAAGGAATGATAAGACAGTACATGAAAGGTATAGAGATCAACCAGAGAAGACTCAGGTTGGCTACCCTACACATGGGAAGTGGGAAAGAAAGGATTTAAAGAGAAAGAAAGGGGATATCAGAGACGGGGAGTCGAGCTTGAGGAGCCAGAAAAGGAAGTGTAAAGGTAACTACGAAAGCAAAACCACGTGCGATAATGAGGTCTAACACAGAACAGGTAAACTAGCCAAATTACGAATGAAAACCGGTACACGGTGTCCCTACAATCGTTCAGACAAGCCTGTGGCTTTAAAAAACGAAGTAATGCTCTTGTGGCGTTTCGGGACTGCGATTGGGCACCGCAGTCTGCGGGACAGTCGGGACAGTCTGCGCAGTTATTTATTTATTTAAGGCATACTGCAGTCCGAAGACCAAGCAGGCGGCTGGTTGTCAAGCTCCCGCTTTTCTGGCCTTTTGGGACTGCGATGGGAACCGTCTGTGACATAAAATAGGCTGCGCAGTTAACGGCTGATTGTCGAGCTTCCGCTTTTGTGGCCTTTTTGGAGTGCGATGGGCACCGTCTGTGACACAAAACAAACTCCCGCTCAAACCGCGCTGTCCCGCCGGGGAAATGAGTGGGACTGTAGCCACGCCGGCGTCTTGAATTTTCCTACGCGCGGTATTCTGGTGACATCGATCTTACGCTTTGCGTTCGCAGCCCAATCGTCGTCAACGGTCTGTTTCCGCCGCGTTCGCTATATATCTTTACAAGTAGGCTTCACTGTGCAATAGATAATGTGGGAAAGCCAGCTTATGAAAACCATGCTTAGACACATTTTTTTTAAAAAGTCGGCTTCACTCTTACAACAGCCTCGTTGCTGAGAAGACCTTTTCCCAGGAAAATGCACTCCGTCTTATAGAAAAATATGAAGAGCAGCGCGAGAAGAGAACACGCGAGGGCGGCCACGGAATGCATGCAGAGAACACCTGCCCGGGAGATG
The DNA here is from genome assembly GCF_048455015.1 of Haemaphysalis longicornis. NCBI lineage: Eukaryota > Metazoa > Arthropoda > Arachnida > Ixodida > Ixodidae > Haemaphysalis > Haemaphysalis longicornis. The sequence continues at coordinate 36,499,679 of NW_027526460.1, forward strand.
AGAGAACGAGCAACTTTTCTCGTCCTTTGGACGAAAAAAAAAAAAAGAAATTCGGGGAAGCTTGCACTCACGCGAAAGACATGAATGGCGAAACTGTAAGTGAGCATTGATAGAGACATAGACAAGTTTAAGTGTTTATTTTACATAGTCCTAGTCGACGTCGTCCTATACGTGTCGACGCTAGCAATACTGCGAGGAGACGACGACGACCCGAAGATCCCGATACTGAGCGCATACGCACGACGACACAAGGGGTGGCGCCTCTTCCACGACGAACCGAGAAGCGCGCGCTATCACTTACGTTCTCGTTCCGAGCAGGTGGGGCAACAAGCTCCCGCACGAAGGGCTCTTCTACGATACTGAGCGCATGGGCACTGTGACCCGAGCGGCGTCTCTTTACGAACGGACCGAGGAGCGCACGCTTTGACGTGTCTTTCCGTTGTCGCGTGGGTATTGCGACAGCTGCGCGATAGCGTTCCTCTCGATGAGTTTTCTGCAATACTGAACTTACGGCCAATTACAACAGCTCCCCTGTTAAAATGACAAACGGTGGAGCTCCGCTGTAAAACGTGTAACAGTAAAGACGTTTTTGATGAGTGTCGCCAGGAGAAGCCATAATGCTTTCGAATTTAAAGCATGTACGCAGACTCAACAGCCCAGAGGAATTTTGCAGCAAAGCTGGTTATGACCATGATTGTTCTGCATCATCAAAAAAAAAAAAAAAAAAAAAGAAAGAAAGAAAACGCGTTGCGGCAAAGCGAACTTTATCTTTTGACTTTAACTCTGCCGGCCAAGAGCGCGCGATAGAAAAATGCTCCGTTCTCCATTTTAAATTTACCTTTTTTTGTATCGTCGTACTGGGGAGCGACGTATAGTACAGGCTCCCGGGCGGCGGTGAAGTAAAAATTCCCAGGTTTGTGGGACGTGTAAACACTGCCGCTGCAGCTTAAAGGTGCCGCGCCTGGATTCTCCGTCACGAACGAATACGTCTACCCTTTGATTCCAGACCATCTTCTACCCAGATTTAATGACGTCGAGCACCGGCTAGTCACAGCCGGATTCCTGTCAAGAGTCTGTACCTTCGTTCAAGACGCTGTGTCCCCTTAGCATCGCTGGTCACCCGGCTTCACGAACGGCCGCGGTAGCGCAGTGGCTACGGCGTTGCGCTGCTGAGCCCAATGACGAGGGTTTGATCTCGACCGCGGTGGCTGCTTTTCTGGTGGAGGCGAAAAGCGAAAACGCCCGTGTGTCCAGATCCCGTAGCACGTTGAAGATCCCCAGGTGGTCAAAATTAATCCGGAGCCCTGCACTACGAAACCACCTCAAAGGCCAGGTGTAGCTTCGGCGCGTTAACGCCTCCAATCAATCAATCAATCAATCAATCAATCAATCAATCAATCAATCAATCAATCAATCAATCAATCAATCAATCATTCAATCAATCAATCAACGATCTTCACAGAGTAAATTGAATTTTTTTTTTTTTCAATCGCGCTAGGCTACCCCAGGGGATCTGAATGAACCCGAAAGCTATTGTACTCCGCCTGTCTTACAGGTCAGCCGTTACCTCCACACTGTACACAAGGAATTCAAATTTTGTTTCGGCGTCTGCAAGCCGTTTCGTCACGCCGTCGACGCATCGGCGGCTTCCGTGGCCTCGCCGTAATTCGGTGGCGCCCGTACATGCAGTACGCACCGCGCGTCGTGTGTGCTCACATTCCGTGACCGCGAGGAGGTCGCGAATCGTGGAATCACGCGATAAAGTCGTCGCACACGGCTCCACGGAGTGTTTCGACGTGGCGCTCGCGAACGAGTTTTTTCGGGGTTACCGCGGCATCGAGCTTCACAAGATGAATATAAAGAACCTGCTTTCTGCGCACCTATTTTCCTTCCTTCTTTTGTCTGATGTAAAAGAATTGTCTTTGCCCAAGGCGAGCGAAAATGATGCACTACCCCTCCCGCCCGCATTTTTCGACAGTCCACGCGTTATTTACGCGATGAATCTTTCTTTGTGTCGCCCTGTTAGGTTTCTTCTTGTGTACAGGAGCCCCCAAAAGTAAACGGACCACGGCTTCGTGAAATTATAATATTTTCTATTTTATGCCGCAGGCTGCAAAAATAAATATGTGCAGCCCGATTCTATTTTATGACTTTCTTTAAAAATCGCTTAGAGGTTGCTGGCTAGGCACCTCGCGAAGAAATCCTCTCAAAATCTCCAACCCGTGGTCCGTTTGCTTTTTGGGGAACCTATACATGTATGCACATGGTTATCGGGTGGTCCGGGAAGTGTCTTATTTCAAAACTGTTCCTGTCTGCGAATATATCGCCTAAGCACAAATTAAAGCAGTTTAGTGCTGCTAAAATGAAGGATTTTTTGGGGGGGGTTTTCGTTGGGACGTCCACAAGTATTACAGTGACCAAGAGGAACTTCCCGCTAAATCCAGCAGCTTCTGATATAGGTGGCTAATAACACGGGATGCCGGAAAATAAATGCGGTATGAATCTTCATGACTGAATTCAGAAACAACAACAAGATCTCGCCAGCGCTATTGGTTCCTTGTTTCGAAGGTTATCTCAACTGCCCCGTCAGGACGTACACCGCTGCCTTGTCGTCTTCCTCCCCGTCGAGGGAGGGAAGTGTCGAGAGATGAAATTAAAATGCCGCGCGAGACTGGCTTGAACCTTGCTGCCCTAGCTGCCTCATAAACATCTCCCGTTGATTTCTTGAATTGCTTACTTCGTTCGTAGCCGGTGTTAATGTGCCGCCCTTTAGCTTCCTACGTCATTTTGAGTGGCGCCAGCAGATACGTGGCTGATATATTTACAGCGAAGCTGTGTACGGCTAGGCCTCGTGCGTTTCTATTCTGCGTCCTCAAAAAATCACGTTGTTGCAAACCCAACTTTACCCGCGTTTCTTTGGAGCGCGAGGAGTTCGTGTGTGTGCGTTTGTTTAGGACGCTTAAGCGATATCTGCCTATACCGTGCACCTATTCTTCAGCACGAGCGGATCTACCCACCGATTCCAGATCATCTATCTAGATTGAATGACTTCGATGAGCGCCCATTCACAACACCACATCCCTCAAGAGTTGGTACCTAAATTTGTTCAAAATTCTATTTCACCTTTGCTGCACTGACCATACACCTTCACAGACTGGAATGGCTCATGGTTTTTTGTACTTGTACGTGCGTGAGCGCGCGCGCAAGGAAAGGTACGCACGTGTGCACGTGTGTGTGCGCGTATGTCGTTTCATTTAGGATTTGTCGGTCACGCATTGCGGTGTGCCGCGCACGTGTTCAGACCTGACTACCTGGCGGGCCAAAGTTAGGCTTAACGCTAGATGCAGATACGCACCACAGTTGTACGCTTCCACGTATTGATGGGCCCGCGTTAAGCCTGACACTGATTCGTGACATGATCAGGCCACAATACGTGCGCGGCGCGCCGTAATAGCGATGGGGGCCGACAAACGTTGAGCAAAACCCCGCTTTCCCCAGCGAAGCTGCGACAAAATTAAACTGAGCCCAACGAAATCCTAATTGAAAACTCTCTAGAACTAACTATATGTTCTAGAACAGAGAGATGGTTTGGGCGCAAAGCTCCGCAGAACTTAGCTCCGGCAACGGGAACTTCGCGTGACCAGCAGCGCCACTCACGTGCCTGGGACCGACATGCATGGAATGATGTGAACGGGCGTTTCATCGGGGACGATTAGTCAAAGAGCAGAAGTCGGGACGGGCCCTGCAAGCAACGGGCTCGTGTACGTAGTAATGATCGCCGAGCCAATTCAGTTCCTGCATGGTGGGGACGCGTCAATCCCACTGCTAGTCGAGTTCGGCAGGAGGACGGACCGATCGGAGATGGCCGTGGCGATAGCCCGCCGTCGTCGCCGATGACTGCCCAAACACGGTCGCGGAGCGAACGCCGAGCACGAGAATCCGAGGGGCTTGGCTGAGAACGGCGTGTCTTCGGCTGCACGCCGCTGCGGGCGCTGTTTGGATTCGCGTACGCAACAGCAAAATGTTCTGAAGGATGGCCCGCGGCAGCATAAGAAGCGGGAGGGAAATGCCGAAGCTGCAATGCAATAAATGATGCGTATACACATGAGGACGACCTCCACGCTAGGCTCAATGTCCGCTTCGAAAATTCTAACCGCAGTCCCCACGCGGGCACGGCAAATCCAGATGTGACGCAATCTGATGTAGTTTCAAAACCCCAGTTTTCAACACGCCGACTCTTTGGTTCGGGGCAACGAAGGTGGTCTCTTGTGTTCTCTTAGCTCATTTTTTTTAAGAGATCCAGATGTGCAGAAAGCGTTGCGGCCGAATGAATGCTTTACTTATATCGGGCATCGCGGACACTAATCTTGACAGCATGCAATGAATGGCGATACAACGTATCTCGGCCGGTCTTCCGTGGATTTAAACAAGAACTTCGTCCCCCCATTAGGCTCAGTCCACGGAAGAACACGCTTTGATGTAACGACAAAAACTTCAGCTGATAGTGCACGGTCAATCAACGAACACGTCCTTCCTTATTAGTAGCGTTGGGAACGCTTTAACAATACTGAATCACGCGTGAATAGAGCAGAGCCTCCGACCAAAGGAATGTGAGCAAACTGAGCTAACAGAAGCTACTTTTTCAGGCGCGCGCGAGCGCACATACACACACGCATACGGGCACGCACACGCACTCACACGCGCGCGCGCTTATGGGTGGGTTTGGGAAACGCAGGACGTCGGGTATAAAAAATTCCCCCGCATTTCCCCGAGGGGGAGAATGTGAAAGTGCGAATGCACGGTTGTCGGCCCGCTTGCGGCGCTTGCGCTCGGCCCCCGCAGCCCACCGCCTCGCCGCCTTCTCTTCCATCTCTTCCATCGGGTTTGTAGTATCACGTGTACACCACGCAGTTATCAAGCCGCTATAACGCCGCTGAGTCGCCAACGCACGCCGCTGACGACGTAGTTTGAATGCGTTAAAGATATAAAGCGCGTTACTAACACTGATATCGGTGTCGCGTCCGTGGCTTAGTCGGTAAAGCGTCGCGCTGCGGCCGCAAAGTCCTCGAATCGAAACCTGGCGCCGGATGCTGTTTTTTTTTATATATAGAGAGGAGGACTGCGGACGCCGCCGCCGCCGCCGGCGGTGGATGGTTTGGGGTCGCTTATAAAGTGCATTCGCACTTAAAAGAGGTGGGCCGTAGACAAGAAAGCAAGACAGCAATCGCATCTGCAGCATTTCGAAATCTCGGTGACGCAAATCACGGAAACGTATTCGCGCAAAACGAATGCCCGCACGGTCGAACAAAAAGAAAACTCGGAGCGCGGAGTAATGATCCTTTCCCCCCGCTCGCGCGGCAGAACGAACCCGGAGCCGCAGGTATCGGGAGGATGTTCCAGACAAATGACAGCGCGCATGCAGAGACGAGACGATGATGGACACGTCTCGGATAATAACCGGATCGCAGGTAATGGCCATGCCATAATGACACTGATCCATTTGCGTTGGGGTACCACGAATGCTCGCGGGGCCTATCTCTGTTTACAAATGGGAAGACCGGCGGGTTAGTGAGATGTATGCGCGCTCGCACTAACCCCTCCCATCACGCATTTACGGACATCCACTGTGTACACGCGGTCCGCCCGTTGTTTGGGAAACAAGTTGCGTATAGGTTGTGCGTGCTCGGCAACATGAGTTCGTCCACATCGGCATACTTTCGCGGCAGCATCTGGCTGTCATGCTGTTGATGTGACTATTCTTCCCGTCTAGCAATTAAGTCTGCGCATTCACCAGAACAGTGAAGTTTAGGAGGTGAGGTGATTGTATTATTCATTATTGTAATATTTGTGCGTGCTGGCAACGATTATGAATTATTGCCGACGCTCACAGGCATAGCGAATCGGGGTGGCCAGCATGTCAAGACCCAAGATACCACGCTTAGACTTGTTCAGACACGTATCCCGACCCAAAACTGATGCACCTTATGTTACCAAATCAACACAAAGATCAATGCAAATTCAGTACGCAGTAAGGAACATGCGCTCAGGTACAGTATCCTCAAATGCACGCAGAAGCTAGATTCGCCCCCTCCCCCTCCCCCTCCCCACCCCCCGAGTAGTAAGAGGCGCCGGTGAACAGCTCTCGCTTTTGCGATCTGCAGCTTCTGCTGGTAAACGGCGCATGATTGGCATATTGTTTACGCAACACCCTTCCAAGCGAAACGAATTTAATCTCCAGCTTCTTCGTTGCGTTCTAGCTCAGCTGTAAGAAGACTCCATTTCTTCAAGACTTTGCAAGCTCAAACGATCTAAATGCGTACCGATACGTGGTTTATGATATAAAGTTATACTTTCGCACTCCTTCTTCATAATCGATGCGTGTATTGTATTATCTAGAACCGCTCCTTTTTCGCGATTTTCAAGTAACCGTTTTTACACAATGGAAGCCCGAGATCGTATCAGGGCTTTTCGGTAGACATCATCGGTCCCACTGAGAAAGCTTTCTCTTTAAAAATGAGTGCACGCAAAGTGAACAACTTTTTATTTGCCCAGATTTGTCGATTAACCGTCGGTCAGGATTCCTTGGTCCCTGGCGGCGGTCGTGGCCATCTGGACGAGCCGGGTCTGGATACCCGGGTCGGAGCTGAGTAGCGCGGTCTCCCACTGCTCCTTCGAACTTATGTTGAGTGCAGGCTGTCCTGCCTTACTGCTTTGCAGGTCATTTCTCCGGAGAGGGCAAGATGCATACCATGTGATGTAGGTGAGCCCTGTCACCGCACGCCTTGCCGCTGGATTGGGGAAACAATCTGTCTGCAGCCGTCGCCACGCTACTGATTGCCATTTGCTCAGTGTCTTGTCTGGGGCTGGGTATAGTGCCCTTTCTAGTCTATAGTGGTCAACTATATCTCTGTAGTACACCAGCCTGTCCCTGCCTGACCGTCGTATCGAGTGAGCGTCTGTGTCAGGAGTTTCGAGATCGGCTCGGTCAACGAAACAAAGAATAATGCACGCGTCTCTTAACTTTGCGTACGCGTCTTCGCAGGGCCCTTGCTTATCGAACAGCCTGCTGTAGGTTAAAAACAAACAGCGCGCTACTGTGCGCTTCGAGTTATCTCGGAAACCTTCCTTCCTTACGTGGCTCTTCGCAGAACGGCGCGCGAACGCGAAATGCGGTAATTCACTCCTTAACCTTAGTTGATTGGCCGTACCTTTCGCGCTGGAAGTGATGCTCTAGCCCTCGGGTGGGATTTGCGAAGACGCGGCGAACACGGCGGAAAGAGAACGGCCTGCACGCTGCCGGTCTTCCGCACCGCCAGCCCGACAGGTTATGACCCAACAGGTTACCCAACAGGTTATGCGCAACGCCTCTGCGCTGTTACGGGCGCGAGCACATTGTGCAGGGGAGCCGCGAGAGAAATGTCCTTCATCCATATGGATGAGCCGCGAGTCTGTTCTCGCGGCGCCAATGGTTCGGCGGCGCCAATCGTCCACTTATTAACCTCTAGCCACATGTCTGTGCGTATTTGGGTTTGCGGGCAATAACCAGGCTCAAATAGGATAAGTGCCGGCGCCACCGCGACGCCGAGAGATCTTGGACGGGCGAAAGGCCCGTCTATATCCCTGGCCCGTCGTCAGCCGTGCCTGTCCTTTCCCCAACCATTCTATCTCTTTTTTTTTTTTCCTCTTGACGTATCGTATACGCAACACCCGCGGCCAAGCGAAACGAATTTCATCTCCAGCTTCTTCGTTGCGTTCTAGCGGAGCATGTTACTTTCTTTATTTCTTTTTATCGCCGTGTTCTTTTTTTCTCTCTTCGGGCAAGCGGAAATGTCCCCATAGAGAGGACATTTATCCCCCACCAGCTCCGTTTGTGTATGTCCCGAAGCTATAGCATGTCAGTGGCGGGAAGACCAATTCACTAAACGCTGCTAATTTGCGTTCGCTGCCGTGGGTGCTCTGCGCAGAAAGCCAGAGAAGGGGCGAGCAATCAAGGGCCCGCTCGCGGAGTTAAGTGACACAAATCACCTAATGGCGATGGCGATTCCCCGACTTTGATCAGTCCGAGACATCTGACAGTGCGGAAATCGGGCTTCAGTGCTGGAAGCGATGATTCGGTGACCACCCATGTTACGAACATCTCCACATGAAATGCAAGAAAACGGATGTCTTGTGTCGGCCGGAATTCGGCTGATAAGGAGTTCAGTCTGAAATGCCATGGCTTACCGAACAGCAACTGCCTAGTGGTTTATTTATAAGAGCTTGTATGAGTACATTCAACGCGCGATGCGCGCCACACAGCACATAACATGATGACCTTGCATGACACAACGTGATGCCTATCTTAAGATGGAGGGGCATTAAACTCGTGGTAACTCCATGACATGGAAGGTACGGCCATTACGAAAGAAATTTATTTTGCGGAGATCCACTAAAACAGCTAGCGACAAGGTTGATTTTTTTATAAAAACTTGGGAGAGCCAACCATAAAAGGACTTAGGATAGTTACGCTTCCTTGTAAAAATATGAGTAACAAAAAACGGGGCCCAATTAAGGGCGAGTATCAGCCAGGAAATAGCGCTAATACCCCTCACGTATGCAAGGCATACCAATCAAAATGCAGAATGGGGGTTCATTAAACGTGTGACGCCATACCATCTTCACTCCACTTCAATCCAATCTAGTTCTACCCAAGCAAATAACGCGCTCATATCCCAGAATGCAGTGCGTCTCAATATTCCCGGCGACCACAGCAACGCTCGACGTGCAGCTGTAACCTAATAAGAGAGATTTCAAATCAAATGTTTTTTATTCAAATTCTTCCCCGGACTCTCAGCCACCTGAGCGCCCAGGAATGAACGTTCCGGCGTGGAAATGGTAGACGATTAGCCGAAGAAGGTGCCACGTTAACAGGGATGTATGGCTAACGTTAGTTTACCGCTAAAATTAGCTTACGCTCTGAAGTTGGCTTTTCTGGGAAGCATGTCGGTAAGCTGTTTTTGTGAAGTTTGCTTTTCCGCAACGAGGTTTTTGTTACGGATGCACGACAGCGCTGTGTCGCTGCCGTATACGCGCGCAGGTTCGGAAAGCTGGTTTCGCATACAAGCTGGCGTTTGCGTAAAGTTGTCTTTGACGCAAAGCCAATTTTATGGCGAAGATTTCCATGCCTCACCTATGGCGGCCGTCACGTCACCAAAACGCACTCCAGGAAAGCCAGCGGGATTCACAAAACGACGAGGATACAGTCAAACCTCGATATATCGAACACGGGTATATCGAATTATTGCCTATATCGAACACTTTTTATATCACGCGGAAAATCACATGCATTTCTAATTGTTTATTTCGAACTGGGACGGACATGAAATGGGTATATCGAACTCCGCCACCCCCGACTGCCCAGACCGCTCGCGCTCTGTTCACAGGCGGCGAGCTATCCCGCAGTACCCTATAGGATAGCGGTGGCGCGATAGGCGTTCCTGACTGCTGCGCATCGGTTGCACCGAAGCACAATTGGATGGTGCAAAAGAGGATAGCGAGCTTGAAGAAACCGGGGCCAGTTGGAGCGCTTTGTTGGTGCTGAGCCACGAAGCATGTGCATTGATGACTTTGTTGGCGGTGACGACAGCACCGGAACGACGGCGGAGTTGACGGATGTGGAAATCCTAGCGGATGTTACTACTGAGCGCACAAACGAAGACGCTGCCGAGGTTGTACCACCCGCAAGCGCTGATAGTGCCCCGCTCCCGACTTCGACCGAGGCTTCAGCGGTTTTGGCCCTACCGCACCGCTATTGCAGCGCTATAGAAGCCACCGGCCTGTCGCTTGTGGAACGTTTGGAGTATACGTTGAGGAAGTCGTGTATAACACGCCAGGATACCCTGCTGCAGTACTTTAAGCCAAAAGAATAAATACTTTGAAGCACCAAGTGAGTATTTACTGCACAATTCGTTCATTTATTGATTTGTACCAGTTTATGACGCGTTTTGTACGTGATTTTATATATCGAATTCTGGTTATATCGAACTATTTCGCGGGCACCGCGCTGTTCGATATATCGAGGTTTCACTGTATTGAGTTAAGGCACACAAGCCACTCAAAAGAAAAAAAAAAGACGCTTAGTGTGGGCCGAATCGAACCAGGGTCCCTCGCGCTATAGGGACCGGGCAGCTGGACGGGTGGCACCACCACTCGGCGCTCCCCTCGTCAGTGGAATGAGCCGGTGCATTGGACTACACAGCCTCCCGTTGTTTTTGTCGTGTTTGCTTCGGTGTTTTGAATGTTTTGGTGGTGTTGTGAGCGTAAATGTGCGGTGAAACAAAGTCTAGACAGATGTGTTGGGTTCTTAGAAGCAGTAATGACTGCGTAAACTTGTCGGATGCTTCTAAAGTTGGGTATCGGCTGCAATGGCATGAGCGCTTTTTGCAGTTATCTGCGCTTGGCTACACCCGTTCCTAGTACGAATAAAACTACCATTAGTAGTATTATTTTCTTCTTAAATTCACTAACGGCTACGCAAACTTATTGGATGCTTGTAAGGTTGGGAATGGGCTACATTGACACGAGCGCTTTTTGCAGCGCTCTGCGCCTGGCTCCGCGCGATCTGAGTAGGAATAAAAGTATTAGAAATATTGTTCATTTCTACCACTTTAAATTATCTTCACTGGTTTCAATGACTACGGTTTCCACACCAGCCCTAGCTCTGGGATACCTCGATACGTGTGCTTTAAATAGAAAGGCACCTGCATACGAGATGGATTACCGTGTAGCCGTAGAAATGTTGCAGTAGTTTACACTTTCTGTAACCGTGAGCTTTGTGCCTTCGGTTTTGGTGAGCGACACTGTGACAGCATGGGAGCCTGAAAGCCGAAGTGGAAATCCCACATTTGTGGTGGTCATTTTATCAAGAGCCAAAGTTATTCACCAACTCAACAGCCCAAGCTACAAACCATCCACCATCCCTCCTCCCCTTCCCGTTTTACCACCTGCGTAGAATAAAGGCTGGCACCGATAGTTAAAAAATGTGGCAGTGTTAACGTCAGCCGGTGTTTTTTAATGCTTAAGTATTCTTTACAGAGTACCTAAAAAAATCGTGTAATGCCTGGTGAAGGCACCAAAAACGCGCGATTAGTTGTCTCAAATATGGGTGCATCAGCCCGAGTCCTCCAGCACAGACACATTTGCGACACGCTGGACAAAGTTTAGATTTGGAGAGTGGGCATGGAAGTTCAAAATTAAGCAGCAAAATTATCTAGCCCTCCGTCTAATGATTATGATTGTTGAACGCAAAGCTTTCTTCCTGCGAAATAGAATGGGAAATGGTCAAAGTCAAAGACGCTGCGATCAAAAGACCAAACTGCGTACTGATAAAATTCGACGCTCAACTAGTCAAAGTTTAAATCCAGAAGGCAACCAAGGAAAACCATACCATAGAGCTTTGAGATAAACCCTCATCGTTGTTAGACGAAGGTGTGCATGATTTTTCAAGCGTAGGTGGCAGCTTGTAAACCGACCGCAGCATTCAGTTGTGAAGCTGAGTACAGGTTTCGGGCACCCTCCTGTCTTGCGTCCTTCAGCCACGCAGGAATTAGTTTCTGAAAAACCATTTACCAACTAGCCAGCAAACATTGCAATTCTTGTAAAGTAATGCTTCTCCACGACAAGCAATAACGTTCTACTATCATGTGGTATTTATTCTATCAACGATTCCCGATGACTGTAGTAATGGCATTTCTGTGAAATTAAACACGTTTCAGCCGTAAGTAATGAAGTTACGGAAGCGTCGTCCATCACAATTTCTGTTTTGAGGTAAATCTTAGAAGACACCTCCCAACTTTGTCTTTCACTTGTGCACGACGTCGACGCCGTTTCGTCATCAACTGCCCAAGGCCAGCGCCGCAGCATTCGTAGGTCGGTTGCACACACAGGCTTTGTGGGAGCATTTAGCTGCAGTATACTCCTCGATACGCGAAACGGCATGCAGGCATCAAAAAATTGCATGAAGCAACGAACTTTCACTTCCAGCTTGACTTCCAGCTTGGCGCATTGAGCGTCGTCTGCTATTTGTAAATACTGAGTATGGGCGTAAATCACACGCATGGCATGCCTCGTAAACGTCACATTCACGCTCAAGATTTAAGGATCTGAAAAATGCACGTGGGGTTACGTACGCTTTGCAAGCCGCACTGCAGAAAAACGACAGAAAGCCATGCACAGTTACGCTGCGCTGACCGCCACCGGAATTCCACTGAAGAGCGGTTCGCCACGGGCGGCGCTGTTCGCTGAAGCGACGGTGGTGCCATACAACGGTCGCCCGGTCCCTATAAACCCGACGTCTATGCGATTGCGCCATTCTTTCTATTTAACAGTGGTACTTTATTTACAAATATAGACAAAGAGCCCCATGGAGTGATTGCAGATATTCAGAGGACAAAAGAACATAGCTTTACGTTTACGCACACAAAAAAATATACGCTTTGGAGAATTATGCGAACCAAGTGTTAGGGAAGTTAAAGCTGCAGGTTGCTGGCGGACACTGTCGAAAGAGTTAAAAAGCATGCACATAAAGCCTGACGAAAAAAATCCCTGGCCATCTCCACTAACGTGAGACCTGGCGAGCGGCGAAGCATGCAGCGTATTAGTGTATTCTTGCCACCTTCGCGTTTTTGCCAGCGGAGATGAAACCGCTGGGTGGTAGAGGTATATGCTTTGCTGTAAAAGACTCTTGTCTTCGAAGCACGAAGCTCTCTAGCGCGAGGCGTAAACGAGTGTCCCGGTGTTTTTAGTACGCGTTACGAAGCGTTCCAGCGCGAGGTGTAAACCAGTGTCCCGGTGTTTTCGATGCGACTGCATCTCATTAACTCGCCTTGTCCTTCCATACGGCGTTGTTGTTGTCCGTCCACACCCCTCCCCCATTCTGCTCTCCGCGCGAGCTGCGCTCTCCGCCGCTCACCCCCTCCCCTATCCGATAACGAACTCTCTCTCGCGAGGGGCATTGGATTGGATTCGATTGGGTTGGCTTGGCTTGGCTTGGATTGGATTTGGATTGGATTAAAGTGGATTGTGTTGGATTGTGTTGCGTCATAGCCGCGCCACGTTGCGTCCGGTCGTTCCAGCACCGGCGTTCCGATTTCCATCGATGCGTTGAATGGAGCCTAACAATTCTGCTATCACCCGCGCAACCTATAACAAGCACCGATCACTGTGATAACAGGAATGCTAGCACCACTGAAGACAAGGCTGCGAAGCGGCGTGAACGTGATGCTGAACGCAAACGATTGAAGCGAGCAGCCGATTCCGAACTTCGTAAACGTGATACCGAACGCAAACGGTTGAAGCGAGCAGCCGATGCTCGCTGTGGCGTCGCATATCCACAGGGTTCCCCTCGCGGGAAGGTGGGGTAATTTTTTTAGTACGCGTTACGTTCTAGCGCGAGACGTAAACGAGTTTTCCGGTGTTTTAGTATCGTGACTACATCAAACGAACGACGATTACAAGACGACGACAGGAGACGCCAACAGCCCAGCCCCTAAGGGCCTTCGCCCCTAAAAGTACAAACGCCCCTTCGTCTAACGACAACGATGCTTGAAACGCGAAGCTTTCTCGGCATATGGTGAAAGCAAATGGCTAAAGCAAAGTCAAAGCCGCAACGATCGAAGTCAAAGCGTCAACGATAACAGTCCAAGCCGTCAATGATCAAAGTCCAAATCCCAACGACAAAACGCCCAGCCCATCAACGATCAAAGTCCACAACCACAACGACACTAGACGAATCCAACCAAGCAACCGGGCAGGAACGTCGAAATTGTGGGGGCACCAGCCCATTCCTTCCTGGAGGGCAACTAGTTTGCCTACCGTAAGGCCCGAGGGTTTGAACACCAGGCCGCGGAGGAGAACACCGAGCTCGCACCATTCACTACGCACTGATAGATCACTCAGCACTACAGATTGACCCGCAGAACACTCGCGCCCATCCACAGCTCACGAAAGTGTAACAAACAATGCGCAGACTACTCTAATCCAACCTAGGGTGCCTCGATGCGCGCCCGCTCTGCGGAGGGTGGCGCCACTCTTTGAAGGGGTCGCCGCCGCCAAGACCGGTTATCGGGAGGCGCCGCCGCCATTTTCTTGCATCTCGCCCCCGCTGACTCCCGCGCTAGGCGCGCGAAAAGCGGCGCTCTTCACAAAATCTCTTTGCAGAATGTCTGGGTGCTGCGTTCTCTTGTGTTATAGCAGCGCTAAAAATCTCTGGAGCATGTTTCGTTTCCCAGAGACCCAAAAAGGCGGCTTCTGTGGACGGTGAAGATCAAGCGGGACAAGTGGCAGCCGACGAAGCACTCCTGCATATGCAGTGCAAGTACCCGGCTTCCAAGCAGTGCAAAATCTATTTGGGGCTATTGTAAGCTTGTCTGTGTGGCTGTTTCTCGATACCAGACGCACGGTTTTACGTGTTTATGTTGGAGGTTTCATCATGCTTTTGCGGCCTTTTTATATTTTGATCGATGCAAACGGACGTGGCCTCTTAAAGCGGGGGGCCGATATAAAACGTGTGGCGCTTTGCATCTTTATTCATTTCACTTTGTATCACGAAATGAGGCACTCGTTGTAAAAAGGTGTGCGACCTTTCTCAGTCCCGAAGCGTCACCCCGACGCATCACGCTTACTTCCCCAAAAGCCCATTTTTTGGCAGTGTGAATGATATATCCCAAAGCGTAAAACTGCATGCGACGCGTTATGCTCGTCTTTCTCCGTGTTGTCTCAACTTAAGGTCTGTTATAAATCTTGTTGTGCGCAAAAATTATAATATTTAAGACATTTATTGTCGCTTATTATGCCATAAAAGTAGCGCATGCATGGAGGTGAAAAGAAATGTGTTAATTACGCCTCTATTATGTGAATCATGTGGGGATGTGAGCCGATACGCGTGGATGCCGGTTTGTTTGATTGGCTTGATTTCACGTCATTTATTCTTATTTCTCGGGAGCAAAAGGCACCTATATTGACAATTTAGCGTGCAGGCTCACTTTGAAGGATCCTGTTTTGAACAAATCCGTGCAGATGGATGGAAGGAGCTGAAGCCAAATGCTGTGCTAACGCCTTTCCCAATCAGAGGTCGGCATTTACCATTTCATTCACTGCGTGTTTTCGTATAAGTGCGTACATTACTTTAAAAATCGGTCCAAAGCAGCGAAAGCCACCCGGAGACAGAACGCAGCCTGAGCCCACATCCAACAATGAAGAGGTAGACAACCCCGCTAAAAAACTTCACGCATCATCAGACAGCGGAAATCCTCCCCGAGTCAACTCACGAGAGACGCCATCGGTATCACAAGAGACGGTATCACAAGAGACGTCATCGGAAAACCTCCAACTCAACAGCCCAGGTGTCGAAGCTTTGAATGTCGAAATTCCAAACTCGACAAATAAAACTCTCACAGCTAGTGAGACACAAAGGGATTGAGCTGAGTTGAAAAAGCAGTTTGCAGACCTGGAAAGAAGATACACCGCACTTCAAGAACATCACACACATGCTGAGAACGCAATTCAAAACCTCAGAGCAAATTCGAAAACATTCGAGCGTAATCATCATTACCTGTATTATAACTGCAGTGAAGTGTGTTTGTATCATTTTGTACATAATGTATTGTGTATCAGCAGTGGAGAATGTCGTTCATCACTTTGTGCATAGTGTATTTTTGCTTCAAGGTATTAAATGATTTTCCTACATCCGTGTAAGCCTTTATGTTTAGATTGCAGCCCAAGGACGCTGGTTCGATTCTCGACCGCGGCGGCCGCTTTTCTGATGGAGACGAAAATACAAAACGCCCGTTTGTTCGAGATTTCGGCGCATGTTAAAGATTCCTAGGTGGTCAAAATTAATCCGTAGCCCTCCACTACGGCGCCTCATCACCTATGTAGCGTAGGCGCTTTAAACCTCACCAATCAATCAATCACGTTCAGATTGCACAGTGCATGCATGACACACTTTGCCGCCAGGCAATCGTAGTTATGTAAGTACCGAATAATAGTTTCAGTGGCTGTAAGCGTGCCGGACATTCGCACTTGAATATGCAGCAGTTCCCTTCCTTCGTGTACTCCGCCTACTTTCTGCTATGTTTATATATAAACGTAACGACAGCAAGTTCACGGCGCCGGTATGACACGACGGCGTGAAGTTTTCCGCCGTGTCACCTATTGTAAAAAAAGAAAGGCATTCACCATACCTTCGCTTATCACCTCAAAATAGAGAATCCTTCACCAAAACCTTACTCTTCTGTTTATCTACGCTAGAAAAAGAATGTATATCAAAAGTAAAGCCAAATCAAGCCCACACTGTTAGCGAGAGCAGCACTATCAAGGCGCGTCACGCAGCAAACGCGCGCCCCGCGCCTAGCGGATGCAAGAAAATGGCGGTCGCGCTAGCAGACGACGCGGTTGTCCTCACCCTCAGCGGAGCGGGCGCGCATCGAGGCACCCTAATCCAACCCGCTCCCACACCCAATGCGAATGCACCTCCTGCACCTTATCAGTCCGACACCCAATGCAAATACTGCACTCAACCAGGACAACTCAGACACACCGTCCTAGAGCAGGAGCAAAATCGAAGCCTACCACCCCTACAACTCCCTTATCTTCTCCCATAGCAGTAGGAGACGCCACCGTCCAGCTCCCATCTGGCCGACCAGCTCCAGCTGGTTCAAATTGAAGGAGCGGTTGTATACCCAAGACAGCGCATGGATACCCGTGAAGAGGGCACCAACTCCCGCGAGAACACCATTGCTCAAAGTAGCTTTTAAAGACGATGGCCTTTTTTGGGTTACTTGAGCGCAGAAATTTTGGTCTGTCTGTATGTATGTCTGTCTGTGTGTCTTGAAAGGATAAATTTATTGTAAAAAAATCCTGGTACCAACAATACAACGTAGCAACCAGAAACAATTAAACAAGTGCTGCGCCTGTTGCTACAAAACTAACAGAGCCCTGCGGTTGCCACTTGCAGAAACTTACAGAAAACACACAAACAGTTTCAAGTTGATTGCAGAAAAAAGATTAACATACAAACAATGTACAGTTTCTTACAACCAAAAGATTAATATGCGAGGGAAATAAGGGTACAAAAACATTCGCTTCAAGACTGCAGCAATATACGAAACAAGGTTGGTGTTAATGTCACAACGAGTACTGTGCGCAATAATACCCAATTCTAACAAGAAAATCAATTCTAACAACGAAAATCCCTGATGACAGAGGCCTGGAAAGCTGGCATGTTTTGTTTTGCACCTCTAAACCGGATACACCAATGTCACACAAACAATTCCTCACCCAACAGGGCCAACTCACCTTCGAGAAAGGTCACGAGGTGTTGTCTGGAAAAGGAAAGCAAGGCCCACTGCATACGTAGCCTGCGATTCTGCGCAACGGCCCTGCAGTGATTACGCCATAGTACATAATCGCCAATTACTGCGAACAGTTTGCCTAGGGAAGTGCCAGGACACTGTTCTCTCGATTGATACAGTGCAAGCCCCAAACTTGGAGCGGCCTGACCTCGCCTGCCTGACCTCGCAGTAACTATTTTTTCACACAGCCGGCAAAAGTGAAACAGAAGCAGCACAATAGGTTTATATACCCACAGCCAAATCTAAACGTCCAAGTCCGGTGGCAATGTTCATACTTGTCAACATTGTTGAACCACGGCCGCTCGATTGCGCGCACCGTGCGCGCAATCGAGCGGCTGTGGTTGAACAAGAACAAAACATTACGCAAAGATGAGGTAGAAAATCAATGCATAAGTGATATTTGCAGTGTTTCTTTATTTAAAAAATTCAAGGATGCTTGATTTTTGCGATAGAAAATGAAATACTATATCCACTCTAGAAAACAAAATTAACTACGTCGCATGCTGTTACCCGCACCACTATAGCTTCTCGCGGCATTTAAGTAATCAAACGGCAACAGTAACGAAAGCTTTCACTATATATAAGTTCCACGCTCCGCTTGGAACGCACGTGAAGCATAGGCAACGTGGTTCTGTAAACGTTGGAGTAGGGTGCCTCGAATAACGCGCGTTTCCGTCGAACAGCAGCGCTGACATCGAGGCACCCTGCCTGGAGCAGTGGAACGCGGTAAATTTAAATTGCCATGAGCAATCCTTTAGCGTGTTTACCTTGGTAGGAGCGAGACGAGAGAGGAACAGCATATGAAGTGAGCGGGAAAGAAAAGGAATGCATTTACTTGGCACGCGCACCAGACGACTATCGTCTTTCGTCGACATTTGCAACAAAAGGAGTAGATACGTGGCCATTTCTCTCTCTCTCTCTCTCTCTCTCTCTCTCTCTCTCTCTCTCTCTCTCTCTCTCTCTCTCTCTCTCTCTCTCTCTCTCTCTCTCTCACGAGAAATCTGAGCGTTTCAACCAATGTTGTAGTAAGAAAAAGAGGCGTTTGAAGTTTTTAGTACGGCGCGCTTAAACTTCATTTATCCTTGGCAAATCCGCCCTTTGAGCATGTTTTATGTCTCCGGGTTACACATTTAGGAAATACCTTTCGTAACTGCGGGACAGGAGAAGCTTCGTTTCTTGAAAGCAGATGCATTCTCCCCATATCATTCGCGTGCACCTCAGACAGAGGTGTATGCTGAGGGTATACGACCAAGGTGCCACGATGGGCGCATGCGGGGTTTTCGCGCGACCAACCACACTGAAATACGATGATGCGTCACACGTTTAGTGTTCCGATTAAACTCGGGAGGTTTTCTAATCCCATCATAAGCGGAGAAGCAACCCAGCCGAAGGCCACGAAAATTTCTAATTTCGAGCATCACTTGAAAGGAGTTGGATCAGGCAAAGCCGCAACAATGCCAGAGGGAGTCTTCCAGGAGTCCTAATGACTGAGGAAGCTGCCTAAGCCCATATAAGACAAGAGGTCGGGAAGGGAGGTTAGCGGTGTGCGTACAGGTATACATATACTTCTTGGGAGTGGACACGTCCGGCCCTGAGGCCCCGCCCCGCCGCGAAGGTAAGGCATAAATCATACAATAAAACTAAATGACCATGGCGTCGTTCCCGTGGCTTCTCGCTACAACTTAAATAGAGAGAACGCCATGCAAAACGGCTCGGAAGACTTTATTACTACCGAGGAAAAGCGGCCGGCATAGGGAGAGGCTAAGCACTTTGTGTAACGGCGGCGCCCCAGCTTGGTCGTTACGCCCGCGAAGCCCGTACCGTAGCAAGACGCAAGCCAAGCGCGTTCACCTGGCGGCCAATTAGGGAAAACAGCAAACAAGTCGGCAGCGCTTCAGGAGGCCATGGCGGCAGCTTTCGGGCATGAAAGCTTTGCGCGAAAGAAGACGGCGCGTAGAGGAGAGCCCCGAGAATGGGAGAAATGTCTGTGTGTCAGGGTGGCATACTTTGGTTCTACGCGTAAGAACAGTGAGTGTGACACGCCCGCCAGGTGGGCACGTTCGGCTGGCACCCCGTGATTGAGACGTTACGGGTACCGTGTGTTTTTGAGGTCGCCTGCTTCTGCAGCGCTAACCACACGCGGCACTTTACGGTCCTCGTTCGGAGATAATGTTGCTTGTTTGTTGTTGACCATTGGGGTTGTGTCTTCGCATGTCTGCGTGGTCGTAGAGTGATTGTGATTACTGTTATGAGGTGGAAAGGAACGTCAGAGCTTGCGGTCTGCCTTGTCCCATAGCCCAGGGCATTTCTGCAACCTTCCTCCTTAAATGGTACTCAAGCCAGATTTGGCCGAACTGCTTATTCAAGAGCTTCTGCATTCGCTGCGTTCTCAACGCATTCCTTCCTTGCCAAGTCGGTTTACAACTATAGTTGCAGAAGCGCCGTACATTACTAATTGCGGACAAGACGAACAGGTGACGTTCTTGACTCCCGGAGAGAGAGAGAGAGAGAGAGAGAGAGAGAGAGAGAGAGAGAGAGAGAGAGAGAGAGAGAGAGAGAGAGAGAGAGAGAGAGAGAGAGAGAGAGAGAGAGAGAGAGAGAGAGAGAATTGCATGGTAAACGGTGATGTTAGAGATAGAAGAAAAATAACAGAAAAAATTATAAAAATTAGTGCTGCGCGTCGGTTAACATTTTCATTTCGATTAATCGGCTGGCTGTAATCGGTTAATGGATCAATTAATCGGTTGGGCTATTAGTTTGGTAAAAAATGACCAAGAATAATAATTTAGTGATATTCGTGATATTGCAATAATTAAAATAAAATCTATAAACTTATATGCCTGTTCGCAGAAGGCAGGAACGAAGGAAGGAAATAGATTTTCAAGGCACGAAATTTAACCTGGCTAGAGCCTAGTTAGCTGTCTTGCACATTGGAAACAAAAAGTAGACAAAAAAGAGAAAGGAAAGAATGAAGACAAGTTGGAGCAACAGGTATGCCCAGCGCTGAAGCCCTAAACGTTCGAGTTCAGTGATTGTCACTGGAGCCTCTTAGTCTATAGTCTGCTGTTTAAGTGCGCCGCCCGCAGGAAGTGCAAGAGTTCCTTAGTCGCATTCTGAGCTGATGACAGAGAAGGCCGGTGACAGAATCGTCTTGTTCGAAAAAAGCCGCCAAGAGTCCACGTTGCTTAGTGCTGACGACACCTTCTTTCTTACAAACGAGTAACTAGGACACTCACATAAGGTCTGTTCACAGGCATTCTAAGCGAGGCAAGCAGGTCATCATCGTGGCGCTGCTGGGGGCAAGACACTTACCACCGCATTCATAAGTCACACTTATCTAGAATCAGTAACAACGGCACTCAAAGTAATTACGGGGAGCCTTATTAATTGTGGTTTACACACAAGGCAGTTAGTTTATACAACGGCCGAACAGTGCTGGCGGCCGCTCGCTGATTTTTGTACCACGTAAATTTGTATTAAGTGTAGACATTTTCTTGTCTGTCTTGGGTATAAGCTTTCGGTTTTAATTACTACCATCTCTAAGCACACTTGCATCGTTTTCTGTTGTGACATCAGGAGGGTTGTATGAACATGAATATGATCCTCGACACGCTTGTGCACAAATTCACCACGTCCCTTTGATTTTAAAATGCCCGCATGACTTCAGCCGATTAACCGGTTAAATTAAAAAAAAACCTATAGCGACGAAAGGATTAATCGTCGATTAATCGGAAGTTTACTCGATCAATCTCCCACCCCTAATAAAAAGGAAAATATGTGGGATGATGCGCAGAAAATTCTCAGTAACATACAAAAAGTTTGTCACCAAACTCTGTGCAGTTCTGTGCTCCGAAGGAACACCGATATATGGGTGCACGTGCAGCCTGCCTGGGCCCCGACCAGGGCTCCAGAACAGCCCTCAACTCAAGTACCACACCAAGCGGCCTGCACAAAGATAACACGAGTATCTGCCTGTGTACGATGTACTCTGAGATTTCCCGGAGACTTCCACAGAGAAACGGACTGGCAGAGGGAAAACCCTTATTCGTCTGTCTGTGAGGAGCACAAGCGGAATGTTGGTAGTCAAGAGAGAGAGAGAGAAATCTGGCGACGTATGTTGTTTAACGTGATACTCACATGAATATTTGGATTAGAAGTGAGCCTACAGTCAGGGCTGTCCAGCGCAAGAAAATGCTGAGCGACGCACTCGCGCCTACGAAAAACGGTGTGAAACTTCGAAAATGCAAGTAAATAAAAAAAAATATTGTTTTACGTTACAAACAGGGTTAAGCACATCCAAAATTTTGATTACCGGATAAGTTTCACTGCACTAGCTACCGTTTACAAATGTAAATGCTTAGGAGTGACAATAACTGAAGGCCTTAACTGGACCCAACGAGGAGACGGGGAAGGGTGCAGTAATGCTCGCCGTTGTGGGCCCGACGATCAACGACGAAGAAGCTGTATGTGGGGCGTGCAGCCTGGGCGAACGCTCTGTAACGGCTGCCTTGTAAATAATATAAATAGGTCATCTTTTCCCGTAAATAGATCGCTTCATCATCAACCATGGTTCGCGTCACGTAAGGTAACGGCCACGTAAACATATCACTAATATTTTCTCTATTGCCGAAAAGAAATCACAGTTCTAAGAACACCGCCAGCCCGGGGAACTTCAAGATGTGAAATTTAAGCAGGTCGCCGCCTTCTCCCCAGTGGATGGAGTTGGCTGAAGCCTCTCCGTCTAAATGAAAGAAAAATACCCCAACGTTACCACAACATCCTCAGTGGTGTGCGATTCTAGTGACGGCCTTGCTATCGGCCCAAGAAGCGCGCTGCTTCACCACGCCTTTTTATTCGTAAAAGTGGTCAGGTGTGCCATCATAATACTACACCTGCCGTTTCTGTGTGTTCATGTTTTTTTAGAACTATTGCGTAATTGGTCAGCCTTATTTCAAGTAGTTTTTTATCCTGACAGATAAAGGTAGGCCCTACAAGTGCCTTAAAGGGACCCTGCAACACTTTTTTCACTTCTTTCGAAATCTTAAATGCTTTCAGAATGTATTCAACAGACACATCCAGTACTTATAATGTCCACAAACTACCGCAGCCCAGAAATTGTTTCTCTATGTCAATCAGATATTTTTGAAACTTGCTGGAAAGATTTTTCACCCTTATCGGCCTTGGCGTTCTTCGAGCGCTCGAATGACGTCATTAGAGCGGTGTAGCGGCTATTGGCCGGGTTCTGTTCAGTTGCAGTAAGGCCGGGTTCAGACTGTTGTCGCAATTGTCCTAATGCCTTTAAATAATGACGTCATTTGACGTCTCAGCCAACCGAACTGCTTGAAACGCCGTTTTTTTTTTTTTTTTTTTTTTACGTCCGTAGTGCACGATATGTCTGTTACGTCGGTATAGTCTTAACATAGCATAATAAACGCATTCGGTAGCCACTTTTAAATAATCTCCACAAAAGCAAAGCAGCAACGGAAGGCGGATCTGCTGCGACGAGCAGATTACGCCGTGCCGCTCCGTGCTGGCGATAACTATATATTGCCAGCACGGAGCGGCACCGCTTCCACAATGCTTTCAGACGAAAATAAAGGGTGAAATTGTTTATCAAGTGGTTGTCAGAAGTGTTGCATAGTCCCTTTAATCACGGAGCACATGAGCTGCAGACTCAACTGATATTACTTCAAGATCACTCATGTCCAACAGCCGAATTTTTCTCGTTTATATTTCGTAGCACCAAAAGGCACATGATCTGGTCGCCGCCGCCAGATTTAGTACCGTGCGATGCCCCGATTGTACTAGATATCGCGGCATGCATGCTACGCGTTTCCCCTCTATAATACAACATTCGTCCTAGGTGGCGCCTCGCTCTATCTCCTTTCGTGCTTGTCTTGCCTCGAATTTAAATTTATTCGTTTCCGCACCGTAAGTACCCCACATATAACATGCAGGGCGTTTCCTCTTTATTTTTCGTTGAGCTTGACTTGCACACAGTAAGCAGGTCATGCCATACCTGTCTACCTCGGTTCCAGAGAAAAAAGGAATAACTCTACGCCAAAAAAAAAAAAAAAAGAAGTTCGTGTTCGTACATGGGGGACTAAACCGAACAAAAAGTGATTCCGCGTCCCGCGCGGCGGCTTGCATTCCAAAGCGACTTGGCGTGCATGCGCGAGCCTGGGTATCCAACGGCTCAGAGAACTTCGCACACGGGCCTCCAAGACCGCCTCCTCTCCAGACTGGCAGGCAGACAACAAAGACGTCGGGAAAGAGAGAGAGAGAGAGAGGCAAGGGTTGTCCGTCAGTCAGTCAGAACGTGGCCACGTACGTACGTGTCGTGGCGCACTTTTCAATGGCAGCAAAACACGGCGAGCACGGAAAGGCTGCAGCCCAACGAGACCTACGCACGAAACAGAATTAGCGCAACTTTCTGCTGCCGTACGGTGCAGACGGCCTGCCACTAGCGCGCGGGCCACCCGAGTTGCGTGCGCTGAGGCAAGCGGGAAGGCCGCGGCGCGTGAAACGGAATCCGCCCCCGAGAAACAGGCTGAATGTGTATCTCAATTTGTATATGGTCCCCGTACGCAGACTGATTTTATTCCAGCATGACTCTGCGATATACACTGTCGCCCATGGCCCGTACCATAATTTTCTGGTTATTATTTCAAGTTTTACTGTGTCTTGTTCTTGCTAAACTTTTCCACTTTTTTATTTTTTTCCTTCGTTACGTGCGTTGCGCAACTCTTTTCCATCCATGATATTCTAAATAGGGTTCGCACTAAGAAAGAAATGTAAAGCTGGCTTTTTGCCTAGCGTTCACCGTAACGTGGTGGCTACTATAAAAAAAACTGTGGTTGATTCCTCTGTAATAGGAACGGGTAAAACACGAAAGCGAAATATGCAGCGAAATCTGCAGCTGAGCATGAATTGCGGGTCGGCGGCTGTCTTGTGGGTGTGCTTGGCGAGCGACGTTCTGCTGGTGAGTCGCTTCGGCAAAGGTGTACTGGCGTCATTTCCATGACGGATATGACGTCAGTGAAATCTTTGTGTATTCAGGCATAAAACACCTTCGTGTTAAAATATAATACCCGAAAACGAACACCCCTAAGTATAACGTACTCTTTAGTACTAAATGCTGCTTCCCCGCAAGAAGACGCTGTGTGCAGGCGTGCACCCTTTACAGGCCGCCTGCTTAGTTGCACTGGCGTCGTTTCTGTGACGTATATGACGTCCGTCAAATCTTTGTGTATCCAGGAATAAAACACTTTCGTGTTACAAGAAATCACGCAGAAACCCCTTTTGGAGTTATCTAAATGTCTTTGTATGAAGCATGGTGTTTCTCGCGGTAGTTAGGTCCAGATCCTATGAGTTACCCCCAGTAATGTTCAGTTGTCTCGCTGTGTGTTGCGGTGTTCAGTGCATTTGCGTGAAACGCCGCCGAGGAGACGGGAGAACTGAGAAACGCGGTTACAACGCCGAAATGTTTACCCGCATGAAAGAAGGAAGAAATCGCGATTGGTAGCAATGTTAAGACGTCATCGAAACTTCCAGATAGACTATACGTGTCATTGAAATGAAGAGGGACAATTGCGAATGCTTGTGTTTCTTTTGCTTCACCCTTAATTGTCGAGAAATACTTTATCTTGCGTGTCGAAGTGATTTAACTGTGCTTTTGGGACGTTGGACCGACGTTACAATCTGTCACAGACCTTACATGTTCTTCCGAGTTCATCTTCGAGGAACTTTTCTCTAACGTAGTCGTCGCGACGGTGCTCTCACCGCTGTTTGTGATAGCTGTCGCGGGCTCGTTGTTGACGGTGGCATTCTGAGTCACGTGCGCGTATAGCCTGCACTCGTTCACTGCCAGACTGAGCTCTTCGCTGAACTCCGCGACAGGCATTTCGAGATTGTATGACTCGTACTTCGTCCTCATACAAATGAACTCTTTGGTCCCGATCATGTTCAGCATCACGCACTTGTATTTGCCGTATACGTGTTTGCTCTACATTGCGGCTTTTAAGTGCACAGCACTTTATGGGCCTTGTCGTCTTAGCTCGCTATATATAACGGTCGATGCGACTGCCGTAATCAGGTGGCGCAGCACGCTGAGGCTTCGAAAATCACGTGGTTTAAATAGTCATAACCGTTCAAACCTCGTGAACCGATGGCGCCTGTCATACATCTCCCCGTTATTTATCGCAATAAGAAAACTGCAGGTACATTTCAGGCGAAATCTCTGTATATAACCGGCAGCCCCCGCGTTCACTTAATTAGGAACGCTCGTTGGGTTGTGTTTTATAAGCGAAAAAGGCAGCCGCGCAAGAAAGAAATGGCGCGCTCTAAATTACGCAGAAAGGCTCCAGCCACGCAAGAAAAAAATGGCGCGTTCGAAATGACGCAGATAGGCTCCAGCCGCGCAAGAAAAAAATTGCGCGTTCGAAATGACGCAAAACAGCTCCAGCATATGAAATTAAAGCAGGCGCAAGAAGAACTCCCGCTGGCGCAGTTTCAGACAGGGGGCGCGCGAGCACTGGGAAGGCGGGAAATTTGAAATGCATTTGGTGGCAGCAGTGAGCGGATAACGGCGCTGCAGCCCATAATGGCGAATCACTGCTCTGCACTTCCGAAAGCTTTGACATTGAGTGGAACGGCTTTAATTTTTTTCTGTAGCATCGCCGCCTGACTTCATCATAATGCCGCTGTCTCCCTTTTTTTGTTCCGTTATTGTTGGTAGAATCCGCAACACTTTTCCGCGCTGTAGAATCCGCGCTGTTTTTACAACATGTCGACCTACCAACTCGCCCTACTTTCCATCCTGCTGCAACACTTCTTTCTCAAGTTCTTTCTTTCGCGCACGAAATGCGGCTAATGCCCTGCATTTCTGCGTCTTTGTACTTCATTAGTAAGTGGTTGCAGTAATTACGATGCTATAACGGTTGCACCATTTTTTCTCTGCTCCACTTCTTTCCGATTGATATATACGTATTATTACTGGGTCCCAGCTTATCTCGTGGTTCATGGGGCGACTACAGCGAGGAACGCAGACAACACACAAATTTGCTACAGTGCCCACCGCAGCGCCGCTCGCGGGATAATGTTTCTGTGTACAGCGACCTCGTAAGCGCACTGGTACCTCGTGAGCACGTCGGTACACACATTTCTCGCTGGTCAAACCATAGCGCAGCCCCACGGCCGCCGCATCACTGCGGCGTTAGTCGATACATTAAGCGCCGCGGGCTTTCGGCTGCCGTAAAAACCGCTCCCGGGAGCAACTTATAGCCGGATCATAAATCGGGCGCGCCTTTAAAAATCGAAGCACAAGGGTAGGCAACGAAACCCAATAACGAGGCTCACAGGCCGCTCTTCCGAGAAGCCGTTTATTCCCCAAGATGGCGACAGCGATCGGTCAGCAATACGCATGCCCAACCGTCTCCCCCCCCCCCCCCCCCCCACACACTTTTTCTTACATGCCGCAACGTCTGGTCCGCCGAACGTAAAACCACCCCCTCCCGCGACGATACACGCAAACGATCAACGAGCTCCGATCGCCTCGCGGTGTTGTCTGCAGAAGACAGACCGTCTTTGTTACGGCCCAAGAGCGTTCGCTGGATAGATGTGCGCCCGAACAACTTCTACGGCGAGGCCGAGCCCAGGGTTTCGGAGAGAGGTGATTATTCTTTAAAAACAGGACGCGCTAGCATCCCGTTTGCGGCGGGAGCAGTTCATGTTCGGCGGCGGCGTGGTAAGGGCGCTCATAAACGGCGGCAAGAGCCGTTCCCATCACTCTTCCCATGAGCGGTGCATCAGGGCTACACGCGGACGCAACACAGGGGCCGCCAGCGTCGGGTGTCTTCCAACGACCTGTTCGACGAGCACTGACCACAGAAGTACGCTGGTAGCTTATGCGGGCTCCCGCGACTCGCAGTATAGTTTCAGGGACGAAACAATCTTTTCGCTAGGTTTCTTTTTCGCTACGCTGTGATTTGTAGAATGGGGAAGGTTAACTGCGTCTGTTTTGTTTGGGTTCGTATGCAGGTTTCCTGCACCGCCGTATATATTGTCAATGGCGACCGAAATATTTTGGCTGACGTGCTTTTAAGTGCAATGCACTTCTTAAGCGACCCTGAACCTGCGTCCACCGGCGATGTCCGCGCACGTGGAGATGGGCGCGCGCAGCCTGGCCGCTGACATGGCACATACCCACGTGGGGGATTGGCCAGGAATCTCCTCGTCTTCCTTGGCAACGGGGGGGAGATGGGCGCGCGCTGCCTGGCCGCTGACATGGCACATACCCACGTGGGGGATTGGCCAAGAATCGGGCGTGAGAAGGGCTAATGCACCTGCTTAAAGGAGTACTGACACGAAATTTCAAAGCTGAGATCCCCTCTAGCAATCAAGTACAACGACAACACAAATAGGTGTCTGTGAATAAATGCATCTTTCTTTCTTTGTAGTTGTGTGTGTGTGTGTGATCTCTCTTTCGCGAACATTACCGAACCGCGCAAATTCAACTCGTGCATTCGCACTTTCACATTCTTCCCCTCGGGGAAATGCGGGGAATTTTCTGACTCTGTCGCGTAGGAACTTTGAGCGAGAAGCGTTGACCGGTCTTGATGCTCTGTTAGCTTTGGCGACAAGAACGCTGGTGGGGAAATTATATTAAGTCTTTGGGTATATTCGTCCACTTGGACAGAAACATGTTAACCGTCTGCAAGGATTGAAGGCGAGGATGTTATATGTGGGAAGTGGGGGAACGAACAAATTGAGAGCAGTTCTAGTGTCAAGGTCGTTCCTGGACTTCGGTAAGCAATAAACACTGCAGCGCTTGTAACCCCACCGTCTTTAGGTCATTCTACCAAATGGTGTACTATCCTGTCCGAAAATTTGTCTTTATTGAGATGAACACGTTAAAAATACACATTTGTTGAAGGACCCCGAAGTGAATCGCGGGTTGTCCTGTATGCTATAACAGCTAGGATATGTATTCTATTGTAATCTGCTTAGAAATGCCCATGTTGCCTTCGAAATAGCTAGCCTACAATACACAGCTGCAAAGGAATAAAATGCAATTTCGAAATGCCTTAACCTTTTTGCGGAAGACGCAAACGCAAAAAAAAAAAAAAAAACAAGAACAAAAACCGAACCTGGGGCCTATGCAATCTAGCCACGTATCGTTTGCTCGTAAAGGGAGAACGTATGAGAGCGCCTTCGAGTGTGGCATTAAGTGCGACCCAGATTTCTCGCGGTGGCAAGCTGTGCGTTTTACGAGAAAGTACATAAAATGTGGGCTTTTTGTCAATGATCAAATTTGTTATTACCAGCTCCTGCGAGTGCCCCTCCAGGTGTTCTCAGTTAAAGACGACTGCTTTCGCGTACACACTAAATGAAACATAAACATAACTACGAAGCTTCACGAATGTAGCATAGCGCTTTTAAGACGCCATGCGCAAGGGTCCATTCGGAGGAGGCGGGGAAAGAGAAAAAAAAGGCGAGCATTTGGCATAATGACGCCCCCAAGGTTTAAACGAATTTTTACGAGAGTTCTGAGAACTGTCGCTTACAGCCATTTGGACCAGCATTTC
Source organism: Haemaphysalis longicornis (assembly GCF_048455015.1). Classification (NCBI taxonomy): domain Eukaryota; kingdom Metazoa; phylum Arthropoda; class Arachnida; order Ixodida; family Ixodidae; genus Haemaphysalis; species Haemaphysalis longicornis. Next base: position 36,528,654 of record NW_027526460.1, read on the forward strand.
AAAATTTCATTGGTATTCTTGGAATTGTGGAAATGTCATACACTAATAAATTCTAATCGATCGGGACACGTACGGAAAATACGGGCCACTGGCTGGACATTGGAAGGACGTTTCCGTCCCCAGCCAGACCAGTGGGACCGCAGGGCCCCAACAGCTACTGTCGCTTTTCTTCAGCGGGCCACCGCATACATAGAATATCACAGTGAGTTAGGCGTGCCCAGTGGGAGGGTTGTTAAGAGCAATGTTTGCCGTCCATTGAGTGGCCCGCAGCTTGTGAAACGAACTTTATTTAGTTGAGAAAGGCACTGATGCCAGTTACCTAAAAAATTGGCGGCGTATCTGCTCCTTTCGTTGCAAATGTCGCCTAAAGACGATAGCCTTTGTCGACATTTGCCGAGTAAATGCCTCCCCTCGCTTTCCCAATCACGTCTCATGATGTTCGTAAACACGCTAAAGGTTTTCTCAAGTCAATTTAAATTTACCGCGTTCCACTGCTCCAGGCCGGGTGCCTATAGATGCCAGCGCTGCCGTACGGAGGAGATGCGCGTGAATCGAGGCACCCTACTCCAACGTTTATAGAAACACGTTGCCCTACTACACGTGCCTTTCAAGCAGAACGTGGAACCTATCTAGTGGAACCTCTTGTAATTGTTGCCGCTTGATTTCTTAAAATGCCGCCAGAAACTATAGTGGCGCGGGCGACAGCAGGCGACGGAGTGAATGTTTTTTTCTGCAGTGGATGCAGTATTTCATTTCACAAAGATGAAGCATCTATGAATTTTTATAACGGAACACTGTAAATATTCCTTATGTATTAATTTTCTGTCCTATATTTGCGTAATGCCTTGTTCTTATTCAAAATTGTTGAGAAGTATGAACACTGACACCGGACTTCGACGTTTAGGTTTGGCTGTGAGTATATAACACTATTGTGCAGATTTTGTTTGACTTTGGCCGGGTGGCTGAATCGAGTCACAGACGAACAGACAGACAGACAGTCCAAAATTTCTGGGTTTAAGTAGCCCAACAAAGACTACCGTCTTTAATACCGCGTCAGGGTGCCCACCTCGGTCGTATACCAGTGGCTCGTTATCCGTCGGTTGTGTGCACAGTGGGACCGGGACGCCAAGCGGCGTGCTCCCGGTAAATTGCGCACAGGTGCTCGTCTCCGAAGGGGAGGAGCAGCAATTACGATGCTCGTGGCCCCCGGCTCACTCAATGAAACCTCCGATTCCGAGGAGTTGCAGCACATCCTACTCCACACACACGTGCGTGCGCACTTTTGTCAAAGCTAACGAGGCACAAATGAACGGACGACGTTAGCGTACACGCTGACGACTGGGCCCTTCCGCAGCGGGAGCATGATACGCCCCCAGGTGCGACAGCTGCGTCATCACCCCCCATTGGTTGTATGACTGTGCGAACAGGCACTGTGACTTCTGGCAGCAGTTGCAGGAATCGAGCCGTTGACCGACTCCCGCTCCCTCCTCTGATGATCGCTAAGGTTTTGTTTCTACCAGGGGAGCTAGCTCTCTTCTCTCGCGGAAGTGGGTGAATCGCGCAACAGGAACACGCGGGACTGTGCGTGTTGTGCGTGCCGTGCGTGTATGTGTGTATGTGGGGGACGCGCAGTCGTCGGCGCATCACCCTTCGTGAGCTTCGGCTCTCATTGCTCCGAGTCACGCAGGGACGTTCAAAGGGTCCTCGCGAGCGCGCGCGTATTCTGTACATGCGCCCGTTTCTCGAGCATTTCTACGCGGAGGACCGTGCGTACGCGAACGAAATTCTTCGGCTACACGCCTACCGGTCGTGCAGAACGGGGAAGGCGTAGTCGTAATCACGTAGGTGCTAATCTTGGAGTTTTACTGCTACCCGCACAAGGACGCCTGGTTGGTTCACGCAGTTTCGATAAGAAAATTGAACAACAACAGAAAACTACTGTTGATTTATTGATTTATTGATTTATTGATTTATTTATTGTAGGGTGTAACGCGCAGACGCAACGCAGGCGAAGAGGCACGCCGTAGTGGAGGGCTCCAGATTAATTTTGACCACCTGGGGATCTTTGAAGTGCTCCGAAATCTCGTTCACACAGACATTTTTGCTTTTCGCCTCTATCAGAAAAGAAGCCGCCGCGGCCGGGAATTGACCCCCGTCCTCGTGCTCAGCAGCACAGTGCCTTAGCCAAACTCGTAATGGGAGTCTACGTGCTGTGGGGCACGCCGTAGCGAAGGGCTACGGATTAATTTAAACCGCTTGGTGATCACGTTCGTCGTGATCTTTACACACCAGGGGAGACATCGTGGAGACAAAATACGCAAAGTAATTAGTAGTTCTACAAAGTGCGAATGCAATGTTGAATGACAAGGCGAGCATCCAGAACGGCCTTGTCTGGTTCATCGGATGCCAATGAGGAAAGAAGGAAGCAAATAAACTTTATTTTTCCCCAAGTTACATGTCGCTTTCTTGGAAAGGCGTGGCCAAGACTTCCTCCGCTCTGGACGTCGGCATGATCTGCGTCGCTACGCTGAGGCACAGTATACACTAAGAGATTGCGCTTAAAGTTGGTTGCCGATCTCAAGCCCATAACGGCTGGTAGACATTCCGGTTTGTGGTGGATATTGTCTGCAACATATATTTTCTTTGTAGGCTGTGATATGACTTTAACGCTTACGCTGTGCGGAGTGCCATCAGCGTACGCGTGCACGCCAGTGGCGATTAGTGATTTAGTATTTTTTTCTACTATTTCGGCTATCTTGATTGCGTTGTCCTGTGCGCGCGTTGTTTCAGACGTTTTGTCAAGGTTTCCTGTAGGGTGTGTTGCGTTTTTCAAGAAGTTGAGAACGAAGTAGCCTTAAAGGTCATTGTTTCGTGAAACGCCTCATTCAAGTTACAGATGCTCGATATGCGCCTCTGGGCACGACTGCAGAATAGGGCTTCAACTTCGAGAAGAGGGCATTACGGTGTACCGTGAAGAAGGCAAAGGCGTACGGACGAATAGCCAGGTGCCGGAAGACGAGTTGTTGTCACGCTATAGCGCGACTGCGTGGCTCAATTCCCTCACGCCGAATGTTGCCTTAGCTTGCATGCGCCGGCAGACCGTCGAGGCTTTGGGCAGGGATACTTGCCCTACCACTTGGACGTTCAAAGGTTGCGGGCGCGGGTACGCACGCTATCACGCACTCGTAGAAATCGAGCTTGCTCGCGCTTGCATTATTTAAGAACTACTGCAGAGGATAAGCAAACTGAATAACACGCGACTGAGCATCTCTGAGAGGAAGAAGGATAATAGGGGCAGCCAATTTACCGTAGCACACGACGTCTCAATCTTGGCGCGCCGAAGGCTGATAGCGCAGCAGCTGTCGGGAAACGTGCGACCGTCAATATAGTCGAGAGAACTCCTTAACACGGATAATGCATAATACACTTAGTCGGCAATGCCTCGTTTTTCGTTTTTTTCCCGCGAAGTTCAGCGGCCTCTAATCGCGCTTCGGGCCACTTGAGTTGCAAATCTAACGGTCGACGGTGCAGTGGAGAGCAGCTGTTGGTCTTCCTTGTTAGATCTGACCGGTAGATTTGGTTTTAAGATCTAGATCTGCGCGCTTACGTATGAATAATCGGAATCCGAAATTATCACCCAAAAAAGTCACGTTCATGAGTGCCAGGTGAGGCGACGGCGGCCGAACTCCGCTGACAGATGGGTGTTTCTTCAAGGTACTCCACTCTGCCACTTTCCGCCGTAAATGCATGGTTGGCTCGGAAAACAGATGCTGCTCCTTTGTGTTCTCCTTTTAACGCGAAAGCCTTACACACCTCACTGGGAGGTGACCTTGAATGACCCCGCGTCGACAGCAATGCTGCGAGAACCCAGGGAATGCCAGAAGTGAACCAGAGCATGCCAGCTATGTATAGACGGCTTGCACGGACGTCACCGTAGCTGCCATGTTTGTGACCCACAAGCACGGCAAAAGGCTGCGCATTTTTTGGGTGCTCTTATCTTTCGGCGCACTACAAAAGCCGGAGGTGGGTCACAAAAAAGGGGTGTGATGACGTCATGTGCAAGCGATGTATGATAGGTAAATAATGGTTACCAAAGTAATTATTGCTGAGTGGTTACTTGTAGTAATTATTAATGTAGGATTAAGACGGATTAAGGTGATTATGATGAATTGGGGCAGATTAAAATGAATTAAGTTGTATCAATGTTTGTTTAGTGATTGATAGTAATGGTTAATAAGGTGGGATTAAAGTGGATAAGGCAAATGAAGGTTAACGAAAGATTTATGTAGACTAAGATGGATTACGGTATATTACGTGGGAATAATGTGGGCAGAGATTTATTAAGCTGCAGGATTAAGATGGTGTAATCACGGCAAGGGCACGGGTTTATTCCCGGCCACGGTATAACGGGTTTTCAGAAGGGGGCGAAAAGAGAGGGCATTGCGTCGAGATTTCGGCGGACGTAAAAAATATCCAGGTGGTCAAAATTAATTTGGATTCCTCATTACGGTGTGGTGCATAGCCCGGGTGTAGCGTCGGTGCGCTAAACCCCCGAAATCAATATTAGCACGATAAAACTAACATGGCTGCTGTGTCGTCGGGTGGATGCGCGTATAAAAGGCTCCAGTAACAACAGCACGCTAGACTTAAGTACCCCGGAAAAATTTCTTTCGACTTCGGCGAAGATGACCCATTATGCAGCACGTGCTGCCAGCGCATAATATTAAAGGCTGGAGATCAGTGGGACTTTTACTCGTTCCCATATCTCAACTTGTGGGGCGCCTACAGGATGAATGTGTTCATGCGGGCAGGGATAAATGTACAGTAAGGTTTTAAATGTCGGCCCACAAAATGTAGGCTGTGTCGCAATGGCCAACGTCAGTGACTCGGCGAGAAGAATTGCGTAAGGAAAACGACATTTCGAACGCGTGCTTTCCTCTCGAGAAAACAAAACAGTGCGCAAATTGATCGAAAGAACCTCCCAAATACGGGCTAATGAACTTATTACGTCCTGGTTGCAAGCGCTTCAACGTGTTTTTAAAGACGAAGGTTTTTCTTGGGCTACTTAAACGAAGAAATTTTGGTCTGTCTGTCTGTCTGTCTGTCTGTCTGCCTGTCCGTCTGTCCGTCCGTCCGTCTGTAACTCGATTCCCACCCGGCCAAAGTGAAACAGACGCTGCACAATAGTCTTCTATACTCACTTCCAAGTCTAAACGTGTAAGTCCGGTGTTAGTGTTCATACTTGTGAACATTGTTGAACAAGAACAATACATTACGCAAACAAAGGGCAGCATATCAATACATTTCTGATATTTGCAGTGTTCCTTTATTTCAAAATTCTCGAATGCTTGGTTTTTGTGACAGCAAATGAAATACTACATTACTACATCAAGGGCAGAAAACCGTCGCCTGCTGTTGCCAGCGCTACCTCCTGGCGGCATTTAAGAAATCAAACGGCAATAGCAACGAAAGGTTCCACTAGATGGGATCCACGTTCCGCTTGGAACGCTCGTGGAGTAGGGCAACGTGGTTCTATAAACGTTGTAGTAGGGTGCCTCAATTCACGCGCGTCTCCGTCGTACGGCAGCGCTGGCATCGAGACACCCGACTTGGAGCAGAAAAATGCTGTAAATTTAAATTGACTTGAGCAAACCTGTAGCGCGTTATCTTGGGAGGGACGAGACTAGAGAGGATCAGCATGAGAGGTGAGCGGGAAAGAGAAGAGAGGCCTTTAATTGGCAGGGGCGCCAGTCGACTACCGTCTTTCGGCGACATTTGCAACGAAAGGAGCAGATACACGGTCTTTTTTTTTTTTTTTGAAATTTCGCACTAAAAGCTTTGATGAGCTGTTTGCCGATTGCATCTAAGGCTGACACAACTCGAAAACTAGGTGTTCCACCTAATATATATACGATAGCTGCTTGATTTGGACATGATGAGTCACTGAGTACGAAAGGAATACGAAAAAATATGAGGCCTAACTATCAGAAATAGGAGGTTTTCTCAATCCAACTGCGTCGGTAGCCCCTTGTTAATGAGACAAGAAAAGCTTACACGTTTCACTACATACTAATTCCTTCTGAGTGATAACTTTTTACGCTTAATCGCAATCAGAGGATGTACCTTGGGTCCTCCTCTTGACGTTAGTTTAGTGTTTAAAACCGTTATCATAAATTCACTGTTTACACTCCAAAAGCAAAAAAACACGCCGATAAAAGTGGCCTGGGATGGGAAAGGGGAATAATCGACATGAAGTATCCAAGTCATTTAACTGCATAAAAAATGTACTAAAGGTACTAAGAAGCAACGAATGCATAACATGGTGAAACCTTTTTGAAGAGTTGAGAGATGGTGAGAGAAGGAAAGGTACAGTGGGATCTTCTTTCATTATTTTTCGCTTTCCTGCATTCGGGTCATGGGTCCCCCCCAAAAGACGAAATTCGTGAAAAAGGCAGAACTAGAGTTACAAATTCGGCATTCGTCGTGAAATGAGGTAAAAACTTTGAAATGCTCGCCTTCAAAGTTACCTCTTATCCAGGCTTTATGGTAATTAATAATTGTGTTCCATTTTCCATGGCGATTATTACGGAAGCGCATACTCACTGGGTTAACCCTGTCGAGTATTCGGGGTAATAATCCGTTCAGGGTGCCGGTGAGACGCCGACAGGAAAACCCAAGTAAAACAATTTTGAAAACCTAACGCCGCTTCATCAACGCTAATGATGGTTGAAACGGTCAGCTTCCTCGTGAGGGATTAATTCGCTGTCATTGGAGTTGTAAGGGTTCACACAGTTTTGTTGACCGGACGGTCGGCATGAGTGAGGCTAAGAAAGCTTCGCTTTAAATCCAAGCTGCTTCGACCATGTCGGAATGGGGGAACCGGTGAGACGTCAGCTTCATGACGCAAGAGACCCAGGTTTGATTCCGACCACGGGAAGCGTGTTTTTTTTTTTTTTCTTAAAGCACTTCTTTTTAGTTTTGTGAGACCCACTGTGTAAAGTTGGCTTTCCTTCAGTGCGTTTTTGTGACGGGACGGTCGCCGTCAGTGAGGCATAGAAAGCTTCGCTTTATAAATTGGTGCAGCTTGCACCAGTGGTGCGAGCCTGGAGAAACACCAGAGATGGGGGCCCCTTTTTCTTCATCGAAGATCACCTCTTTCCTCCGTCGGAGACCCGGCTGTTGTACCTCACATTCATTTCCTAACTTGCCGCTGAATGTTCGTCATGACTGGCAGGCCCGCATCGTTTCGTCCGCAGGCTTTCGCATCTCTCTCAAGGCGGACCGCGTTAGCACGCGCTAGAACCCGCGGCCAAGTCCAAGGCCAACGCCCGAGCAACGAACTCAAAGGAAATGTTCCCGGAATGCGATGATAGCTCAATCGGACAGACATCGGCTTCATAGCGCGAGGGACCCCAGTTAGATTCCGAACACGGGAAGCGTGTTTTTTTTTTTTTTTTTCGGCTGAAGATGTTATCGTTCCCCGCCGCTGCTAACGTAGCGTCACTAAATAAAGGCTATTTAGTGACGCTATGCTAACCCAAATCCCTCTGGTCTTTGGGGTGTCCCAGGGGTGAGGTTCCCTGTTTCACGGTGTAGCGGTCCCGGGTTTGATTCCAGGGATTTCCGTAACCGCAATTTTTTTCTTGAGGCTTGAAGGTTTTCGGTACGACGGACGGTAAAGGCTGGACCTAAACAGCCCTGCTGTTAAAGATCAAGGCACAGAGGGAAGGGGAGTGTGTGGACGACAGGCAGCGGTCCTTTCCGCCCGGGTGCATCGAGGGGGCAAGCCGGCTTCCATTAGTCACGCACGGGCATGGCGGTTCTCCGGTCGCACACGGGGCTCCGACATCATGAGAGGGCAATTACACTGCACCAGCGACGGGTCTCTCGGACGGATAATTTCATCACGCTCGCCGAAACGGCGTGGCCACGTACACGACACGAAAGGCTCGCGATACATCCGAGAGGAAAGAGGGCGGGAGAGAGAGAAAAAAGGCCACGAGATTTCTTCACTTCTGCCCCAGTGAAACGACCCAAAAACTGACGAAATTCATTGTCCGTTAAAAACCGCGTTCGCCAACCATACAAAGGCGACAAACGGTAGTTGTTAATGTGGCTAACCCAATAAACCTAACCAGCCAGTGAACGAGGTATATTGCTTAGGCGGAATCGTTTTGTTTGGGTTCGGCACCTACAAACAGTACTTTTGTGGGCCAAAATATTGTACTAAAGAATTGAGGCCCCAAACCTTTTTCTCTCGGCTAGTTTTAGTGTAAATCTTGACCTGGTACCAAAAGGTTCGTGCATTCGTAGTGAGTTTTATTACGCTGGTTCACTCTAAAATTTACAGGGGCCCGAATAGCATCGCCACATCATGACTCCATAGTCATCATCAGCAGCAGCAGCATTATCATCATCAAGATATTTATGCCGACTGGAGGACGAAAACCCCCTCCCATAAACTTTCAACCCCTTATATTCTGAGCCATTCGAACCCGACGTTATTTGCAAAAAAAATTTCCTATTTCATCCCTCAACCGAGTTTTCTGTCTGCCCCTGTTGGTCTTCCAGTCCCGTAATTGTCTTTACGGTACTCAGTTGTCGACACGTAAAGACATTTTGTGACCGTTATAGGTACCACTCAAGGGTGTGAAGATTCGGAGGCAAAGCTTCAGCAAGTTTTCGAAAGATCAGCTTAGGATTTAAGTTAAGCCTTTACCGACCGTGTTTGCGGCCCTTAGCTTTCCTCGGAAGCTGTCGCATATAATGAAGAACAGGCATTCACCAATTTTCCTTGCCCTAGCTTTTGGCCACAAATTGTTGCGACCAGAGATGCTCCCACAGGAAATGACGTTCGCTTGAACTCGAAAGCTCGCCTGAAACTGCGTGCCCACTGTCAAAAAATGAAGGCGCTCCTCCGACTCAGCATCACGCGCCCAAGGCCGCACGTTGCCGGTGCGCGGAGCACGGAGTATAACGTTTCCGTTTCCTGCAATTAGTTCCGCGAATGCCCCCCGCACGTTGTTCGCTGGCGGGAGTAATCCTGCTGGCCCTTACTCCACGGCGGCTTCGCTTTCGAGCCTACAACGAGAACTATTGTGCAAACAAGCGTGGATTAGCCTGCTGAGGGCTAAATGAATGGCGCACACGGTTATTAAGCAAGGCTATCTCCTACGCCGAGCAGCTGTCGCCGTGGGGAACCTCGCGAGTAACGGATCGCTCGCCTTAGCCGCCTAATCTGTTCGTTCGCAAGGTGAAACATGGAATCGTTGGTTTATTGTGTCGAAAGCGTTATATTTCTCATCAAACGCGAAAAGTGACCGTCGTCGTCGTTGGAGGCGTCAACGCGAATGGTACCAAAGGTCACGTGACCTCAGCGACGGGAACTGCGCGAAAGAGGAGCGCAGTGGTGCTCCATCGTGGTTTCTTGGCTTTCGCACTCCTACACGTCAGCAGTCTTACATGTATCTGCCGAATGTTTGATTAATTTGGCTATTACTTCGGTTCTTCCGCTCCTCACAACACGCCTTATTGTATGCTTATCAGCTTGTGCATGGCACAAACTATATCACTGATAAAACGGGAGTTACGCCGCACCTGATAAGCGCTGGTAAAGACAACGCTTTCTCAATTTGACGAAGTCCGAACTTCTTGCATGACTTGCCTTCCATTCCTTTCCCTCTTTCCTTCTTCCTCCTCCAAAACAAGGTTGCCTTCGCTGTCTAGGTTTCAACAAAGGGCAGATTTCCTCAGCCGGTATCATAACGAAGTCGCCCCCGAGTGTCACGGGAGAGCGACATGGTATGCATTAACGGAAATATGACAGAATCAGCTGTGGCGAAAGTGCGATATGCTGGAGCGACGTACAAAGTTAATCGTCGTATGACAATAAAATAGACCTAACAGGATTCGAACCTTCATGTTTTCGTTCCTGAAACAGGTGTGCTGACGTGTCGGAGGAGGAGGAGAAAACTCTTTAATGAGCCGGTGAGGTCAGACAGACTGGCCGCCCCGCCCGACTTGCTACGCCAGATGGAGGCGAAAGCGACATGAAAAATTCGCTGGCACACACAAATAAATACTCCAACGGAAATGTACCCGACACACACCCGCACACAAATCAGGCGAAAGACTCATATGATAGACAGTTTACAATGGTCTGCCCAGGGCATTTAAGAGAACCGTGGAACAATTTGCACTAATAGTTGTGCAACAGTAATGCATGCGCGCGTGCTGGCAAGTGCTCTCGTAAGGCATTGGCAAAAAAGACAAAAAAATTGGCGCAGCTTTCTCTGGCTGTGCAAAGCTGGAGAAACTACAGAGCCGGTGGCCCCACTCCTTTCGTCGGAGAGCCCGGCTATAACACCTCACATGGATTTCCCATCTTGTCGCTGAAAGTTTCATGACTGGCAGATCCCTACCATTTTGTCCGCAGGCTTTCACATCTCTCACAAAGTGGACCGCGTCAGCACGCGCTATAAGGTGCGGAAACCGGCTTCGCGAACTCAACGTGAACTGTCGAAGAGAAGAGCACGCGAGAGATGATGACCCCATGATTGCTGGGCAGAGTGTTCTCAAAGGTGGAGTTGGACGATGCCGGGCGCTCATCACAAGGCGCGCGCTCGCGCGCGCTCACGTGCGCTCGGTATTTTAACAGAGGAGCTGTTGTACAAGCGGTAAGCTCGCCATTGCAGGAAAAAATACCAAGGAAATTCCGAGCGCTCGTGAACACGTGCCTCGCGGCGACCGCCGAGTCTCCGGTTCGCGCAGTGGCATGAAAAAAAAAAAGAGAGAAAAAACTCCAGCGCTAATGCTAAAGTTGAAAAGACACCCTGCTTGGGAGAGCTCACCGCGGTCGTCGCGTTCTCTAGAAGCCATTATGGATAACTGGAGACATGGCTACGAGTCCGCCCCACCTTCCAGAGACGACAAACAGATCCCGCCACCGCTGCCTCGAGTCGATGGCGAAGAGCTGGTGGAAGTCTACAATGCTGAGGATGACTTTGCATCCACCATTCGCCGCGAAGAAGACAGCGACCTCTTCGATGAATATGACTACGATTACTAGCACCGAAACTATGCAGCAAATAAACAATGATACTGAAACCTAAGTATGCGTACAGCAATGCTCACCCACAACAGCTTCGCCATTCAAGTCTTGCGCGTGAGTGCCAGCTTCCCTGAATTTGTTGTTTTCTTTTTGCGAGTCCCTCACGTGGCGCAAGCCCACGCGCAAGCCTGGACGACACCGGGCGCTCCTCACGAGACGCACACTCACGCGCCCTCGGTATTTTCTTGGTATCCTTTCTGTTCATGAAAGGCGCAATCAAGGGCGTAGCAGATCTGCTGTTAAAAGGGCCATTAGGTATTTTGAACCGCGTGGCCACAAGACCATTAAAGGAAGCAACAACTTCAAGGACTCTAAGTAGGTGGGGGTAAAAACATCTTTATTAAGAAATCAAGGGAAGGGGAAAGGGATGTGGTCAGCCTCCCGTGTCCAGGAGGACGCGGGCCTGCGCCGAATCCAGGGCGAGTTGCGCCAGGGCGAGTTGATGCTCCGGCGCCGACCCCCACTGCTCAAGGGAAGGGGAGTGGATGGGGTGTGGTTGGTGGGGACATGAATACACAAGGTGGTAGGTTGTGAGAGGGGTGTCACACTGTGGGCAGTTGGGAGGAAAAAGGGACGGAGATATGTGGGAGAGGATAGCGTGGTTGTAGAAAGTGTCTGTTTGTAGACGCCGATATACGTAAGCTTGGTGGTTGGAGAGACTGTGGTGTGGGGGAGGCTATGTTCTTCTGGCGTGTGTGTAGTGCGCAAGGAGGGAGCTGTAGGTTGAATCCAGCGGCGTTAGGACTTGATGGTCAGAGATTAGGCGCGCGAAGGTGTCCGTCCTTGCGGATGGGAGTGCCCGCGTAAGGAGATCGCGGGCTGCGTCATGAGCCGCCTCATTCCCTTCAAGGTCAGCATGTCCTGGGGCCCAGATGATCGACACTTCAATGCCCTCGGGAAGGTGTTGCAGCACGTGGATAGCTTGGGGTGGCGCAAAGCCAGCTTGATACAGACGACAGACTTGTTGGGAGTCCGTAATGATCGAGGGTCAAGTATGGTTGATGCTGGTGTGTGGTAGTGGCATGGGTGACTGCAAGCCTTCGGCTGAGGTGACCGGCAGATTTCGATAGGTGACGGCTGTGGCCAGATGTCCGTTCGAGTCTACAGTAACTAGGCTGGTGCGCGTGTGGTCAGGAGTTTAAACAATGTCCGTATATCGTGCTTGGGTGTCGGCGCCGTAGCGTTTATCGAGCGTCTACACCCGGGCTTCGCGACGTCCCCGATTGAAGGATGGGTGCACGCTGAATGGGGGGCTTAGCGCAAAAAAGACGAGAAGGGTGGCAAACGTGACGGGCCTGTCACGTTTGCCACCGTCCTCCTCTTTTTTGCGCTAAACCTCCCATTCAGTATGTACCAACTAGGCCAACAGCACGTTCTGTTAAAGGGTGCATGCGCCTATAGGTACCGGGCTAATCTTCAGGCGTGGACGAATGACAGGGGGATGCGTTGGATTCGTGTTGAGGGGAAAGGGTGGGCCGGCCGATGTTTTGGAGAACGCGTCTACCTGAGGGAGTGAGGGCTAGGCAATGGAGGTGGGACGTGCGCTGCTCTTCTATTAGCTCACGCGTGCTTGCACAAATTTATTCAACTTGAATTCAACCTCATACTATGCTTTCCACTTTTTTCAGCGTAGTCATCGAGCTTGTTTCGAATTTTTTATCCCTAAACATAAAGACAGCCAGGTAAGAACACACTACTCCCTAAGTTACTGGACATATTTTTCAGAGTGAGTGAGTGAGTGAGTGAGTGAGTGAGTGAGTGAGTGAGTGAGTGAGTGAGTGAGTGAGTGAGTGAGTGAGTGAGTGAGTGAGTGAGTGAGTGAGTGAGTGAGTGAGTGAGTGAGTGAGTGAGTGAGTGAGTGAGTGAGTGAGTGAGTGAGTGAGTGAGTGAGTGAGTGAGTGAGTGAGTGAGTGAGTGAGTGAGTGAGTGAGTGAGTGAGTGAGTGAGTGAGTGAGTGAGTGAGTGAGTGAGTGAGTGAGTGAGTGAGTGAGTGAGTGAGTGAGTGAGTGAGTGAGTGAGTGAGTGAGTGAGTGAGTGAGTGAGTGAGTGAGTGAGTGAGTGAGTGAGTGAGTGAGTGAGTGAGTGAGTGAGTGAGTGAGTGAGTGAGTGAGTGAGTGAGTGAGTGAGTGAGTGAGTGAGTGAGTGAGTGAGTGAGTGAGTGAGTGAGTGAGTGAGTGAGTGAGTGAGTGAGTGAGTGAGTGAGTGAGTGAGTGAGTGAGTGAGTGAGTGAGTGAGTGAGTGAGTGAGTGAGTGAGTGAGTGAGTGAGTGAGTGAGTGAGTGAGTGAGTGAGTGAGTGAGTGAGTGAGTGAGTGAGTGAGTGAGTGAGTGAGTGAGTGAGTGAGTGAGTGAGTGAGTGAGTGAGTGAGTGAGTGAGCGAGCGAGCCAGCGAGCCAGCGAGTCCGTAAAGGTGGAACACACAAGTCATGGGCGAACTAGAGCGCAAGTTGCCAGGATTGAAGTTGACGTAAGGACTGGCCTTACTGGCGGTCTGGCGCCACTGCTGTTGATGGGAGGCATACGATATAGAACGTTCGTACATAATATAGGGAAGTTCGCAAGCACGAGCCGCTTTTATTTCAGGATACTGGATGAAGCAGATCGACCAAGTTGTTTACAACTGCGAAGGCGCGAAAATATAAAAATAGCCCAAGTCAAACTGCTAGGCAAGTGAATACAAGGTAAAAGTCCAGCTGCGTACACGAGGTCCTTTTATTTTTTGGTCGTCAGGGGGTTCGCGTGCCCACACGACGCTAATGGTTTTACTGCGGCGGAAAACACACCTCACGTGGAAGCTGATGGCAGAGCTGTCACTGTGGCTTCTATACTATCTACACTCTGGTTCGGGGAAAGAAGCAAACGAGAATGAAAAAGGAATCACAAAAAGAAGTGCTCGCTGCAAAATGCCGGCCTGCTAAGTGACTATGTCACGGCATTCTAGAGTTGTACGTAATATAGTAGCAGTGACAGCGGCATGCCCCATAGAACGATTTTTCTTTTTTAGGTACTAATATCAGCGACGTATATATCAGCGACGTAAAGGAGAGCGGCCGTCATACGGGAGACGGTCCGCCATGATGGAAACTCTGTGATTATTGGTACGTTTAAATCCGAAAGTCGGAAAAAAAATCCTTGTTGGAGGAAAGAGGGAGCCAACGCTGCAAGAAAAACGAAGACTGCAGTTTTGTCAGGTTCAGAAGCTCGTTAATTTGAACCGCAAGGGCAAGCCACCTTAGTTTGAATTAATGAATCTTCGAAATAATGAAAGCGAAAAATAACAACAGTACACTGCACTGCGATTGGGGAGCAGTAGGGCGTGTCAAAAATTTGATGCTTGAAAAAATCCAGAATCGTAGTCTACTTTTAGTCCTTAAGGGCGACAGCTACCACTTTTTTTCTCTAGCGGAAGGCCTCTTCTTCGCCTTCTTCAAAACTGAAGAGGCGGGCGGCATTCAATCCGGTGACTTTCGTTTGAATTAACGAGTCTTTTACAACACAGACTTCTGTGGAGCTTGGCCGTACCGAATCGTGCAGTTCGAATTATAGAGAAATTAGAAAAAGTTCGGATTATTAAGATGGGGTGGGGGAGAAAAGGATGTGGTGGGGATTCCACGGGGGGAAAAAATCCGGAAACTCTCTTCCTTGAATCAGCTTCAAGCTTAGTGAGAGGCGAGTGACGTAATATCCATGCTATTGGGAGGGATGCTTGTGATTCCTTCACTGAAAGAGGAGGAGGAGGAATGGCGTTGGTGGGGAGCGAGATGACCGGAACTTTCCAGCAGGCCGTACCTCACGCATTAGTGAGAGTGGAGTGACGTTGTGTTGTATTGGGTTCATGACAAGCGTTGGGAATCCTCTCCTGAAGGGGAAGGTAGGGGTGGGGTTAGCTTGGAGGTCGATGACCCTTACATAATTTATGATTTATTTGTTTAATGAATACTTTCATGATCAGCGCATATCAGAAATCAATAGGCACTACTTGCATATTGCTAATTTTCGTTTCCACGTTTTGAAGGGCATCAACGCTGCACGTTCGACGTTGAATTACAACCCTCCCCCTCCCCCCCTTTCTTTAGGCAAAAGGTATTGCCATTATTGCTGTGAACGTGTACGTCGTCCACAGTGGCTTATTTTATACAGTCGCATGCAAGAGTGAGCGAACTACACCTTCCAAAAGCATCGATGGCCGAACTCTTAAGGCAAGTTTATAGCTGCCTCTCGGGACATCGGTGACTCAGTCGCGCGTGGAGATAACGGGAAACGTTGGAGGACCCCAGGCGCATTGTGCCCCCATGATTGCCCTGAGGACAATGGGACGAGAAAACTTTTGCAGAACATTCATCTAGCGGAGAAAGGAACGCAGACGGATGACCCGAGGCCTTAGGCCCGGACTGCAGCAGAGAAACAGCGTGCACAATAAAGAAACCATATGCGCGTGCTCGGGAGGAAACTTCAAGCCTCGATCGCCGACCACGCAGTACCGCACGCTCTCACGCCATTTGGTCCGCTTGCGAACACAGCGGTCGTACGGTGCACAGGTACCGTCTACACGTAATTGCGGTAGATCACACCGGCAAGCCACTGCTGCCTGTTGTGCTGGCCGCGACGTGGACACAGCGGGGAGCGTCTACCACCGATAAATTTCGGTGCACGCTATGTGGCCCCTCGCTCCTGAGGTAGCGTTGACGACCGTTGTTCGGCTGCGCATATTCCGTGCCGGGGTGCACGCATGTGTGTTCGGAGACGTTCCCCCGATGCTTCTATTATGGTGGAGACTGATTGCGGCGTCTCCAACTTTTCCAGGCCTTTTTTATGAAGTAAAAAAGAGGCCACCTTTTCTTGGTAGGTCGTTGCACGTGACGTTGCCCTCCCCCCCCCCCCCCTCCCCTTTTCGGCCCCTTCGCTCCGTCACTTGTATCTGACCAATAGCCGGTGGGATTATTACTCTCTTGACGTCTGCATTGGCGTTGTTCTTGCTCTGCGCTATGAGGGGAATTTTGAGAGGTCGTCTGGACATAATTGTTCTAAGCTGTTTCGTACGAGCACAGTTAAAACCCGATCTAACGAAGTCAGCAGGAACCGCGAATTATTTCGTTAAATTGAGAACTTCGCAAAATCAGGACTGTAATAATACAACCAGTTGATTACATAAATTCGATGTTTAAAGGGAGGCACATCCAAGCAGCTACCGTGATATCGTAGTTGCGGTGGCCGCGGAGCTCACCTGTTGATACTTTATCAATGCACAATGTCCGGGGTGAAATTAATCAGCCAGCCATGGTTTGCCCTGAAGTCGTCGCACTCCAGCAGACGGGCGAAACACAGCGCTTTTTGTTTTGTCACTTCCCCGTTGAGCGGAAAGCTCTTAAGCTCTCATATCCTTGAACCACGTAAAGAGGGCTTAATCCAACTTCTCGTGCAAGATGGTCTTGCGGTTATTTCTCTTCCACGCAATTGCAGACAAAGTGGCATGCATGATGGCGTCCTTTCCCTTAAAAAGACCCTGCAACACTTTCTTCAGCTTTTTTTGAAATCTTAAATTCTTTTACAACGTAGTCACCCAACACACCCAGCACTTGGATTATGGGGTCGCGAAGTAACTCAGCCAAAAATTACTGATGTATGTTCGTCAGATAACTTGAAAACTCGCTCAAAAGATTTTGCTCTCTTTCCCGGCCTTGGCGCTCTTCAACGGCTGGAATTACGTCACTATAAGGCCATGTAGCGGCTGTTGGCCGGCTTTCCTTCAGTTGCAGCAAGGAGGAGGAGGAGGAAAAAACTTTATTCAAACGCAACATTAAGCGCCGAGAATGTCCCGGGCCAGGTTCACCAACGCCAACTGGTCCGAGAGCTGGTCCGAGGCTAGCCAAGTCCGCCACGTTGAAGGAGGTGGGTGGGGAAAATGTGGGGATTGAATTGCAATGGGGCAGGCGAAAATGCAGTGTTCTAAATTAGCGTATGGTTCGGGACAATTGGGACATGCTAGTGAGTGTCGGATACGGTAGAAGAAGGAACGAGCAGGTGTAAGGATGGTATTTAACTGTACGCGTCGAAGAATGCGTAGTTGCGTGGTTGTTAGAGATTTGTCTGGAACAGGAAGTGTACGAAGAGTTTATCTGATGTTCTTGTAGTGGAGCTTTATTTCTTGTTTGTAGTGGAGAGTAGTGTCCCACGTCGGTGGATAAGGCCAGGGAATCCCAGGCGCCCGGTGCAGAAGTTCGCGGGCGAGGTTATGCACAACCTCATTGCCTGTGATTCCAGCGTGACCAGGAATCCACCTCAGTGTGACAGTGTGGGGACGTAGCTTTGTTAAGGCTTTGCGTAGATCATACTGCAGTTCTTCAGGAATCCTACCCATGTGAATGGCGCGAATAGCTTGCATTGAATCAGTGTATATGGTATATCCTGAGGGGTTAGGGGGCCGTAATGAGAGGTCCTGGATACTGGTGATTATAGGGAGAGTCTCTAGAGTCGCTGTAGGTGGGGGATTGGTGAAAGGACCAAGGGTGTGTGTCACTACTTCATTGCCACTTGCGATGGAATATGCGGCTGCTCCGACGTGCGTCCGTGATGCATCCGTGTAGACTATCGTAGAATCAATTGGATGGACATGATTGACAACGCGAGCACATCGTCTCCCTGGATTGGTATCAGCTGCAACGTTTTTTGGGATAATCTGAAGTTGCAGCAATGAACGCTTTTCGATAGCAACTTTAAAAATAAAGCCACAAAAACAAAACATATCTGCTGCGACGAGCAAATCACGCAGTGCCGCTCCGTGCTGGCGATAACTATAGCTTTCGAAGTGCTTCCAGTCGCCAAGGATAGAGTGAAAGCATTTATCGAAAGGGTTGCAGGGTCCCTTTAAAGATTATGGAAAGTGTGCTGGCCGGAATGCCGTGGTCTTCGGCCACGGGAGTCGGGACTGCTGAGTTCATCTCGTAGAGCTCCATAAAAGCGAAAATATATGCCTCGTTTTTTGTTCTGGCGTGGTGCACTGATTTTTGCAAACACATTGCAAATTGTTCATTTTTGAAATGTCCGTTTCTCGAAACACTTCGTTGAATCGGAAATGGCGCTGAATCTATTTCGTCAGTTTGAGTTCATGAAAGCATAGAGCCGCTTATGCATCGACGGGGGAATCCAAATTTGTTCGTTAGATCGAGTTTTGGCTGTACTTTGTTGTGGTTTCGTTTTAAGCGCTGCTAGTACCAGCATCTGACGTTCAAACTTACAGCGGGACTGCGGGAATTTCCGGCTGGTATTGTACGGTGCACAGAAATTCGAACGAGAACATGCAAAATCCAGGATTGTATACCTCGTTGAGGGTAACTTAACGATGTCGTTAGGGTATGCTCAAAAAGTGATGTTAGAGAATTTTCATGTCGCAACTGAGCCACGAGATAATTTTATTCAGACTAAGCAGGCAGCGTGCATAAATTTGAGGAGGATGGCTTGGTGGGTTAGTTGGCATCATAAAAAAAAAAAAAAGAAAAACGTACAACGCGCTCAGACAAGAGCACAGAGATTTAAGAAGCACAGGTCACAGCGCTGACCCAAACCGGAAGGCACCCTGCAATACTGCCAGAAAAACCTTTCCCCCTTTTCAACCGCCGCGGTAGCTGAGTGGCTAAGCCGTTGTGCTGCCGAGCCCACGGACGCGGGCTCAATCCCGGACGCGGTGGCTGTTTTTCTGATGGGTTGGGACGGCAAAAACGTCCGTGTGTAGAGATTTGGGCACACTCTAAAGACCCCCTGACGATCGAAATCGATCTCGAGACCTCAACTATTGCGCGCCTCAAGGCCCAGGTGCAGCTTCGGCGAGCTGAACTTCATAATCAATTAATCTCCCACCGTTTCCTTCGCGCCTGCAGAAGCGCTCGGGAAGCTGTAGTAATCGCCAGCACTGCGTGATTTGCTCGTCGCAGAAGATATGCATTCCAGTTCCTGGTTTGGTTTTGCTGCGATGTCCTTCAGACTGGCTGTCGAAGGCGTTTATTGCGGCAAATGAAGAGGAGCCGGGCAGTAGCCGCGATATCACACGATTAGTGCCGTTCGAGCGCGGAACGGCAAGACCGGGTAAGAGGGAAAACCCTTTTAAAATCCTATGTAAATTATCTGATGGGAGTATAGCAGTAATTTTTGGCTGGGTTACTTCGTCACCCCCTATCGTAAAACATTTTGGAGGTTTAAGGCGCCGAAGCAACAGTTGGTCTATTCGGAGCGTCGTATATGGTGGGCTCCAGATTACTTTCAACCACATGGGACCAGATCTTTAACGTGTTCCGAGATCTCCACCCGCGGGTGTTTTGGCTTTTCGCCTCCTCATGATAAGCGGCCACCACGGCCGGGATCAAATCCCTGTCCTTGTGCTAAGCAGCAGCGCCACGCGATAGCCACTGAGCCTCCGCCGCGGGCGTGGCGCCCTATTCTTTTTTTTTTTTTTTTTTTTCATAAGAAACTTTATTCCATAAAACACGAAGTATATACAAAAAACTGTTTGGACCGATAGCTGCAAAGGCTAGTGGCCGGTCCAATATAAAAATTACAATCAATTCACAAGCAATTCACAAACACTTAAGCGGCACAGCGTGGAGGGCTCAAGAAAAATTGAGATTTACACAAGGTTACATGTCATACAACGCAAATTTTACGCATTCGCGGATAGACACAACAAATCGAACAGAGAAATATTGACACTAAAAAGATGATTCACATAGCAAGAGTTTCGGATAAAATTTCACTAGACTTGTAATGCTGTTTAGTGGCCATTTTAAAATTCCTCGCTGTTTTCCCCTCTATCGGAAGGTCGTTCCATATCTTGACTCCACTGAACTCAATCAGGCGTTCACCATATACATTGTTACATTTGGGAAGGTTGAAACTGAAATTGGAGGCTTGCCTTGTACTACGAGAGGGTAAGGTGAAAAGGCTTAACGGAAAGGGAGAATTGGTGTTTATCATATTGTTGATCACTAGCGAAATTTTGTAATTGCGCAAGGACCAGAACGACAGTACGCCATTATCCCGGAAAACGTTGTTCCTGGAAAGACTTGAATCAGTTGTCAACGCAGTCAATGCTCGTTTTTGCACACGAAGTAAAGGCGATAGGTAGGTTTTATATGTTTGCCCCCAAGATGAACAAAAATAACTGATGTGTGAATGACAGAAAGCATAGTAGAGGGAGCGTCGTACATCGTACGGAAAATAATAGAGAGTTTTAGCTAACCGTTTTCGACGGTCCGCTCCGGTATCGGCGGCACGGTCAGCGCAACCGGAGCCAATGCCGTTCGCGGCCAAGCGGGCCAGGCATGCGCAATGGCGCTCCCGCTTGCTATCGGAGCGGAGCGCACCGTGAAAAACGGTCAGCTAAAACTCGCAAATACCTCGCCTTAAAGAGCGCGTGGCAACCGAAAGCTAGTTTCTTGCATACGCTATTAATATGTTCTTTCCAGTGTAAATGACAGTCAAAAATACCTCCTAGGTATTTGAAATGCGAAGGGTACTGCATGCGTTTGTTGACTTCCTTCTGAAAGCATTTAGAAAAAAAAAATGAAAGTGTCCTGAATCTTTATTATGGGACGCAACATATATGTTCTGATTATCGTTGAAATTCGTTACGTTACATTAAATACATTAACATTTAATAAAATACATTAAAATTCGTTAAGGGGTGAATTGTGTCTGACCCGTAATGAATGTTTTTTGTTAATGTTTGTACTCTTTCTTTCACTTAACACCTGCTACTTCTATAGAGTTGTCACTGACTGCCTGGTGCAGTCTGACAGAGAGATGAAGAGAAAACTTTGCTCTAAAATAGCAACTGCGCAAGGGGTCCCTGCGTTAGACTTCACGTGTTTAGCCTGATAAGATCTTATGGTTTAAGCTGACCTGCTGGTGCGCGTGCACAGAAATTATGTAAGTAAATATTATTATTGTTGTTATTACCACTGTTAGCACGTTACCACACCTTTATTGTTTATTCTTTGTTGTCATTGCGTCAGCACAAACATTTATCTGCTGCTGCTGCAGCAGATGGCCACGAAGGAAACTATTTGACTGATTATCTGATTGATGAACTGTCTGATTAATAATCAAGTAATGAACTGGTTATTAACTTGTTGATTGGCGAAAGCTGTCAGAGAATGCGCCTCAGTTTCAGGGACCCAAAGAACATAGGGAAACAAACGAACAAAACAAATTGCCGCAGGTTGCACTAGTGGTACAACGTTGGAGAAACAGCAGAGTTGGGGTCCCTCTCCCTTCGTCGGAGACCCGGCTGTTGCACCTCGCATGGATTTCCGAACTTGCCGCTGAAAGTTCTCCATGACTGGCAGGCCCGGATCGTTGTGTCCGCAGCCTTTCACATCTCTCCCAAAGTAGGGAGAGTCAGCACGCGCTGGAACCCGCGGCAACCGGCTTCGCGAACTCGGCGTCTGCAGCACAAACTCGGCGTCTGTGCTCCCCACCTCAGGCGCGAGCGCACGAGAACTGGCGAGTAGAATTAAGAACCCGCGAGAGATCGCGCCACGTACTCTGGGCAGTGTTTTCGAAGGTCGAGCTGGCCGACGCCGGCGCTCCCCACGAGGCGTACGCTGATGTGCGCTCGGTCTTTTTTCTTGGTATTTCTTTCTGGTAACGCTAGCTTAAAGGTGTTGTGCCACCAAATTTGTTGCTTGTGCATTCTTTGTTGCAAACGTTTTATAATTCGTTAGAAAGCATGATACATGCTCTCACATGCACATATTCTGAGTAAAAAATTTATTATCGCACGATTCATGTGAACAGGATTCGGTTTCGGTTTCTGGGCGCCGATTCAAGCAGTGACGTCACAGTGTTGCGAGGAGGCTCTGCCACGGCGGCGCTGCGGTACGTTGCGACTTTACTGCGGCGTCTGCTCCCCCACATACGTGCTTCACCACGGAAGTAAACACGCCGACTCGTCACGTCAAGCCGCGACAGCTCCGACGCGGATTCTTTGTCTGCATCCGCAGACAAATGAAAACCATGGATATGCAAACCATAAAAATGCTAAAAAAAACGCTCAAAAAAAAAAGTTGACCCCGCCGCGAACCGAACCCGCAACGTTGACCGGGAGGGCGGAACGCGCGAGACCACTGAGCCAGCGAACAAACGGTTTCACGCCGCGATATAGCCGGTGTACTAGATGGAGGCCCATCCTTGCAGTCGTACATCGGTGTTTACAAGCTAGTTTACAGAATTCCTGGCTTGTAAACTCAAATTTCTTAAATAGCGCTTGCGCAGCAAGGTTCCGCGAAGCCCCCGCGACAGCTTATCGCCATCAACTCTGCTCTTCTGCGAAAGCGCTCGCAAAAATAAGTGTGCCCGGCTGCGACTGCGATTTTGCACTGAAGGGATAGTGCTTGCCGTACTTTGGTTTTACGTTTTACGTTAAAAAACCTTTGCCGATACTGATCTCTTATTACCCAAATTACCCTACGTAACTGTTCTTCTGCACGAAACTGACCTTATATTTTCTACAGGCGAGCCGATCGCACACGCATTCCGGGGTAGCGGCGTCGCCGAAGAGCACGGCCGAAGCGTCGAACGCCAAAATACGGATCGCATTAGCGCTAGTGTTGAGTTGTATGGACTTCATGGAACTTACTGAGTTTATTACACTCCAGAAACTAACAATATAGAGCCGCGTTCATTGCGGCACGAATGTTGTCGGGGCGCAGTTTTCGCTTCTCGGTCGATTGACGACGCGTCGTCCGACCAGTCAGGCGACCGGTTCTGTTGGCGTTTTCGGTCGGCGAGTCAGTCACACTACGGCGACTTTCCATCGGCCGACGTGTTTGTGTCGCCGTCGGCGTAGTGTGACAACGCGGTCTGGCAATTCGGCAGTTGGCCGATGTTTTGGCGACTCGTCGGCGTCGCGTCGTCGTCGCCTTCGTATCGGCATAGTGTGTCGATACGACCAAGCGACCAAACTGTGGTAACTGGAGTTCACGTTGACGTCGCTCGAGTCGCTAACGTTGTATGACGTCACAAACTTTGCTGTGCTGGCAATTCACTGACGTCATGGTTAGTGGCGCAGGCGATGGGTCCCGATTTCCAGAAGAGCATTTAGGTAATTTTTAGAAGCGAATTAAAATATATATTAAGCGCTTGCTGTACCCAGCACTTCGTGTTGATGGTCGTTGCATACAGAGGAAGCCTACAGCAGGCTTTTTACAGAGTTAAAATTTGGTGGCACAACACCTTTAAACAATTCTGCTGTTAAAAGGAGATTACCTGCAACTTACTGACAATCCACGTAGTTGTTTAGAAAACTGTTGAACCTTTCCACATTCTCCCTTGCCACGCCGGCCGTACCTGCTGGGCACAGCTGATGACATCGCATCAACCTGGCATTACAGGTTTACGCATGCACGCGCTTCCCCAAAAGAAGAAAGGAACCTGGAATGCCTCCGCCCCCTTGCGCCCCCATACGCGGCGCAGGCAGGATGGACGGGGCCGCAAACGAGTTTTGTCATTACACGTTTTTCCGAGCGCGTCGATCGCCGGACCGTCCGGCGCCACGGCAGAGAAAGCTGGCCGCCAATCTTGTTCCCGTATGCGTACGCGGTTGGCCGGCCCGTCACAGGCTGGAGTCTAAGCCGTAATTGCACGGCCAGTAAATACCGGTGAAGAGACGCAAGGAGCAATAAGCGCGTCCATGCTTCGTACCTCAGTCGGCTTCCACTTTCCCTTTCCTACGACGCTAGGGACCGTTCGCTAAGATATGTCCAGGTTTTGGGGCATAAGCGTCTAAAGACGAAAACTAAGAAGGAGACCGCCGAGAAAGGTGTCGTTGCTCCATTCGTGCGACGGCGCGAGCGCTCAAATAACAGGACGCAAAAGTGGCATCAATCATCGCCGTTGCTTGCCGCAGGAGAATGCCGATTGTCGACCTTTTCAAAGTCCAGTTCCGGTGACTGAGGCTGGATGGGTTCACGTAGCCGCCGGGGATAACCTGCCGCCATTCCAGCTTATTTTTTTTATTTTCTAATGTTGCAAAAGCCGAAATTTATTTTTCGTGTTTCATGACTTATTTGCTCCATTTTAGCGCGGAAAATGATACCACTTCTGAAGTGTTCGTTATTGTAGCTGCTTCATTATTTTTATGTATATCTGACGCATGCGAACGCCCTTGAACAAGCATGAAGAAATCCATTGTATATTTTGCTTAGCTGTGCAGGTGATCACCTGACTACCGAGTCATCTGTTTCTTTTTCTTTTTTGAATAGAACGTAACAGTTATGCTGCTTCATTGCCTGCTTCATTGGATTCATTGCCTTCATGAGCTGCAAAAATGCCTGATTCATTAGCTTGTATTACTAATCCTGACCGTTTCTGGGAAGCGCCTTCAAATTCAAATTTGCTGTAATTTTCTTGCATTTTTTCCCGTTGAGTAACCTCAGGGTAGTGTGTATTTTGTTCCCTTTTGCTTTATTGTTCTTTGTCAGTATATTGTATGCTTGTATATCGACCCGTTATTTGTGCGTACATATGCGGTTGTACTGCGAATTAAGTGCATTTATCTTTTGCTTTTGTTTTTGCCGTCCTCCTAATTTCACTGCGCTTATAGGTGCGTTTATTGCGCTTGCTGTACTACGTGTTTTCTAAACATTATTGTCCTTCTGTGTGTGTACAACCTGATACTTTTGTCACGTGCCTTTTTTTTTGGGGGGGGGGAGGGGGTTGCACTTCTATGTAAACCCTTATCCTCTACAATTCTGTATGCCCTGAGGGTAAAATAAATAAATAAATAATAAATATAGTTATGCTAGACGGGCTAATAAGCAACCTGGAACAATAACTACAAATCTTCGCGGAGTATTACGTTTCCTGGAAATGTATGAGAGTTCGCTACAGGTAGCGCCACGCCATCGTTTCCACAAAATCACACCAAAGCGAAGTGAAGAAAGTGGCAAAGTCGAAGGGCGGGAATGGATTCAGGGAAAACAAGGCAACGCGATAAACCGTGGGCCCTAGCTTTATCATGCAACTGCGTGTTGTTTTCCCGAGAACGTTTTGTCGTCTCACTGCTGTCCCCTTATGACGTACCAACAAACCCACTGCTCTTAGATCGAAGAGGAAGCGTGTCCCGTTGCCGTGATCAATATGTTCAGCGCTTGTCGCCAGCATATTGCCAGTTCGCGCTAACCGCAACTGTTTCGGGACCGCGGTTTAAAATTCCGCGCCACTGAATTTCCAAGAGATTCGTATTCCCTTCCTTCCGTTTGAACAACTTCCGGATGCTGATATTTAACGAGCAGGCTCACACCACCCGGACTCAGCAAGCGCTTTGGATCCAAGGAAAGGTTTCTCCCCGAAATTCGATATTCGCGGTTTTCCCAACTGTGACTACGCAGGGGCCTAATGTCTTCACATTGTCCCGTAAACGTCTCTCCTTGACAAAATTTAAATCTCTGCATAGTCATTTTTGCCAATATTTAGTTATCGGTATCTTTTTCGTTATAACCGAGCCAGCCGTCTGGGCTGAGCCCAAGTCGCTGTTTCACCGCACCTGCTGCTTCAAATGTTCACGTAAAGCGCATGACTCAGTCCATAGTTGAATCACGAGAACTAGAGCGTACAGTGTTCAACAAAGCACAAAAAATAATCGCAAACTTGTCGCCATTCGTTGAACAAACACATTTCTTTCATTTCGGCTCAAAGCCCAGTTGCCCTGTGAGTTCCGTGCGTCCCTTGTCCCTCACACACGAACGTCAGCGGCGCCGCCATGGATTCGGCAGGCGATGGCGACACATGCGAGCAGCGCACAGAGCGGTGGTCGTCGGTGTGCTCAGCGAGCCGTGGGAAGAAGCGAAGCGGCCCGCAGCAGACTTCGCGCCGAGCTGTCCGTCACTCCCCTAGGTCGCACGGAAAATAACGCTCAGCGAGGGGGTGAAAAGGCGGGGAAGGAGCGACCTGGCCACAGCCGCCGCCTCGCCGCCGGCCCGCAGTGTTCTCAGCCGGCCGCGCACAAAGTAATCCTAGTCCAGCCCCAGACAGCGAGGTGTTCAGCTCTGTCCGAGGGGTGGACGAAAAACGAACGAAGTGAAAGTAAAAGAAGCGGCCCCATTTGCCCGATTTAAAGGGGCAGTGGAAGCTGGGGAACAAACACAATAAAGGCCCTCGAACTTTTGAGGAACAACAAAAAAAATTGACCGAAGAACCGAGAGAGAACACCATTGTCTAGGTGTATCCCACTCTTGCACATAGGCACACCCGTAAGCATGGCCAGAATGTCGGCACGAAGGTATGGCCAGAGGGTATGGGCAGAAAGTATGGCGAGAATACATGATCATAAGCGTCTGTAAGGCCTAACGTTATATAGAGACGGGGAGTCCTTGCAACTATACCCCCCTCACTATCACTAACCCG
Source organism: Haemaphysalis longicornis (assembly GCF_048455015.1). Classification (NCBI taxonomy): domain Eukaryota; kingdom Metazoa; phylum Arthropoda; class Arachnida; order Ixodida; family Ixodidae; genus Haemaphysalis; species Haemaphysalis longicornis. Next base: position 36,555,158 of record NW_027526460.1, read on the forward strand.
CGTACCAAGCGCAACTTGTAGCATTGGCAGGTCTAGCTCACGCCCTCAAGAACAACACTGACTGGTGGACAGGGCCGACCGGGAAGCAAAAGACCAAGGCTTTCTGAACTAAAGAGGCCTCCGTAACTGAAGAAGGGGGTATGCATGTGTGCATGTGTGTGTGTGTGTGTGTGTGTGTGTGTGTGTGTGTGTGTGTGTGTGTGTGTGTGTGTGTGTGTGTGTGTGTGTGTATGTATGTATGTATGTATGTATGTATGTATGTGTGTATGTATGTATGTATGTATGTATGTATGTATGTATGTATGTATGTATGTATGTATGTATGTATGTATGTATGTATGTATGTATGTATGTATGTATGTATGTATGTATGTATGTATGTATGTATGTATGTATGTATGTATGTATGTAAGTATGTATGTATGCATGCATGCATGCATGCATGCATGCATGTTGACAGTCGGCAAACTCAAGTTGAGACCGTAATTACCAACTCTCAAAAGGCTTGTCGCAACTTTTATGCGGCCGAATACACAAAACTGCACTTAAAATACTGCAAAGAAAGCCGCTAGCAAGACCCATCAAGATAATCTGGGCGCCTGCGCACACGAGCACCTGAAGACGAAGATCTGCGTCCGCTTCCCCTAATCTCGTATCATGAGATTACCGCGCACTATCGGCTACAGAGAGAAACATACGCTCAACCGCACAAACTACCAATGGGCCACGACAAAATACTTCACGTCCTGCAAACTAATACTTGCCCCACCCGAGCAGACACCACTTCATAGCCCCCACCCTGTGTATCCCCGTTTGTGCCGCTCCTGTGGGGAACCCTGGACACTCTTTTATATTGTCGGCGGCTGTGTACGAAGCCCACTTGATCCATCCAATCTCTGCCACACTTATGAGCTTTGGGAGAGCGCCTTGGCCAGCTCTCCCCTCGACATCCAGCGCAAGTTAGTGGAGAGGGCAGAAGGCGCGTACTCCAATGGTCTCCTGGAATGAGGAGGCCACCCTAAAGACTCTTTACTAGGAAACAATAAATTTGTTTCGTTTCTTTCCCTCTCACCGTTCACTACTTTTGTGACGTCACAAACCGTGGTACCCAAAAGCGAACGGGGCGTCGTTCCCTGTTTTCACGTTTCTGGTATTTTCTGTCTTATTAAACAACTGACGGTTGCAAGAATGGTGTATTTAGACTCTCGTCACCGTAATTCCTCGATACAAGCCATCTTGTTTCCACCGTTTAGTGTCCCTTTAATTGCACACAATTATTACACGATTTCCATATTTTTGGCTTGTTGCTTTTGCTGCCAGACTATCACCACCCTCCGTGATTTTCTGTTGGATACAGGGCTGGGCAGGCACAGTAATAAACTCGATTTGCCACGTACAGCTACCTGACGCTCAACGCATTTTCAGTATCAGCTGACGACTTTTGTGACTTCTCGATAATTTTGTGGCTCCTTTCTATTCATTAGGATCTGGAAACCCCACGTTTCCCTGTCCTTTTACACTTATGGCATTTTATTGAGGTTTTACAGAAATACTCAGTAATTATAAGATACTCACTGATTTGTGCAAGGCTGATAAAGGTTGTAGGAATCAGACCTCCATTCAATCTTTCACACTGCGCGCGGCTATGTGCATTTGTTTTCCTTCGTGCACAATGACTGTACCGCATGTCTTTAGATCACACGCTAGTGCCAAGTCCCTCATCCGCATTTCACAGAGCGGTGCGCACTGGTTCGGGCAAGCGTATTAAAAGTGCTCGCACGCCCGCTCTCGAGGGCTTTTTTCGGGCACGTCTGCTGAAAAACTGACGGGATACCACTTGCACCGAGCACGAACTGCGGCCGGAACGCTGCTACCCACGACCCAGGAACCCGAAATGAAAGTTGTGTTATGGAAAACTCGCTTCAGCGTACTCACTTTGCCGCGTAGCAGCAAGAAAGAACTGCTGCAAGGGTGAGGTGTGAGCACACGCGAGCAGTAAAGTAGCCACAAAATAAAGCAAGACAACTTGCCAAACACTATTTCATGCCAGGCGACCGAGGTGGAGTTCAATACACTCATCCTTTTGACATTGGCCAACTGACCACCAGTATTGTGCTGAAAGCTGCATGCTGTCCAGAGGGGACAGTTTTTCGCTTTTTATCCTACTTGTATGTACAGCTCGCCGTGAAACAACGCTTCTTTGTGCAAAGAATATCTTAGGTGTCTACATACAAAGAAGAAGGGGCGGATTTGTTTGTGTACAACAAAAAAAGAAAACAATACACTCCTTCCTATAGAGGAAGCTGAGAGAAACGCGAAAGCTAAAAGTGCGCCCAACCTTCGCTGAAAGGGCGTCCAATCGGTGGTCAAACCTTCAAATTCCCAAATCGCAAACGAAGAACGAAGCCATGCATGCGGAGATTTTTCTCGCACTAAGTAAACGCATCTGAACCATCGACATGTTTAGCGATATCTTCATGAACCGCGCTGTTTTAAAACAGGACAAGGACAGATCACACAGGGCGAGACGAAGCGCGAACTAACAACTGATTTATTTTTCACAACACAAACAGTTATACATAAAAATACGCTGGTCCGAATCAACGATATAAATTGATAACAAGGTGATTTTAACCCGTCAAAAACACCCTCTCGTCTCAGCGCCTCTGCGCAGGTGTAAGGAATTCCATTTCGTTATCTGTGAGGGAGACTGAAGGCATGCTTATGCAAGCGTCTGTTGTCTTGATAGCGAAGGCTTCAAGAATCTCTCAATCTTCTCTCTGCCTCGGCCGATGACACTTGTCTTGGTGAAGTCTGGAACGCTGGCACATTGGCGGCAATGATGGCAATGATCGGCGAGCCTCCCCGGGTGGGTAATCTGCTGGCAGTTATTCCTATGCTCTCTGAGCCTCGTGTTGACGCAGCGGCCCGACTGTCCAACGTAGCACTTTCCGCATGGTAATGGTAGACGATAAACATCTTTTTTGCATTCAGCAAACTTGTGCTCGTGCTTGATAGAGCAGGCGTCTCGTGGTTTCTGCGCATTGTCCACCTTCTTGCAAAGACATATCAATTTTCTCGGCGCTGTTTTAAAACAGCGTGGTTCATGAAGATGCAGAACCAACTAGCCCCCATTTTAGCCGGTCATTAGCGATACGTCGCTTATGGGATGTATACTATTAAACTCCTTCTGCGTGGTCGATGCGTGTAATAACCGCTCCCTTTTCGCGATTTTCCAGTAACCGTTTTGACACAATGAAAGCCCGCTTTCGCGTACGCGCCGTGTGTCCAGATATCTTGTCAAAGCTTCTCGGTCGACCAACCGGTCTATGGGGAAATACATTAGTTTTTTGACAGGACGCCGTCGGTGCCACTGAGAAAGCTTTCGCTTTACACATGGTGGTCTTCCAGCGCCGGGGACGCACAGCCGGGTATAGCACCCATGGAACAGCCGGAGTGCTGCATGGTGCGCAGAGTTGCGCAAGACGTTACCTGTCTCCATGGATGTGCGCTCCGCAAGACCACGGGCGTTACTAATGACCTCATCTTGTTTCCCTGCTTGACGGCGGGAGTGATTTACGGCGGCGCCGACGTCGGCGGCGTGCACTTTGCGGGACAATTACACTCCTAATGAACGCGGCCCCAAAGTTGCTGAACAAACCAGCCTCCATCTTTCTTCATTGGCGTCGACGCATGACGTCGCTGACTTGCTGACCGGAGGCTCCTATGTACGCCTACGCCTATACGTATTAGAATCCCAAAGACAACAGGATGTGCAGTATGAGTAGTATGCCGGAGTCTCCCTCTAATGACAGAGGCGTGTACTTGTCATTATCTCAGTACGACAGGATAAAAAATCACACCGATGTGAAACTAAGTGCAGGGGAACCCTTTAGGCGTCACGGTGACCTCCCGTAAACTTCGCAAAAGCGCCCGCGCTGTTTTAATTGCCATCTTTTGATGCCATTGTGCGCCATTCCTATATGATACGATGTTCCTTTGTCGCACAGCGCCCAGTGGCGGAAACAGCTTTCAGTGAAGCTAGACTGTGTTCTCTTCACGAAACTTCAAGTCCTCTGCGCATGTCAGCCCTTCTCTCTGATGGAAGGGAGGGGGAGAGAGGCGCATGTGTGTACCCCGTACACACGTGCGCTCAAGCGGAGCGTATAGAGTTGGTCGGCATCGTTACAGTGAGACGTGAACCATGCATGCGCAGTCGAAAGGTGTGCGCAACCCCCGTTGGCCGCTAAACGAACCCTAATCCTTACGACTCACTCGCTTGGTTGGATTCAGGGCTCACGTTTTGATACAGCGCCCGGGGAGCGTAGGTTTTTGCGCGCAGTTTCGTGGGGCAGCCGCGAGTTAATGTCGAACGACGACGTTGAGCAGGGGCCACTCGTTGCGCACACCGTAGTATGCGGCAGCAACGCAGTTTTCGCCGATAGTTGTACCGAGCTGTACGTTCCATAACATCGAGGCGTTTTAAGGCGGTTCCGAAATGCATAAATTGACAGAGCAAGATCGGGGGAATGCGCGACCTCATAAACAACGGCCTCCGGATTATTCATGAAACACACTCTATGGAAACATGATCGACGGCTGCAGATTTGAACATGTAGATCAGTTCAACCATTACCGGAAATTCAAACTTCTTGGGTCTCACGTGCTGAAGTCACGTCAGGGCTGTGAAGTGCACCGCAGTTAAGGGCTGCAGAATAATTTAGACAACTTGGAATCTTTCACTTGCTGCCGAACTCTCGACAGACGGGCGTTTTCGCTTTTTGCCTACACCAGGAAAACGGCCGCCCGGGCCGGCATCAAACCTGCGTCCTTGTCCTAATAGCACAACGTCTTTCCCACTGAGCCGCCCTGCAGGGTTGACTTTTATTTAACTGTTGAAATGAGAAAACCTCAACGATGGCGAGCCTGTGAGGGTGAACATTGCGGAAAGTTTCACAATGCTTCTTTTGCAACGAATTACCACCATGGCATCAGCGTCAGATTTCTTTGCGACTTCGGCCTGCAGCTCCTGGTGAGAGCTGCATAATCAAGCTGCTGATAGGCTGGAATAACACCCGTCAAACTCCTCTTTTTTTTTTTTTTTTTTTCAGAGATGTACAGTAGCCTTCGAACTGACAAAAAATATATACACATTTTGTTATTATTGCTAACAGTTCAGTGCCGGCTCACTCCATTTCACCGACGAACAGGGAGTCTTGCAGAGCGTGTAACCCCGTTCCCATGGTCGCAGCGACGGATGAATTAGCGCCGCCGGGGGCGTTGGCACCAGCGTTGGTTGTCCAACCCATTCACGCTTCCTGAATTGGCCAGCTGGCGACGAGGTGTTGGCCGGCTCCCGTGCTGCGTTGTGTTGTTATGGCGTCGGCAACAAACGCACCAACACCCACAGCTACCCCCTCCCCTTTCTTTGGGTAGAACTTTTGTGAGACGTGTACACAGGTGACGGTGGCCCGCTGCGGTCATGCGTGTAGCTCGGAGGCGGAAGCTTTGGCAGGCCACATACGACACGCTCTAGTTCGGGGTTTGGCGCCATCAAGCACTGCAATATACACGTCGTTTCCCCGAGCCTTCCAGCAGCTCTCTACGGACGTGGACGCTATTGGTTGCGGCTCGGAACCTCGGACGAGGGAGGGGTCTGGATTGTCTGCATGGCATCGCGTACACAGCATGGGTCAGCAGTTTATCATCATCATTTACTAAGCCCTTAAGTACCCTGATTGGGGATTACATAAGGAAGCTCCAGAACAATATAGCGACGTGACTCAAAGCAGAGATCCCTGTTAAATATATGTACAATGTGTAAGAAAATTAATAAAATAATAATATAAACAAAAACCACGAAGGAAGCAGGCTGGAAGTCGTGGGTGCGATAAGGATTAAACACTAAAGTGAATTACAATAGTTCTTTAAATTTCACTGGGTTGCATTCACAAAATTATGCGGAATTCTAGCTATCCCACGTACTACGCTCGTATACGTAAATGAGTTTTTCGATCCTTGTAAGACAATTCGACAGTAACTTCACCTGCCTACTCGAAATTAGTGCAGAGAGAAAGGCACAGAAGACATGGATAACTGCTGATGGTATACGCTCAGGAACACGAGTCCCGTCTAAGATATGTAAAGAATGCGCAGTAAAACGTTCTCGGAACAACACACAAATACGGCTGAGCTCCGCGGGCCGAGCCCCCCTGACAGCAAACATAAAGCTACACACAAGGGGTGCTTCCTTAAGACTATCATGTTTTAACGCACCCGAGACGCTCGTAAAAGCGTGTGCGACCCGCCAGGGACTTCCTGCACCGCACGCACCTTTTACCTCTAAGTCTGCCCTCGCCCTCTCGCCGAGTTTGTCTTCACGTTTGCTCTCATTATATGAAGGTCTTATAAGTTCACCCGGCCGATCATTGTTTTACGAGTTTCCTAAGAAGAGGACGCGGAGAAGGGGATGAAAAAGATGGGTGAGGACGGAGGGTCTAAATATTGCATCCAACAGCAGCTCAAAGCGAGGCCTTTGTGCTTTCCTAAGTATGCGCGTGCTTGCATTCCTCAACGCGAATAGCCGAATGGCTTCCCGCGGAATTTTTACAGCGTGCGTCGTAAACAAAGAACCGAGATGCTGCTGTGGGTCACACATGCATGCCCTCATCCCCCCCCCCCCTCCCCCCCCCCCCAACTAGCACTGGGCGCGTGCACACAAACAAAAATAAAATAAAAAAAAAACATTTGCTAGTTACCCAGGTGAGTCGCTCGTCAAATTAAACAATCCAATTTGGGCCCACAAAAAATTCAAAGCGAAACCATATACGGCTATACGGTTCCGTGTGTTTGTGCTGTGTGCGAGCAAAAGCCTTGTAGCAAAGCAACTTTATCGCGAATGCTCAGCAGAAAACAACTGCAGCGCTTGTTTTACCGCAACTTTTCTAAATACGATTACATGACCATTGGCATGCTAAGACTATGCCGAGATTACTTGTCATAATTTACTTCACAGTGAAGTCGCAAACGTTACAGAATTCTATTTGCTGTAAGATACGCGCATCTGTGGGAAGAGTATGGTTACAAAAAACTGCTTAACTCTTGTTTTGTCAAAACCTCCAACGGAACATTTGGAAGCTCAGACAACTCTTTTATTACGCTGAGTTTCGTTTACATTCCCAATAAGTTCACAATAAATGAGTTCGTACATTTTTTTCGAAATTCTGTGTCACCGATGTGTTAACAAGCTTCGCTGGTCATCCACCTTCACAGTGTGCAATGGCTCATAATTTTTGCACGGGTTGCGCCTTGGGGCAAGCGCGCTGAAGGATTTGATAAGAAGAGAGCGGCGGAACAGAAAAATACAGCGAACCGTTGACTACACGTCATGGGTGAAGAATGAGGTGAAAACTGCTACGCAAGTGCGTCTAAGACTTCAAAACGAAAGAACGGTGTATGGTATCGTGCATAGCACCGCGAAAGCGAAACAGATTCGGAAGTGCGCGATGAAAATAACGTACTGTAATCTACGCCTTCAAAATACCCCGGGAAAATACTCCGGCAAAATACCTTGAAAAACCCGCCGCGGTGGCTCAGTGGCTAAGGCGTTGCGCTGCTGAGCACGAGGTCGCGGGTTCGATTCCCGGCCGCGGCGGCCGCTTTTCTGATGGAGGCGAAAAGCAAAAACGCCCGTGTGTACGAGATTTCGGCGCACGATAAAGATCCCCAGGTGGTCAAAATTAATCCGGAGCCCTCCACTACGGCGCGCCTCATCGCCTGCATTGCGTCGGCGCGTTAAACCCTAGAATCAATCAAAATACCTTGAAAATACACTGAGGTATTTTCAAAGGAGAAATACAATGTCACTAAAAAAAAAAGTGCAGTGGTACATGTTCCACATTTATTCGTACCGAGGATAACCTGCCAAACTGCGCTTAGGGGAAACATTTCCGCAAATTTTGTTCGGCTGAAACTTCCGCACAAGCTTCGCTCACTTTGCAGCTCAAAGCTGTACAAGCTGTTCGGCGAACGCGCATTCCGTAAAAGTTGTCTTCAGTAAAAAAAAAAAGAAAACAAGAAGGAAGCTCACACTAACGCGTATAAGACTTGAAGGTAGAGAAGCTGTACGCAACCTTCATGGCTATCACGATGGTTTAAGCCCACGATTGCAGCCGATTTGCTTCTTCTTCGCTGACGCAACGACCTTTACTCCATCATTGTTGCTGTAAGTGTGAGCTTCCTTAATTTTTTCGGAAGTGATAATCACTGGACATCACCTTTGAAGGGCGTACGCTGCGACGTGTCTTTCTCGTTCCGAGCAAGGGTTGTTACGATTACGCCGAACGTTGGAGCCTTTCTCGTTCCGAACAAGTCTGGCCACGATTACGGCGAACGCTGGAGTTTTTTTTTTTTTTTTTTTTTTTTTTGGGGGGGGGGGGGACAATCTTGGCCAATCTCCCTAAGTTGGCATGCTTGGCTTGACAAACGTGCGCCGGGGACGCTGGGCAGTCGCCGCAAGGCACGCACACACGAGCGGTAGGCATTTGCATTGTTTTTTTGTTTTACTTCCGGGTGGTCCCGCGAAGCACGCGCTTACGTGCGCTCGGTATTTTCGTGCCATTTTTAACCGCGGACACGAAAAATAACGATTTGCTAAACAGCTTCACTGTAAGAAGTAGTGAAACAAGATTGGCCGCGGATCCGCTCACTTAGCTGCAAATGTTGTCGAAAGACGATCTTCTGCCACCTGTACGGTGTAACATCCCCTGCTTTATTATCCCTACCACCCGTTGCTCTGTTCTCCTGCCCTCTCGCTCCTCCAAAGATGAACGAAATTGTGGTTTCCTCAATACAATAAATTTTTTCCGCGTTCACGTTGCTGCTGCGTGTCTGTTGCACCTTTTTTTTTTTGTTTCTGCTGTGCTTAGAACAGCTCGAGCCGACATCTCTTGCTTTTGGGTTTGCTTCTATCTCACCTATCTTCGGCATCGTTCTTAACGCGGTGTTTTCACACCTGTTATCGTAAAGAAAATCCAATATGTATATAAGTGAAAGAAGGCTGCAGCGCTTTCGGTGATGCACTTACACTTTGCATCAAATATGACTCAGGTTTTACTTTTGCTGAGTAACGCGTTCATGTATGAGCCATGGGAGCAGTTTTAGTCGTTTGGAACGGTCTTATTTGCATACATTTTGTTAACAAGCATTTTTTCACCGCATTTTGTCCAGGCAGTTGAATCTACAGTGGCAGTGACAGTGACAGTGACAGTGACAGTGACAGTGACAGTGACAGTGACAGTGACAGTGACAGACAGACAGACAGACAGACAGACAGACAGACAGACAGACAGACAGACAGACAGACAGACAGACAGACAGACAGACAGACAGACAGCAGTGGTTAAGGTTTCCCAAAATACAAAAAAAATACGATTGTATGGTTGTATAGTTCCACAAAGAGGCCCACGGGATCGGACTGAATTAAATCGCTGTAACTACAACATACCACGCAATGTTACTCAAGTATTTTCTGAGACGAAAGCCGTAAAACACCGAGGAAGTAAGGAGACGAGTAGTCCGTGGATGTTGGCATCCTGAAGAAGGCACTTCCGAAAGCAACGCGCCCTGCGAAAAAAAAAAAAGAGAGAGAGAGAGAGATATAGGCTCCCATGTATTCCTGCACAGACGGGAGCCGCTAGAGAACGCCCCGGTGGTCTTGCCTCCTTCTCAATTTGTCCCCCATCCGCAACAAGCCCGCTCGCTGCGAGGCGACGCTTCCCGGCACGCATCGGCAGCGCCGTTTTGCAAACGTGGCATTCAAAAGGCGCCCCAATACGTGTCAGAAGCGAACAATGGGGCACGTGAAATTGGAAAGGTCTCGAGAAGCGCCCCTCGTATCTTGCAAAGTTGGGACGGCAGGGAGGGGGGGGGGGGGGGGGGCAATAATGAGTATCTAAGGTGTGTGTGTATGTGTGTGTGTGTGTGTGAGGGGGGGGGTCGCACTCGTCATCCAAAGGAATGAAAACACCATTAGATTGGAGCGATTCTCCAGCTACAGTTGAGTAGCTGTGAACGCTCTGACGAACCTACCATGGTGGCGGAGGGGTGGGGGGAGAGTCTTTTCCAGTAGCGATGTCGTTCCAAGTTGTGTATGTATATGTATAGTGCCGGTTGGTTCGCATTCAAGGGTACGGGAGGGCAGACCGGACAGCCTCCGCAAGCCGCATCAGCGAACGGCTTGGACGGGCAGGGCATCTTCTCCCGTGAAGATCGCACGACCTGTTCAGGAAAAGTCTTTTCTCCTCCGCGTCGACTCCGCGAAGTGCGAGCGCGCGGAGACATGTCTGGCGTGTATAAGAATGCGGCGAGTCGATCATGCTGGACGCCTGCGATCGCGAACGTGTACGAACGAACGCACGCAAGGACAGAGAGGAATGGACGCCCGAGTTCGGGGCAGAGATCCCACGGTGGATCGCGGCACCGGGTGGTTAGCGCTCCACGCAGAAGTTGGGGCGACGTCTCGCCGCCGACCGAATGGTGGCCTCCCCTCTTTTTCGTCATTCCGCAAACTTACTGCAGAGAAGAGGGGGCAGAGAAAGAGAGACCCTTCTTGGTGTTCTTGCTGCATTCCCTCTCTCCAAGGTGTTTTATTGTAATATTCTCCAAGGTATTTTCTTCTCCATGGTATTTTATTCTCCATGGTGTTCTATTCTCCAATGTATTGTACCTCCAAGGTATTTTATTCTATTTTATTCTGCTTCTATTCTTCACCGCATCAGTGTCTTCCTTATTGGCTTTCTATTGGTGCTCTTGAAGTTCTGCTTAAAAATCTCGCCGGCAGTGTAGTCGTTCTGGATGTGGGGCGCCGTTTCGAATGAGACCCACGGCACACGCCTTGTCCGAAACGGTACTTCCCGCAATGTACACTAGTTTACGTCTCTTAACTGCTGCGCCAAGCAACCTTGCACCAGGATTCTGCGTCCGGACTGCACTGTTTTTTTTAACTTGAGAGCGCAAACAAATGCTGGCTGGCAAAACGAACGACATTTAGGAAGGTGCAGCTGGTCTATAACGCAAACGCCTCTTTTCTTTTTTTTTTTTAATGCGGACCATTTCTTAGGCTCCCCTGGTCCTCCGTCGTTGATGGCGGCGCCGTCCACACACTCACTGCGCATGCGCAACTCTCCTCCTTACACCCACAGCTCCGCGATACTACACTATAAAAAAAAAAAGAAATAGTTAGCGGCGCCCGGTTTCGATCCCACGACTCTCTGGCCGCAACGGGAGGTACGCGGTGCTCTTCCCACTACGCTACAAATCCGGGACAGGAGCAAGTGCTACGAACGCACCTTATGTCCTTGACTCATTCAAAATACGTCAAGAAGCTACTGATACAATGAAGGCACGCGAAGCTGAACGTCAACGGAAACGACGAACTGAAAACTTTAGAGGGAGATGCTGAATTTCCCGTGGGAAAGCTGTGGCGGGAAGCGCCACGCGCCTTGCAGCTCAACCAGCCCCGTCCGCAGCGCCTTTGATGCTGATTGTGGCAGGATGCCCCTAGGGATTGGCCAACCAAAGAATCCATCACGAGATAGGTTCGCGTTCAACCACCGTCGTCATCTTCCCGTAGGGGAACCGCCGAAGAAGAAGAAGAACGAGAAGACAAAGCTGCGAAGAGGAGGGCGTGTACATTGCTCTCAGCCGGTGCACCAATGTCAACAACCTTTACCTCACCAAAGCTGACGGAGACTACCGATTCTACCACAGAGACAACATCGACAAGAACATGATGGACGAGTTTCGGCGCCTCGAGAACCACCGCCTACTCACCGTAACAAAACAGCACTTGCGTGCCTTTGCCACCGGTGTGGACCCGGACGCGGAATTCCCTCTGGCGCTAGTAAAAACCAGATCACTCAACATAACGGTAACACAATGGAACCACACGGAACCACCACGATGCTTCGCATCTTCATCAGGGTTCCCCACGGGAAGATGGTGTAATTTTTTTCTGCGAAAGGGGGAGGGAGGTTTCACAGTAGCTTTTCGTGCTTTACAGGGCGAGCAAAATGTTGAGGTCAAGTGATTGACGAATTGCCCAACTGCGGCTTGTTTTACTAATGGGTGACAAACATCACCCAAGACGCTCACCTCAAAGAGTGAATTCATCCGAAAAAAAAAAACAAGCTGTTGCTCCGAATTAAAATTTGTTCAAAGAATTCCCGTCCTTTCATAAAGCGCATGAAATCACACAAACACAGATTACAATTTATGCAATACTGTATAATCTACAGCTCCGAATGTCTCTCAAGTTTACTTCTCGGCGCTTTTACATCATCGCTCTTGTTACAATCTTCATTGTGCCACTTACAGTGCCTCCCAGTCACGGCAGTCGAATTAAAAAGAAATCGCTTTTTAGTATCATTTATTTTTTTAATAGTGCATCAGTCTTGTAGCCCAATGACAAGGCGGCCGCAGTCCATCTGGTGCACTTGAGGCATGCCTGACAGTTCCGGGGTATAGTGAGGCGATCCGGTTACAAGAAGGTTGTCCCGCCCGCGGCTTTCACTGCCTACATTTCACATGACCACCATATACAGCCCACGTTCAAGAAGAATCAGATTCCTCTTCCTCGTGAGGCAGAACTCTTTAAGTGAGAAAGTATAAGCAGCATTATAGGAAGCTATATATGCTAACATTGTGGATAGAGTCCCCCAGACGGCTCTGGACATCCTGCTACTGAAGCCACACGAAAGAAAGGTAGATATTCTTTGGATAACAGCTCCCACCCCCTCCCCGACCCTCAGGGCATCAGGACCGGACATGAAATCGACCTATATCTTTCCCGCAAGGTGACCCGAGGGCCTTGGGTATAGACTGCCCATTATTCGCTTACCTGTCAAGAAAGAACAAAGTGTTATAAACACCAAAGAATGACCTATCCCTCCGCTCACGAGTCCATAACCAAGGGACAGGAGCACTGCCTCCGGCTCCTCCAAACAAATACCTTTCCTCACCTGACCAAGCTCCTTTTGCTCTATCTATATACGCAGTACTTCCCGCAGTGCAAATTCTGCGCTGCTCCGGTAACTCGGCAAGCCTGGATGCCACTCACTCACACTCACTCACTCAAAAAAATATATTTATACTCAAGCACTCACTCGCACTCACGCTCGCCACTCCGCCCTCACCACTCGCTCTCACTCACACTCACGCTCGTCACTCCGCTCTCACTACTCGCACTCACTCGCGCTCACGCTCTGCACTCGTGCCCCGCACTCGCACTCCCTTGCGCTCACCACTCCATCGTCACCACTCGCACTCACTCGTGCTCACGCTCACCACTCGCGATTGCGTGTTCCACTCGTGGTGAGCCCCACTCACCACTCACGAGTGCGAGTGCTCTCACCACTCGCAACTAGTGAGCCCCGCTCGCCACTCGCGAGCGGCGGGTGCACTCGCGTGATGTGCGGTGCTTACCGCTGTGAGCGCCGACCCTCGAGCTATTCTTTGCAGGAGCCGCTCGCTGTGGTGAACCACCACAGCGAGCGGCTCCTGCGAAGAATAGCCAACACGAGTAGAAGCTCAAGGGTCGGCGCTCACAGCGGTAAGCACCGCACATCGCGCGAGTGCACCCGCCGCTCGCGAGTGGCGAGCGGGGCTCACTACTTGCGAGTAGTGAGTGCACTCGCACTCGTGAGTGGTGAGAACACTCGCACTCGTTAGTGGTGAGAGAACTCGCACTCACGAGAGGTGAGTGGGGCTCACCGCGAGTGGAACTCGCACTCGCGAGTGGTGAGCGGGGTTTACCACGAGTGGCACTCGCCCTCGCGAATGGTGAGTGGGGCTGACCGCGAGTTGAACTCGCACTCGCGAGTGTTGAGTGGGGCTCGCCGCGAGTAGTACTCGCACTCACGAGTGGCGGGTGGGGCTCACCGCGTGTGGCACTCGCACTCACTCGCACTCGCACTCACCAGCCCACAACGATGGCGAGGCTCACTCACCACTCACTCATGAGTGGTGACGGGGGGGTGTGTGAGTGCACTCGTGGATGAGTTTGCCGACCTATGCCCCGGGCACCCTGTACCACATGGCATGGGAGTGTTCGGCAAACCCCAAGATTGCTAAAATCCCGCACCCTTACTGTGACCAGTGGGAGAAAGCTGTGCAGCTCCGGTCCCGACTCCCAGTTTCGGCTGGTGGAAAGAACTGTTGCAGCCGGAGTCCTATAATGGAGTCCAGGACTGATGACCCCATCCCATATTTCGATGCTCATAGTAAAGTTACTCTCTCTCTCTCTCTCTCTTTCTCTCCCTTCCCCCGGCATGTTTTCAAATCCGAGCACACCATCGTACATGTGCACTGGTTATTGCGTTTGCAGCTACCAGCTGTTTTTTCCTTTGGGTTCAATTAAGCTCAAAGAACACAGTGACTGAGACAAGCACAGAGGAGTTGGCGCGTGTGTGACGGTCATGCAGAAGGCCTTCTGCATGCCCGTCACACATACGCTAACTCCTGTACGCTTGTCTCAGTCCCTGTCTTCTTTGAGCTTAATTGAATCCAAAGGAAAAAAACTGCCTATGACGGGCATGCAGAAGGCCTTCTGCATGCCCGTTACGCATGCGCGAACTCTGAGCGAAAGCATTACCTAAAGCAACTAAACGGCGACAAGGTGGAGCGCCCTCTCAGACCATCCACTCACGCTTAATACTCTGTATCATCTTCTCAGCCGGGGCTAAGCACAACAAAGTAACTGTTAAATGCTCGTAACTAACTATGAGGGTCATTTCATAGCCAGATCTCATTCGCCTATCATATATGGCCCGTATCACCCACCCTCAGTCGGCTTTACTATGCAATAATTCATCATTTTGAAGTGTTATACGATGTTCTTAGGTTGCTGTATACTTTACTAAATATTTAAAATACGCTCGGTTACCCTTCATGTCATGCACGTTCACAAGTCTTCTATAAGACGTGCAATTTCAGCGTTGGCCTGGTCCTCGGGCAGCCGATTTTTCCTTATCCACCAACATCACCTGCGTACCTTGCAGTACTGTAGGCTAAAATGCGTATTGAGGAAGAAAAAATTCACGAGCCATTCCACTCTGTCAACATGACCAGCGCAGTTTGAGTCCTGACTATAAGCGACGTCACCCCTGTGATGACAGAAGAGTAGTAAAATTCAAAATTGAAATTCAAAACTGAAAACGGCAACCTTGCTTGACGGCGGGACCGTTGCCCCGAAGAACTGGAAGAACTTACTCACGGAAGCGCTCGGAACGCCGACAAAGGCAGGGGGGTGTGGACGTATACATAGCCGACGTGGGTCGCACAGCGGCAAACCATAGAGTACCTTTTATTATCTACCGAACACTTTACTGAGCTCAAAAGTGGTGGCTATTGAGAAGTAATACTTCCTGAGATGTATTCTTCCCTAGATTCTCCCCGAAAAGCAGTTATTGATCTCAAAAATGGCGCCTGTTGATAACTAATGTACTCAAGATGCATATCCAAGTGATGTGACGTATAAGCTTGAGGTCCAAATCAATGTTTTGGATGGCGTGCGACATTGGTGGTGACTAAGTACAATTAGCACACCGAGACGTTCGTTTTCAATGCATCGCGCCATAGAACGCCGCGCGCTTCTAACACACGTGGAGGCTTGGGAAAGTTTCTGCCCTGGGACATAAAAATACACGGAACCCTAGCCATATAAGCTTCGCTTAATAGACCAAAACTGACGCTGCCGAGTATGCTGCAACAACAGTAGCACTTCCACTCCATCAAAGACTCGACGCAACGCAGCCAATGGCAGGCATGTGATCCCGGGGGATCATCAAAGCAGTCTCGGCCACCCCGACGGCAGTACGAGTGACGCGCCAGGAATGAGAGCATTTTCGCGGCGACGTTGGCGGCGGCGCTGTATAAATTGACACCAGTCAGAAAGAACTCAGCAATGAACAAAAAGGCTGACCGCAGCTCGCTCGGCGCGAAGCGGGCAGCCGGCTGATCGCCGAGTCTATTGTGTGAGCGCGATCCATCACGGGTGCACTTGACAACGTGCAGCCGACTATTGCCGGCCGACGCAGGCGAACACCGACGATGCGCCGCCACCGTTCGCGGCCCACCACCGACGAGAGCTGCTATCCCACCGGAGCTGCTGCATACGAGCAGCGGCGTCGTCTGCTTGTGGCATGGTACGCTTGCGGCGTCGTGTGCCTGCGGCATCGTCCGCTTGCTGCAACGTGTGCTTTGAGCATCGTGGGCTTGCTGCAGTGTGTGATTGCATGCAGCATCGTCTTCTCGCTGCATGTCCTCCGCGAAAACTTCTACAATAGACCAGGGCATGTCAAAACGATTTTAGGGGCGAAGCCACTTAGCGGCTGTAGCTGTTGGCGTATCCTGTCGTCGTCGTAATCATCGTTTCATGTAGTCACGGTACTAAAACACCGGGAAACTCGTTTACCGTAACGCGTACTAAAAAAAACACCGGGACACTCGTTTAGTCCTCGCTCTGGAGCACCTCGAAACACGTACTAAAAAAAAACACCGGGACACTCGTTTACGCCTCGCGCTAGAGAGCTTCGTGCTTCAAAGACAAGAGACTTTTACAGCAAAGTTGTATACCTCTACCCCCAACGATTTCATCTACGTTGGCAGAAATGTCGAGGCGCCAAGAATGCACTTATGCACTGCGTGCTTGGCCCCTACCCACGTTTCACGTTAGTGTAGATGGCCCGGGATTTCCTCTCTTATTTTCCCCTGTTACAGGCAAACTCGTCGTAGCCTCCCACAGCCAACTGGCGTCTCTATATACAGAAAGGATGCTACAACTTGGCGACGGCTCCAGACGAACACCTAGCCCCACTTCACCCGCCTCCACCTTATCTTCCCCACCCAACAGCCTTCCGTCTGTGCTTACTGACCCCAGCTTGGCACCCTCTACCATATAGTATTGGAATGCCAACGCACTCCAGACTTGCCTCCACTTCCCAACCCCTCCTTTGAGTAGTGGACGGCTTCCCTGCAGCCCACACCCGGATACCCAGCTCAAACTGGTGACCCGAGCAAGAACAGCCAGCCGAAGTCAAGGCACAGCCTTCCACGGGGCGAGGTCCATTCATCAGCATCTGCTCGATAAATAAAAATATTTATTCTCTCTCTCTTATTATCCTTTTCCTTTGGCATCTTTTTATTCTTCTCTCGGTTACTATGACGCGGCACACACGCGCTTTCGCAACGCCAAGCAAAAAGGGCATTACATCAGTAATCAGCATGCTTTAAATTACTTATGTAGGCCTGACTACATGTTTCTAACACACGTTTCAAACTCGAAGTACATAACGCATTCTCCAGGTTCATCTCAAGTCAGCAGTCCTGATTCACCGAGCTGCGGTGGTCTTGCGTATGCGGACCAGTCTCAAATTCCGCAGTTTTCTGGTTGCAATCCCACACACAGTCAGATTAACTTAAACATTTATTTAAACTCGATTACCATGCTCTTCCATCTTTCATCCTTCGGCCATTTTTTGTGCCACCCGTCGGACATTTTGTGGCCTATCTATGTGTCAGGGACGCCGGATAGCCTCGATAACAAGCTTAGGTACATTTAAAACTTTCCGTATTACGTTAGCAGTTCGTTTAAAAATATTGACGTCAAGGTTTTTGGACATGATTAATTATGTAGTGCACACGTTTTTCTACCACCCATCTGCGGTATTCGTGGCCACCATGCTGTGTACGCCGTAACTTGTGTTGAGTCATATCGTAATGCAGACGTATACTTTCTGAGTGTATACAGTCGTACATTGCTTTAATTTGTGATCTCTTGGCCCGTGATTTATTAGCAACTCGCAGGAACCTCGTTATAAATTGGCCTACGTGTAAAAGCTACGCACAAAAAACAGTTATTATCATAGAGCAGTACTTGTGCGCATGATGTCTACGCAGTACGTTTTTACCGCTGAAGGTCGTCACGGTTATTTCAGAGCTCATGGATCACGCGACGCATCCGAATTGAAGAAGACACAGTCAACACCCCCATCCCTCCACCCCTACCCCCCAGTTTCTCAGTACGCTGTGAAAACAAAGCCAAAAGCAAGTCAAGAAAACGTGACAACAGAACACATTAGCGTTAGTTCGTTTGCTTCGACGTGGCGTTGGAGGCTAAATGCGGAATAAATTTCGCTTTCTGCAGCAGGTTCGCCCTGTTTAAAGCACGGAGACTATAGACATAACTATTGAGAAAAAAAAGCTAAGCAAGTGATTTTAACGACGCTGGCGCCGAGATTTAGCAAAAATAACGGATGCGACATCAGTAGCTAGGGGGTGCCTTAAACATAACAGCACCCTTACGAAGCACCGCCGCACATAGGAGCACCCCATTTTCACGCGGAATTAGTTCCGGGAGGACCTGTTGTAGCAGTGTGAAAGGGGGCAGCGGTTACCCGCTGTTTAACTCGGCTTGAAAACAAGCGAGCCGTCTAGGAAAAAAGAGAAAGAACCTTAGCTCGAACAACTGAACGCATGGCGCGCTTCACAGCTACGTTTCAGGGATGAGTTATCGCGGTTTTATTGCCGTTCATCTGCGGGAACACAGCACATACAAAAAGTCAAGGTGCGGGAATCGTTGAGCGAAACAAAAGCGAAGAGGGGCGAGCAGACGAAGCCGGCGGTGAACAAGAAGTCGACGCTCCATTCTCGGTTAAGAACAAACGAGGAGGTGTTTTTAAGGTCTTCTCGAGGGAAAGGATCGCGCGTATCTGCCTCTCTATATATAACCAGAGCCCGCTCCGTGGCAGACAACGAACCAGAACAGATCAGCAGACGCAAAGGACGAGAACACGGGGCGGAGGAAAGCGAGAATCCATTAGCCAAGCCGGGCCAAGTCTCTAAAGAGCAGACGCGTGTCGGCTGAGCGTCCTGACGGTAGCCGCGCGCTGCCACTGTTGTTGCGGCGGCAAGGCGCTTCTGAGTCCTTTTGTGTGCTTGCCACGTATGCGAGGAAGCCCTTCTCGGCCAGCTCCTCTCTGGCTAAGCGGGAACTCTTGTCCGCCGGGGTGTCCGAGGGCGTAGGCGAGTTCGCGGAGGGGCTAAATAGGTCTGCGGGAGGTCCGAGCAGATGACCCCGCGTGCGCTTGTCTCGGTGCTGGGGTCACCAGTGGCCTCTCTCATCAGTCGCACCTGTAACACCTTCTTCGTTTTTTTTTTTGTTTTTTTTTTTTCCTCAGTTCACTACGTCTGGGCCACTGGCGTGTCTAGCCTACTCGAGAGAGCTTGCTTTGTACATCTTTCAAACACAGTGCACGCATCGAACGTACACGTCTGTCAGGCTGTAAATGAGCCTATTGCCGTACGTAATCATCATCATCATCAACAACAACAACCACCTCAACAACAAAAAGCGCAAAACAGCGTTATGAATGATGCGCTTTAAAAATGGAGGCAGTATATTCTATGCGCAAACACAGGTATAGTCTTACAACGTCAAGACAGAAGTGAAGGTGCTCAAGGTGCGCAACGTCAAGGTGCGCAAGCAGACCGAACGAAAGAAGAACGACCAAAGTAGAATTTCTCGTCTTGTTTCGCGCGCTGGTAGTGAGTGAATAAATTTAATAGGGTTAGGTTATTGATCGAATAACGTTCCAGTTAACTGATTAATGCTTCAGTCGCCATTAATTTATTAACCGGTTAATCGGTTGCAGTCATGTGCTCAAAATGAAAAAAAAAAAGAGCCCATGTTCAAATAGTGCGTGTCGAGGATCATATTCATTTCAAAGAACCAGCTTTATGTCACAGCAGGAGACGGTGCAAGCACGCTCAGGGATGATAGTGATTAAAACCACAAGCTGATAGCCAAGATAGACGGGAAAATGGTTATTCCTAATACAAAAAAAAATTGCGACAGGGCACTCACAATGTTATAGAGTTGTATAACCTATAACTATGGCCTAAGTAAACCACGATTAATCGGCACCCCTTACAATTATGGCGATTTCCCAGTGTACTGTTGGCAGAAATAGTGCGGTTGACGAATTGGGTGATAAGCGTCTCGCCAGCATCAGCATCATGATGATGAGATGCGTACCTCATCTGGCATGTCTGTGACCAGGCCGAGAGCCGTGTTCTACAAGACTTATAAATGATCCCTCTTTAGAGGAGCTCCAAATGGACTGATAACATCCCCATCACTTTCATCCCCCGCTATAGCCACAGGTCTTCCTTTCCAGTAAAGTTCGCAATATTAGCAAGACCGATGAGCATACTGATATTGTTCTGTACTATTAGAATAGTATGATTACTATTAAATATTTTTATCATTTTTCTTCTTAAGCAAGCGCAACTGATTATCGATCAATTAACCGAATAAAGCGTGCCGCGATCAAGTGGGTTAAAATTTTTAACCGACGCCCAGCCCTAAAGTTTAATGATCGAGCATCAGGCGCTGATGGCAGGGCACCCGCCCGGTGGACGGCATCCCTATATACTCTGGGATGCCCTATAGTTTGTATTCACCGACGAGGCACGCATGCAGGCGACCATGTGAGTGCGCTGTCACTGGTTACGTCGGGCTTCGCGGGATGGCAGTACTTGTCTTTGCTAAGCACATGATATGGGTTGAACGTTCCAGGCTCTACCCAATTGAATGCAAAGCAATGCCTCGAGTCCAATGTGAGTGCGAATAATAACATTATGTTGACATCACCGTTGAGAATCGGGTTGAAACGGAGCAGACGACGCACGCCGGTGTTTTTTTTTTTCCTTCGGCGTTCGGGCGCAGTGGCACAAGCCGTGCCATGTCCGTGGCGTTTCGGCCATGTCTGTGGCCGTTTCCATTGTTGCCAAGCGAAGAAATTGACAGCGAAACTTTTCAATGAATACCACCTATACCACGGTTGTCCGGGCCCGTTTCACCAGATCTTCACTGGTGTCAGGATTTGGGTTGGTCAGACATGCCATCCACTGTTCGTAGAAATGGTGCTGTGCGTACGATGCACTGTACTGTCCACCTGCATTATTTCACCAAGGTACCCATTACAACTTTATTTAGCCGCGTATGCGTGCCGTTTGAACTCGGCTATGATCGCCGGAAGCTCTCGGCTGCACACCGCGAGAATGGCCTCTCCTCCATATCACTCCGTCCACCACACCGCACGTTTTGAGCAAATAACCGAGCACAAAGAACCAAAGCGAAGCATTCGCGGGGATAACTCGCAGGAAGAATGCAGCTTCCGTTAACGCGGTATCGCTGGCAAAGAGCTTCCGTGGGACGCAGAACAAGCAGGAGGGGCAGCGTCCCGCGCTTTGTATCGCCTGCTCCTGTGCCTTACTCCATTGCAGACAGAGTGCGAGAACGGCCGAACATATCGCCTCCGCGAAGTTTGATTTATGCCCAGCACGAACGGGCTTTTGAGTTATCGGCCGTGCTCGTAAGTGGTCCCACGCGCGTATTCTCCCAGCGAAGGTCACCCGACTCAGTTCGCTAATGGAGAGTCGTGTAAGTTTGTGTGCTCTGCGACACGATTAAATCGCCGGGAAAGGTACCTCGGCGTAGCTTTGACTTGTGAAGCGAGCCGCAAACGTGCGCTATCGGCTGTCTAGTCTTATTTACGTTACTTTTATTTTTGCGCGTCGGTTTCAGCGGAGAAAAACATGAAAACGAAACAAAGCGACGCGAACGGATGACTTTGACTCTGCTTCTGAAGCGTGCGGATCACTGCACGGCCACGCGTAAATGCCGACCATTAATTACGTGTTTTGTGCTCAACTCCCGTGGCCTGCTTTAAGCTTAAGAGGGCTAAGGTGTTCATCATGCCATAGAATTTGGTGTACAGTCGACTCGCGATAATTCCAACTCGAAGGGACCCCAGGATTTTGTTTGAATTATCCGAAGTTTGAATTATCAGAGGTTCTCATATATATGACCCTGGGCAAGGTGACAGCACACATTATGATTAAGCATTGATTGTAATCACATTTTTTTTTAATTTCTAAGCGTTTTTAACCCCAACTACACAAAATAAACAAACAGAAATAGGAGGCATAAGGTTTACAAGCCGAATGCCGTGCGCGTCGCTTTCACAACCACCGTCTTTTTTTTCTTTTTTTTTGCTGACACGCGACATGCGAATGTATGATTGTGCGTTCTTCCTTTTGTTTTTGCTACAGTGGCCCACGTGGTTTTGACCGCTTCGACAAGTGTCAGCAGCCAATCATGTTTAGACGTTTTTTGAGACCTGTTTGTTCTTTTTGTTCCTAATTCTAAATGTGAAAACGGTGAATAAGGCTAAAACGTTGAGAAACGTCATGGTCTCCCTTACTTGTGCGTCGTTTCAAACTGGAAACAACCGTTTCCTTGAAGGCGTGAGGCGCTTATTTTTCATTTTTCGACTGTTATGATTATATAAGCACGCAAGTTTTCAGATAGAGTCGGGAAAGCAGTAGATATTTCCCAATATGGACATGAAAAAGTACGAATTAACCGAATGATGGAGTTTGAATTAAGCAGCTTTTAAATACAGTGAAAAGATAACGGGTCAACCAAACATTTGAATGTTAGAATTAACCTAAACTACGAATAATCAGAGTTTGAATTACCGCGAGTCTACTGTATCTGGAAGTAAGAAAAGCAGGGATACATGCCGTTGCTTCTCCAAACCCATCCACGCACACGCGTCAGGCCACATATGCACACGGAGGTATTAAAATGGCGACGCAAATGAGGCTTGCTGATATGGCGATCAAAGCTAAGTCGACAGGTTTTTTTCAAGATTAGGCGCTAGGAGGTACGTGAAGACCACCTACGTATACAGTACTGTTATACGCCCAGGGGGACACAGAATGATGTTTAAGTAAAATTCCATAATTGACTTTTAGCGGCTGCAGTAAGCAGACATGTTTGTATTGAAAAATTAGACGCAGTCGTGTTTCTGCGCAGTTTCATTTGGCAGAATTTCTCGCACTCGTACTCTGAGATATCGAACTGAGAAGTTTAAGGGACCCTGCAACACCTATTTCAACTTTTTTTTGAAATCTTAAATGCTTGCTGAACGTTGTCACCCAACCCACCCAGTAGTACTTAGATTATAGGAGGTCGCAAAGTACCTCAGCCAAAAATTAGTATGCCCAGCCAGAAATTAGTATGCCCACCAGATAACTCGTAAACTCCCCGAAAGATTTTTGTCTCTTTCCCGGTCTTGACGTCCTTCGACAGCCCCAATTACGTCACTGAGGCAATGTAGCGGCTGTTGGCCGGTTTTCCTTCAGTTGCAGCAACGAACACTTTTCGATAGCAACTTAAAAAAGAAGCCACAAAAACAAAGCAGAAATGGAAGGCGTATCTGGTGCGAGGAGCAAAACACGCAGTGCCGCTCCGTGCTGGTGATATCTATAGTTTTCGCAGTGGTTGCAGACGTGAAGGAAAGCGTGAAAGCGCTTATCGAAAGCGGTGCAGAGTCCCTTTAATTGCCGTTCGCATGGTTACGCATGTTAGACAGCGAGGACTGGCGCAAAGCTCCTCCCTTCTGTGACGTGCCTGCTGTGTACGGTATTTAGTTTGACTACGGGGTGGAGACATAGGCAAAAATGATAACTGACACCCTTTCAGTCTTGGCTGGCGTTATCGCAATCTGCTGCACTCGAAATCACTTTCGAAACACAGAACAAAGAGAAGGAGCTTTGCGCCAGTCTTCACTGTCTAGCGTGCATAATCATGCTAACTGCAATTAAACTTAACTACGTCGAGTTTCCTTACCTCTGTGCCCTACCTGTACAGTTCTCGAGGACCTGAAACACGTTCTCTGTGCAGGTCCTCGCTCCTCGCTACGAACTTGAGCGTACCATGGCAAAGCTTTCTCTGGGCCTGTCCGCGTCAGCCCAGGTCTCTTCCAGTCACCTACTTGGGCCCTGGCTTACAACCGGCATGGCAAGTCGCGCAACAAAAGTGCTCTTAACGTTCCTCCGGAGCACTGGACTTGTGAGTGAGCTATGAACTCTCAGACAAATGACTATATCGCCTGATTGCGTGTGTGCTTTTTGTGTGCGTCTGGGTGTTTTAGTATTCATGTGTAAGTGAGAGTCTTCATAATTTTCATCACACCTTCACCCCCATTTGGTGTAGCAAGTCGGGCGCCCAGCTTGGCTGACCTCACTTGCCCATTAAAGATGTTTCTCTCCCTCCCCCTCCCCCCTCTCTCTCTCTCTCTCTCTCTCTCTCTCTCTCTCTCTCTCTCTCTCTCTCTCTCTCTCTCTCTCTCTCTCTCTCTCTCTCTCTCTCTCAGTTCTATATCTCGGAGTACGTATGCGCAAGAAGAATTCTGCCAAATGAAACTACGTAGAAACGCTATTGCGTCTAACATTTCAATACTAACATTCCTGCTTACTGCACCCACTAAAAGGTTCATTATTCAATTTTATTAATTGAGCCACCGACATCACCAATTACTCCTTAATTATGTGCCCAACCGCACGGTAGAGGTTCAATCGTACCACGGGAAGCGTTTTTTTCTTGAGGAGCGCACCCCGCTCGTGGGCTCCTTGCCTACTCGTCCCTTTCCCTCCCACTTCCTGGACTAGCATTTCCCACTCTCCACTTGTCCAATTTTCTGTTTTCGATCCGTCCGCACAGAGCTCAGGCTTGAACAGCTGAGCTGTTGAAAACATATTGTACTACAAGACGGTTTAGATTGACTCCGGAGAATGTCTTCCCAGCAATGCACTTGTTTTAAGAGGTGAAGCTGACTTTAATAGAGTCGGGAAAGCCGGCTTGGTTTTTAACAAGTGTTTTATGCCCGGGTACATAAAGATCTCAGTTACGTCATATCCGTCACGAAAGTGACGTCGCCAGAAAAGTGCCACGGACGCGGCGGCGCCCAGATACGAGCCCACGAACTCTCTCGTCTCTCGCCACAACGGGAGGTATACGTGGCGCCCTGCCGACTGCGCTATGAACATAGACGTGAGAACCACTACGAACGCGCCTTATGACCTGCCCTTATGACTCATTGAGATGGTGCTGCCGTCTAGGAGAGGCGAAGCGAAGTAGCGCATCATGACGCTAATGAGCGCCGACAGTGGGCTCCTCGATGCCAGCGCCTCCGCTGTCGCGTTGTTCCCCGGACCGTTATGTGTTTCGAGCTGCTGTTTCTGCGCATGTCATTTTTGGTTTTGTTGTCCCGAAATAAAGCGTTCATTTTTTTGTTCCTTGCGCGTCGGCCTCACTTCGCCTGGCGCGGTCAGGCTCGCGAACTCTTCGCACATGAAAAAGGTTCCTTTAACATCCAACTGCTCCAGTGAAGGCCCATTTCACTTTCGTGTTTCACCGATTCATATGGAAGAGGGATCAACCCCAATTTTTTAAAGTCTTTCTTGGGCTACTTAAACCCAGAAATTTTTTTTTCTTTAATGCAGGTCTTCGACACAACACAGAAACACAAAACAAACTTATTCACATGAGCAACTCGAGCGACAAGCCACCAACCTATATGAAGGCTGATGTCTCTCTAAAATTCCCTAAGCATAGTCAAGGGTTCTATCCTTGACAGCCACTCAGGAGTGCATGCCTTGCGCTTCTGGACTTCTACGTACTGGGATATAGACTCACGAAAACATTGCCGCGTAGGGCGGGCGTCCACATCACCGTGGAGCCAGGCCATGCGCGAGCGCCATATGCTATGCAAGGCCACCAACATAACGAGGTCGAAGGGCGCCCCCTCCTCGTTTTCGACCGCTAGATAGCGTATGCCATGGGGGCTCAGTGGGAAATCTTTATGAAGGGTCCTCTGGAGGACATCCCACAAAAATACCGCAGCCCAATAATGCAGAAAAACGTGCTCTATCGTTTCTGGTTGTTTACAAATTGAACACTGAGTTCCCCATGGCACAGATATCCCTCTATCCTGCATCCAGGTTCCAACAGACAAGGTGCCTGTGTGTAATTTGAAGAAAAAGGTTTTCACACCAGGGTGAACCTCCATTCTTTTGACGCGCTTTAGCACATTTTGGCCTGGCCCAGCACGGTAATTATATCTATACATACGGACGGGGAAAACAGCATCGCAAATGTCCTTACAGTTTTTTGCGTGTCACAGAGGACAGGTACTCGCCAGAAAAACGTGCGAATAGAAAACGGGCCGTCATAACTATTTCCTTAAAATACCCATACACGTCACCTGGCATGCACCATGTTGATACTACATATTCCGGAATAGCACGCGCCAGCCGTACTTGCATGACAGTCACGAACATCTCGCCAAAACAAAAACCGGTTTACCAGCTGTCGCACATAAAGGTGCGCCGGCCCCAAGCCACCATTTCAGACTCTCCGAAACAGGTTTGTTCTGCTGCACCTCTCCCATGTTGAGCCCCAAACGAACACCGCAAATACCCGGTGAAGCATTTGGACATTGATTCGCGAACAATGCAGTACCTGCATGATATACCAAATCTTCGTTACAAAGAATAAGTTACATGCCGTGGCCCTTGCAAAAATTGACAACCTTGCCCCCTTCCATTTCTCGGCCGTCTCCCTCACCGCCTGTGTCTGGCTACGCCAGTATGGTTCACTATCCCTGTAATATTCCAGTTCAACGCCCAAGTACTTCACTGGAGTGGTGACCCAACTAATATTACACTCTTAATCTGGTTCCATGTAAGTTCCAGTTAAACGGGGCGATCCACATATTTTTATCTGGATCCAAACGAAGAATAACTGGAACGAGAGATATAAGTGGATCTTATCTGGAACTGTCCATTTGTTTTCTTTAGGTTTGTGTTTATTATGTGGAAC
This sequence comes from Haemaphysalis longicornis, assembly GCF_048455015.1. Taxonomy (NCBI): domain Eukaryota; kingdom Metazoa; phylum Arthropoda; class Arachnida; order Ixodida; family Ixodidae; genus Haemaphysalis; species Haemaphysalis longicornis. The sequence continues at coordinate 36,581,949 of NW_027526460.1, forward strand.
CGAATAAATGAGGGGATGCGCTGTCGGCCGTTCCAGTTACTGTTCCACTTATGTCCCAGTAAAAATTTTGGACAGTGCTTTTGTATATTTTTTGCTCGTGTCTTGTTCCACATAACTTGTGCGCTGCAGTGAAGTATGCACTGAATCGTGCATTAACTGGAACAATGAACCACATATATATTTGACGCGCTTTGGCGCACAAGCGCACGCACAAGCACTTGCACGCACACGCCCACAGACATAGATACAGACACGAACGCACACCCGCGCACCCACACATACACACACACATGCATGCAGTCACACACGCACACACGCACGCACCACATAAAATTTAATAAACTTCGTCGATATCTATGGAACTGTCTTAGAGCAGTTTACTTATATAAGACGGCTAAGACGTATTTTTAGTGACGTTATTTGACAGAAAACAATATGTCCACTGCTATAACAACACCGTACAAAGCATGAAAGGTGCGAGAAAAGGGTATCTTAGCGAAAATAGAAATTTCACGAACCCCTTTCCGGTTGTCTGCGGCGCTCAGATCGCTTTAGTGAATATCGTCTTTTGCTAATTGCGGACGCGCAGTACGTCTGAAATCACCAATGACTTGAATTTCAGAAGGACCAGATGTCCCCAGGTTCTCCTTCTGCGTTTGGGATAGAGCCGTGGTGGTGCTGAAGAATTCATTGGGCTTTTGTGGATACCTCATAAAGAAATATATATAGTTGTTGAGACTATTGCAAGTTCTGCATTTGGTTCACAAAGCGTCGCAGAAACATTGTTTTTTTATCAATGCTCAGCCATCAGCTCGCTGTGTTGTAGTACGTGCACAATTTTAAGTGATTTACAGGAACGTATGAATGGCTACAATCTGCTGTAAAATAGGTACTTAGTCCACGTTATTTATGCCCTGATGCGGTATATACATAGTGTTAACCGACTGTGCCGCATTTTACACTGCACGCAGCATGTCACGAATGCAGTTATATATGCTTGGATGTTCGTTAGCATTTTTCGTCTCGTGCATGCTATTAAGGGTGACTCACCTGATCCAATTCATATGGGACTCACTAATTCATGACGCAAATTCATGAGACTTACTAATTCAAAAGCACCATGTACCGATGCAAGAAGTTTTACAAATTCACTGAAATGACACTAACGACCTGGTTTGCTTCTTCTAGAAATAAAGTAGACCCTCGTTAAGACGAACTTGGTTAAAACGAACACTGATTAAGAACCACAACATTTTTCTCTTGTAACGTCCACAATGCAATACACCTCCGCTTAAGACGAATTTCGGATAATACGCATACATTTTTACGGTCCGTTCGGGTTCGTCTTAACGGGAGTCTGCTGTATATCATTTCTTTGCAGAGATAAAAAAAAAAACAAGAAGCGTATTCTGGTTTATCCAGTCTTCACTGGAAGGTGCTAGCGGTCTCACCATGCGAGAGTTTTATTTCTTTGTTTCGGTAGAGAAGCGACATATATCTAAAATAAGCAAACTAGGCCGTTGTGAATATCGGTATGTATTCGTAAAACTATTCGTATTGGTGCACGATGGTTTTTAAGTCCGTTGGTCATGACGTAGTAAGTCCGATAGGAATGCTAACATGTGAGTCCCTTTTAATTTCCACAAGCAAAAACAAGAGCCTCTTTGCAAAGAGCGGTTGACTGGGTGAACGGAACTAAACCTAGATATACCACGTGATACCTGCATTATTTTGTATGTATTAATGCTGAAATGACATTGTAATTCCTAATTATGCTGTGCAGTAACGGCAAAAATACGCAGAGTTAACTTGCTGTTCGATTCGATGGTGGTTTATTTATCACACAAAAAAAAAAAAACATACAAAGGGTATATACAGTTGTTGTGTCTTGTCATAGTAATTGAAGTTCATTGAATGACCCGCCTTCTCCAGCTGCTTCACCAGTTGCTGTTTTCCTGTAGTATTGGTGTTCAGGAGGGAAAAGGGCTGGGAAACGGGCCGATGTATTATTACTGACTAATTAGCTGTAAGTAGCTTTATATAACGTGGGTATCTAAGAGCGTCGCAGTATATTTTATTGACTACGGAAAGGCTTGTTGTCAAGAAAAGCAGTAAATGAAGCCACGCCCTTTTGCGTTCATTGTAAACAGTAACGGAGAAATTGTCATCCAAAGTTAAGCTCGGATATCGCACGCACTCACGGCCCTCCACGAGAAACAAGTTTAGCCAGTACTAACGCGCTAACGCGGCTATTATCTGAGCTTTGTTTCGGCCTCAGCGGGCGTAAACGTCCGCTTAGACGCATACGCCCGTTTTCCGAATCCAATAAAGCCATCACGTGTGCCGAGTTTGTATGAGTTCTTATGCGGACGCATCGCCAAAGCCTCCGCGAGAACGAAAGTACGCCGAAGCCATGAGGAAAAGACCGCCACTCCAGTAGCGCATTGAATGCGCATGCGTCAGCAGCAGCACGGCAGAGCTGTTTTTGCGTTGATTCACGGTACAGTGGGGCTGCAACGGGTACGATGACGACGGATGAAAATCGGGACCGCGTCAACACTTTAAACGACAGCAGCGCTCCCATCTTCCAGGATTCCCTCCGCTAATTTCAGGGGGGTAAAGCGAGCTCCGAGACCGTACGAATCGTGGGCGCTGACATGATACAATTTTCATGGTTGCCAGATCAATTGTATTCAGTCTTCTAAAAAGTTGTTCCGTAATTATTTACCTAAAACAAAAAATTGAAGCAAAATAGTTACAAATAATTGCTTCAGTACTTAAAACTAGCTTTATAAAAAACTTTTAGTGTAATTAAGCTCTTATTAGCGGTGAAAGAGTAACTGTGTAGTTCAGTTTTGGTTTCGATTTTCTTTAAGTGTGCTATGAAGTGGCGAGGCCCTTGCGCCTGACTTGCGTAGTGTGTGTGTGTGTGTGCAGTCTTCAGCTCAGATCTGCGTGCGTGCAAAACGAGTACAACTGGTACAACTCGGATGCACGCGCTGAGCAAGTGCGTCCCCGGGCGCTTGCGAGGCTGTCATTCTTTTTTCACGTTAAGCACCCTATCTATTGCCCCTGAACAGACGCCGGAACAGCGATTCTGATCTGACCTTGACTACCGCAAGTTCACTACAGGCTACGGAGTGGCAGCCAGCGATCGTTCCCGTTGGAAGAGAAATAAAAGGAGCTTTTATAATCGTTCGGTTCCAGTTGTTTTATTCATGGAACTTCTTACAGCACTTCGTGCTTCGAACTTTCGCGCAAACGTTCGTGAAGGTAGAACGAAAAAATAGGTAACGAAATGCGGTTTCTTTTTTAATCAGTCAATGTTCTCTCCTCGCGCGCTCTGTGAGGTAAATTACTGCCATTCAATACTGCGCATTCAGTCCCGCAAGCTTTCCCTTTGAAGTGGTGGAAAGCAGCTAGAACTTGACTAATACAGACAGAAAGGAAAACGGGACATGCCGCGGACTATATTTCGCATACTTCCTTGGCATGCATTCTTCCACTCCGTTGGCATGCGATCGACGGCGCTCTTTCGTTCCTGTGCTTCAAAGCGCCGCGACTCACCGGAAATATCAGCGTTGGCCCATGCGATGTCTTTTGTGTGTGTGTCAATATAGGTTTTACATTGAGCTAAAGCCACAGTCAGTTCACTACACTTCGTTTGAAAAGCATTGAGCGACTCGCAAAATGTTACAGAACGGCAAATAAAGCGGCACAGCGCAAAAATGCACGGAGATCATACGGAGATTCATTTTCTGTGCACCCAGTACGGATCAGCTGATTCCTTGGCGTCCTCGCGCATGCGATCAGTCGCATTCGAGCTTGCGCGCAAGTGTTGCGTGAGCGTTGCCACATCTTGCTCAAATAGTCTCAGTACATACAAGTCGCACGTACGCTAAACCGAAAACACGTCGGTTACCTACCCACAGGAGATAAACTACGCAATGCTGTCGACGCCGCCTACACAAATTCCACCTGGCCAGCGGTCCGCCATGTTACAATTTCTCCCGGCATGCTTCGCTAGCCGGACGCGGAAACACCGCAGTAGCACGTTGCCAGATTACAACCCATCGCTTTCGCCGTTTTTAGTAAGCAAAAGCTCATCTGGCAACATTCAAATCGTTGTATCATGTCTGCCACCGTGTGTCGTACGGTTCCAATGCATTGGCTCAGCGGCGCGCTTTCCCTCTAGAGTCAGTATATTATCTCTATGGCTAATTTTACGGTCTTCCGCATGCAGCGCCACCAGTGGCACTCCCAAGCGGGTTTCTCAATTGCTCGCGCGATGCGCCTGATATTTACTAAAGAAATTCTCGGTCACGCTGGCGAGAACCGTTAGCGCCGTTAGCAGTTTAAATGGGGTTGATTGCGGCGTGCAACTACGAATTTTTTCATATCCCTGGGCTGTATTTCCTGCTCGACGAAGTGGAGTTTTGCCAGGAGGCGCAAAAAAGGTCAGTGCTGCTTATTTATGTGCTGGTAACGGTTGTTGTTCAGTGACATCCTTGTTAACTGCGTCCGATAAACATACCGCGTCTATGCCCGTTGTTCGTGTGTCGTTCATGCTTGTGGTCGCGGAGTGTAACATTTTGTGTTGGAGAAACGTTTGCAGCCGTAATTTACCAAAACTCCCGTGTTTGGGGGGTAGAGTCGGCTGGACATTTCTGACTGCGTACGTCAGAAGTTCCTGGTTTGCGCGTTTCATGAGTGGATGTTCCCTTACTGTGTGGCTTTGCTTAGTTGTATATTGACGGTAGCTGTGTATGTCTGCGGTAGCGAATCTTCTCGGGTTAGTCGCTCGCGATAATCGCGCGTGCACACGTGTACAACTTCCAAGCAAGTTTGTCGGAGCGTCCGTCCTTAGATTTATTGGTATTTTTAAAACTTGCGTGGTAATTGCGGCGTTGTGTTAGTCTGATGAGTAGAATGCCATTTACTGTGCTTACCAGACCGGGAGTCTTCGACCTTGCCCGTTGCGCGCAAGGTAGACGCTATTTCGAGTTGTGTTGATGTGCTTTCAAGGCGTCAGCTTACGTTTATCTGTGCAGTGTGTTATGCAGTTCCATGTTTCTTCCAATTCCTTTGACCAATTGAGATGATCTATTTTACATTGCCTGAAGTGTAGACAAATGGAAGGGACAGTGGTTGTCTTAGCCGTACCGCAGTAACAAACGTTTCTTTTGTAGAGGGGAAGAAATATGTGGAAACACGCAGCGGGTATATAGAAAGTGTGCTGCCGTTTCTATGCTGTTAATGTCAGTGGTAACTTGAGACTTCAGGATAATTATCCAATATCCATAATTAGTGGTTGCTACTTCACGAACCGCGTTAGAAATAAGCCACTCTTGCATTTTTATGCCGTCAATGTCGGTGGTAACCCGAGAGTCGAAATAATTTCCGACAACGCTCCGGTGATAAGTTCTTGCATCACTAGGTGCACCCAACATTAACCCATTTTTGTGCTTCCTTGAACTTAGAAAATATACTGCGAAAGCAGATTGCTACATTCTGTATTCGATCTGTGTAACCTGTCCAGATGCAGACTATGGCTGACTGTGGAGAAATTTGTCTCTACACTGGTAGTTTGCGACAATTGTTTTCCTTTGTCTGAAGAACAGAAATTAAAACGAATTATTTCCATCCCTTACATATACCTGTGAAATCATGGCTGTGGCATTCACTGTGGCTGAAGACATCTTCGGCACGCCGAGGCGTCGTCGTGACAAGTGTGACAGATTGTGAATGCATTGTGGAAGTCATAAAGCCACGAAAGAGTGCCTCTTGAGTGTTGCGTATTATACAGACGTTCACCACTCCGCATGGAGCAATGACAGGTGAGCCTAAAAATGTTCAAATATTTTTATATTTAAAATTGTTTCGCCTGAAAACGTTACCAGGGCTCGTGATGCAAAATAAATTTTAGCACAACTAATCAGGCCTTGTACGAGATCTTGTAGTACTCCCTTCTTAGAGGGAAGCGTAAATGTATGCTTCGATATTTTTATACTGTTTTTATTTCTAGGAAATAGGGCGGACCGGGACTTCAAACAATGGAACAAGGAATGCATACTGCCATTTTCTTGGTTCTTGAAGGCGTGTGTTCACCGTTCTTGAAGTCGTGTGTTCAAAAAAAGGAAACACGTGAAAGCCGTTGTACGTGATGAAATCATTGCATTCTACAAGTAAGTACGCACTCTCAGTTCTGGAACTTTGATGGTCCCTTTTTAGGTAGTTGCATTATACGTAATGGCTTCTGAACACCATTTCAGTGACAACTTTACCTGTAGGTGAAAACGACAGTAAGAGATTTTGGGAACACGTTGGCAAAACTTTCCTGGAAAATCACTCCGAGGAGGCCCTGCCAGGAACGCCTGCATCTTAATTTTAGTTGGGTAAGTTGGCATTTTATTTTTGTGGGACTCAATTTATGGTAGTGTTTATTGAAGCTGGCATTTTATTTTTGCGGGACTGAATTTGGGGTAGTTTTTTTTTTGTAGCAAAATCTTACTGTTAAGAATAAATCGTGAACTCCAAATTGGGAAATACCTTCACATTCAGCCTGTTTCGGATGCTGCAACATGTGGACAAAAAGACTATTATTTTGCATTCAAGTTTTGCAAACATTTTGCTTTCACATTGAGAGTTGCTGCTGTGATAATACGGCGCCACGGCCACGCCCAATGCGGTTGCTTTCCAAAATTAGAGAACTGCCATTGACAGTCTGTGCTAATATTTTTTGTACATTGTTAGCAGCATTTCCAAAAAAGAAACCAAGAAATCGCAGATATTTCAATCAATTACTGTGCTATAAAAAGGGTATCCTAAGCAACTCACTCATTTAAAGCCACCGTCTAACAAAGTTTTCTTGTTCCTTCCTTAAAGGTACATGACGTGGTCCAGTTATTCTCGACGTCCAGTTATTTTGAGAGAAGAGAATGGCAGCGTAAATATTGTCTGCAAGAAACACGTCATGGATTTTCTGCCTGCATTGTCACATCAAGATGTGGTCATCCTCCTCGCCGTATATTTCATCTTAATCTCCTGAAACTTATGCGACTTTGGAGAGTTCTTGGGACTTTTGCAGAGAGTTCTTGGCCATTTAACAGTGGCCTGGTGTCATTTAAGTTTAAAGCTCTGTTGAAAGACTCGATGTGGTCACTCTACTTGGGGTTTTAAATAATTGTTAGACGTTTAAGCCTATTCGGAAAGATATGTCGTGGTTCAAATGATTGGTAGATGCAAGCGGCATGTCAACTGCAAAAGTGAAGTCGTGCTTTCCTTTGCAATTTTTCATTATTGGCACAAAGCGCAGGCTGCCTTTGCCGCTACTCTGTTACTCTGCTAATGTAACTAATGGCACTGCACTGTAACGTTTTTATTATTCAAGTGCAGCTCGAAATTTTTTTTCCATGGCAGTGCTGCTGTTGATGGATGCAAACGTGAGAGTAATTATTTACACAGACGGTTTGGGGTTTTATTACTCAATTTTTGTACTGTATCTTAGCTGACACCTAAGCCCTAGAAGAATGCGAAATATACATATTTGGCTTGAAAAAGTTGTTTACTTTGGACAAAGTTGCATTTCTCGCTTGTTAGAGGCAGTGCTTTGGTCGCAAGCATACTGTCGTCATGATAGTAGGGATTGTATAGCACGCAACTGAATTTTACCTCAGATAAATGTTCGGGCCGGAAAAATGCTTCCAAGTTCGCTTGGTAAAATTGGTCACCTGTATGTTTCAACGCTACCTGGCTTGGTTATTTGGGATGTCTGAATTGTTCTTGAGGGAATTAATAACGTCTTTAGAGTTAGGCTGCTTGATAAATTTTAAAATGCGTAACATGCTCCGAGCTATCTGGTTTGTAAAAATTTGTAAGATTCACACTGGGTGTTATGAGCTTTTTTTTGGATAAGTTATTTTAAATAGCTACAAATTGTCGGGGAAAGAACGCGGCTTCAGTGAAAGACTTTTTCAGGGCGCGTATATAGTCGGTTTTGGCTACAGTTAGCTTGATATTACAGTTAGCTTGATATTGATATATGGTGTATGTTTTAGTTGTGCAATAGTGCCACATGCTTCCGGTAATTTTTTCTGTGCAAATGTTAAATTGTTAGTATTGGCTCCGGTGTTCTTTTCCTACACTCTTGCAGGTCTTGTGATAATCCAACCGTGTATGGCTTGTATTTTTGGCTTTTCCCTACAATTTAATAGCAAACTGCATTTTTTGGAACTGGGATGCGTAAACATGGTATGGCAAGCGCTGTGGGTACTTCCGCATTTGCGGTACCTGATTTCATGTCATAAAACAGCATATTTTATGCTCACTGTTGTGTAATGCTTTTTGAGTTACTGCGAGGGTAGATGTACAAGTCTGTTTGTGACGCGGTTGCGCTGAAAGCCATCTTTAGTACCCACGTGTTTTTAGCAAAAAAGAATGGTAAATATTAGCAAAAATGGGAAAATGCCACTTAGATCGTTTTGGCCACTTGATATCGTTTTGGTATTTGATCCTGTACGCTGGTCATTTTCTGCCCAAGTGGAAACAGATATGTCTCCGTATCTCAAATGTGCGCAATAATACGAGCGAATAAAATTTCTTTAGTGTTTTTAAAAGCATTGTATCAGTGCTAATAGTTGGTTTGGTGTGTATTTTAATGCGAGTCTTGTTTCTTTTACATGCAGCCAAAACCCAGAACAGGATTCGGCGGATGAAGCCAAAGTCTCTGTGTGCCGCTCCAGGTATCTCAGACCAACTTTTATATAGAACTGTGCTCCGATAGGCAACTGTTGGGAACTGTCAGGGACCACACTGCTGCGGCGGTTTCTGTTTTCCAATTGTTGGTATCACTGTGGGCCATATGTCAAGGCTGCGTTAGAATGGTGCTTGCGGTTTCCTTCTGATACCAATGCATCCGCCAGCCTGGCAAATGACCTCAGTTTATACCAACAGGAAAGCAGATATGTTGGAAAAGTGGAGTCCCATAGACAGCTTCTCAACGTCTATCGGAACACCGTTTTATATAAACAGCTGGTCTGAAGGTACCTGGAACGGCGCACCGGATAAATCCATAATCATTTTACGTGGATCAGTGTTCCAGTAACTTACACTACCAGTTTATTTGGAACAGTGATCCGTATATTTTTATTTGGAACGCCGATCCAGATAATATAGCTGCAAAAATATGTGGTGCACTGTTCCACTTACATTTTCAGGATATGTGGAACACGGTTCCAAATATATAAGTGGAACTTTTTTGCAAAAAAGTTCCAGTTACTAAGTGGATCTTATGTGGATCCAGATTAAGAGTGTAGCGAAGGTCTGTCTGTATGTCTATATGTCTGTCCGTCTGTCTGTCTGTGACTCGATTCAGCCACCCGGCCAAAGCAAAACAATGCCTGCGCAATAGTCTTATATAGTCACAGCTAGATCTACCCGTCTATGTCCGGTGTAAGGTTCATACTTGTCAACATTGTTGAAGAAGAACAAGACATTACACAAATATGAGACAGCAAATCAATACAGAAGGGATATTTGCAGTGTTCCTTTATAAAAAAAATCAAACATGCTTGCTTTTGCGAAATTAAATACTTCATCAACTGCAGAAAAAGAATTCACTCCGCCGTCGCCTGCTGTCGCCCGCGCCACTATAGCTTCTTGCGCCATTTTAAGAAATCAACCGGCAACAGTTACGCAAGGTTCCCCTAGATAGGTTCCATGTTCTGCTTGCAACGCACGTGGAGTAGGGAAACGCGGCTCTATAAACGTTGAAGTAGGGCGCCTCGATCAACGCGCGTCTTCGCCGTACGGCAGCGTTCGCATCGAGACACCCGGTTTGGACCAGTGGAACGCGGGAAATTTTAAATGATTTAAACAAACATTTCGCGTCTTTACCTTGGGAGGAGCGCGACGCAAGAGGAACAACATGAGAGGTGAGCGGTAAAGCGAAGGGAGGCATTTACTTCGCAAAAGCCGATAAAGACTATCGTCTTTTGACGGCATTTGCAACGAAAGGAGTAGATACGCGGCCAATTTTTTCTAAACTGGCTTTCCACATTGTGTATAGCCCACGTAGTAGTGAAGCATATCCATGTATGGAGGGGGGATTGTGTGTTGCACATGTAGTAGTGAAGCATATCCATGTATGGAGGGGGGATGGTTACACCCTCACTTTATACTCCACGTCACGCGCGGCGTCTCTCTCGCCCCCGTGACACCGAGCAATTCCGCGCCGCGCGCTCTTCGGCGGCCACCTGTGCGGCGCACAAGAGACGTCACTGTCACTTCCCACCAACCATATGTTTCGTTTGTCTGTGCTGTGACGTAGAGATCGCGTCACTGTCCTTATAAATCAACATAGCAAATCCCCTATACAGATAAACATAGTGTCACTGGATAAGATACAGAGTACCGTCACTGAGGCACGCAAGTGAGCAAAGGCGGCCATTTTGGTGTTTGTCAGTGTTGCCAGATTTCCGCTTCTGCGGCCTCACCGCTAACTTTGGCGGGGTCTTTTGTAAACACTGCCGAAGAGGCAGTAACACGGCGTCTTCGGACACACTTCTGCAGCTGAAATGCTGCAACGCGCGTTATCTTTGGTTGGCGTTCGGAACGACGCCAGTCACGCGCAGCCACAGAGCACGGAGGACAAGCTGAGGCTACCACAGTTGACCGACAGAAAGCGCATGAACAACAAAATGGCGGTGCCCGTGACCCGTCGCAGTGTAAACAAATGTCACGAGATGCGAACTGACCATTGATCACGGCGGCGGCACGGAAGACAATCGGAGAAAAGAGGGCCGATACTCTGTAACCTTATCTAGAGACACTAGCTAAACCAAAACTTAGCCAATCCTACCGGAGCGCAAGCTTAGCTAAACTTTCCTTTTCACAACATGAAAGGACTCTGTTTGTTTTTTTTTTCACTCAAATGGTTGTGAAAATTCAAGCAGAGGACCAAAATTTCAACTCAGTCACTTCTCTAACCGGCAGCGACCGTCACTGACATCGCCGTGTCTTCCGCTGCCCTTCTTCGAACTTTTACCGCCGGCGTTCCTCAAATCGCGGGCCTCGCCCTGTGCGTGTAGACGCGTGCGCGGAAATGACAAAGTGAGCGAGACATCTAATCCTTCGGCCAGCGAGCAGGAAGCGAAACCATATTCGCATTTATAAATCCCCCTCACTTCTCTTTTTTTCCTTCTCGTGGAAGATTGCCGTAAAATTCAGCACAGCGTCCGTCTCCCGTACAGCCCCGTATATATTTTTTGCTTTTTTTTTTGCCCTCCAATTTCTTTTTTGTGTCGTGCACCCTTTTTTCCCTCTTGTTTCTTTCCCTCGTTCCCGCTTCTTTTCACTTCGCCCCGTTTTAAAACTCGGGAGGGGACTTCGTGCACGCCATGGAATTGCGGCCAGTCACGCCAGCCATATCACGTACCGGACTTCCCTACCACGGCCGCTGTCTGTGTCCCGGGCTCCCTACGCGCACACACACACACACGGTGGCCTATAGGGAAGGCACGCATTTTTCTCATTGTCTTTTCTCCTTTCCCTTTTCCTCGCTGACCTCCACTGCAGATGGTGCGACTTTTCTATCTAAACAGGCGAGGAGGACAAACCGTCACAACAAGAGTGGTTGACACATACTATATACGTGTCTTCAAAAGCACGCTGTGTTTGCACGTGCATGATAAAAATTAATGGGGGGGGGGGGGGGGCAGTGTTACTTTGTGTTGCTTCTCTCGCAGTATGTGTGAGTGATTGCGTGATAGAATGTAGCGCATCGTTAATGCATATGGTGCCCGAACCAATGTGCATGATACGGTATACTGGTTATAAGCTGGCCCTAATGGAAATTTCGATCGCAATAAAATAGTGCCCGGCTGATAGGGATGTTGTAGTCATTATCTCTTCACGTATAACTTCAGCTGTTGGCATGGCAACACCACCACATGCACCTGTAGGCGTTATCGAACCGCCTTGGTTGTTGACTTTCACTGGTGGCGCCGTAGCTTCTTATGCGTTAAATGTGCTCTTGTGTCAACTATAAAGACATCCTTATCATCATAGTCATCAACATAATATCTTAATCCGTATCCGATGGGGCCCTGCCACCATGGTCTTCAACTGTTCCTGACATGTGCAAAATTCGCCAGGGTAATCAGTCTTCACATCTCCGTTTGGTTACTTCACAAACTCGGTTCCCCGCACCGGCAGCGGTTATAGCGACCGTGACACAGAGAACAGCAAACTAATGACATATCCTAGCTTCTGATATCCTTGAGACAAAGCGAAAAACAGATTGATTGATTCAAGGTCGTTTTTTGAGTAAAATACGTGATTGGTGACCAGACAGACAGACAGACAGACAGACAGACAGACAGACAGACAGAGTGTGAGTGAGTGAGTGAGTGAGTGAGTGAGTGAGTGAGTGAGTGAGTGAGTGAGTGAGTGAGTGAGTGAGTGAGTGAGTGAGTGAGTGAGTGAGTGAGTGAGTGAGTGAGATCGTAATGCATTGTTCTGTAGGCTGGCAAGATAGGCTGTCATTGTTGGGAATGTCTGTCATGTGCCGACTATCCCGCATCCGTGCGGAGTTGGGTCTGTGGGACTTTTGTTAGACTGTTATGCACAAAAGCACTCACCCCTGTTGTCGTCCATGGCCACCTTCGAACTGTCCTATTTCCCTCTTCACCCCTTTGTCCAATCAGAGTACATATCCAAAGTGTCGGACTGGTCGGCACACGCAGCTTTGAATTCATCACACTCATCACCCTCTAATCCCAATATCAGTCCACAGGTTAGCGCATACATTACGTTGGTAACCACGAATATAGCGCGCTCGTACCCTTTTGAGGAGGTCATGGGTGCACCTTCTTGCTGCCTTCTTGCTGCCTGCTGCCACAGGCCGCTGCGCACGCAAGATGGCGACGCCCTCGAATTAATGGCCTATGTGTCGGCGGCCTCCAGTCGCGCAAGCAAGATTATTTGACGTCGTAGAAAAGTTGCCTGAAAGTGACTGACGAGTCGCCACTGCTTAACATGTTTGCTTCAATATCTTCAGTATTGGTTTGAAGTTCGCGGTAAAATTGGTATCGTTGCTACGGGAACAGAGTAGTCTTTTTGATGAACCAAATTTCTATTTTGCCTTCAGGGCCCCGTTAAACGGCGTTTCGAACGCAAAAACAAATTTGTTTCAGTTTCCTGCTACCTCATTTTGCTCGCACCCGTGACTCAGTTCTCGCAAATCCACTGACAAGCGATCAATTGATACGCGAGTTCGGATGTCGCTCCTTAGCAGCAGGCGAGAAACGCGGGGCTCAACTGCTCATTCCTGCGGCGAGACTGCGGCGAACCGCAGAGAACAAGGTATAAGGGGCGTAGCAAAATATATTGCCCACACGTCCAGCTAGTTTAGCCTCGGGTGCGGCGAAGTCAAATAGATCGCTGGCGGGCCGCCGGTAGCATCTGAAAGAGGCGCGCGTTTCGGCGGGGAGAAAATGCCCCTCACAACCGGCCGACTGAAAACCGGAGAAGGTGTACGGAATACTGAAAAAAAAAAAAAAAAAAACTAATAAATGGAGCAAAATGAAAGAAACACGAACTGAGCGGAGATCCTCTGACCAGGAGGTGCCATTTAGCCCACGATGAGTGCTGCTTCTGCGCCGGCAGGGGGTCGTCGCTTTGCACTAAGCGGCAGCTTTTAAGAGCGGAGTATACGTCTCTGGCCCGCGAAGAGCCGCAGCGTGCACGGGAACGATGTTTTGGCGATTCATCTACTTTTGCTTTTTGTGCTGGTCAGTACGCATGGGGCGAAGAAACAAAGCAGGCAGCTTTGAGGTCGACTCGAAGCGATCGAAGCGCGGCTAAGCTGAGGACGGTGTGTTGTAAGCGGAAAGAGAGCGCAGGCACAAAATTGTAGATGCAATGCTCAGCCGCCTGTGGGAGCTGGCTTAATTGTTTGTTGGTGACTGGAAAACGTAAAGCCAGGCCTTCTGGACTAAGGAGGCTTCCCACACCCCTTCCCCTTCCCCTGTTGCTCCAATAAACGTTCACCACCTGTTATAACATTTGAAATAGAGAACAGAAGTGAAGGCCATCATTGGGATTCTGGTGACATCAATGTGTGGGCATCAGTTTCGACCCTTTCGCGCGTTCTCGTCTTGAGCGGAGTGGTGCGAGGGACACCGTTTGTGCCAGTGTTATTTCATTGCGATTCACACCGTAGAAAGTCAGAAAGTCTGTGGTGGTTCGCTTAAATGTGCTTCTCACCTGTAAAAATTGTAACAACAAACTAGCACTTCTTTACTTTGTTTCTGGTTCGGGTAACACGTTAGTTTTATACGGAGATAGCGCAGGACATGGCAACACTTTTCTTTTATTTTAAGATTAGGAATATTGTACCTATTCCCTTTTCTCAGTAACGCCGACAACGCCTTATTATATAGTCATGATCCGTGAGCTACGGGTCTTCGGACTCGGCCCTCGGGGCTTAGTGTTAAATTGTACACACCAACAAACCCTGAAGTAAAATAAGAAAGGAAAAAAAACTTCACCTGGCTAAACAAACAAAAAAAAAATCATGCGCCGCTCTGTCTACCGACGACGATGGTTGGAGGCGAAGCTTTCTCGTGGTGGATTCTTTGGTTGGCCAATCCCACACTGCGATTGAGTGCGTTCTAGAATACCCACAGCAACTATCGGCTATGCAGCTCCTACGCCTAACGTTTGAGTTTGGGTGTACGGCACCTTATTAAGAAGAAGAGAAGTACCTATCCTACTCCACACAAGGAATTAAATGCTATAGGAGCTCAAATCCTGAGACAAATACAAACAAACACGTACCCACATAAATAACGACTGACAAAAATGTTATCCAATTCCTTCCAAGAAACGTGCACAAAATGCGGAGAGATAGCCGCGCTATTTCACGCAACCTGGGCGTGACCGCGCATCTCGCTCCAGGAAAACAATAGTATACAGATTAATCCTATCGAAACATGGGAGGCAGCCCTTACCAGCTCATCTCTCGAGGATCAGCTACATCTGAACCTGAGAGCCAAGGTGGGAGCCGTTGCATCTGGAATCCCTGGACGTCGGGCCCCACCCATGAACTCCCTCTCAACTTTTCACCCCCGTCCCCTTCCCCTTTCTTCTCACAATAAAAGTTATTCTACTACTACTACTACTACTACTACTACTACTACTACTACTACTACTACCACTACTACCACTACTACTACTACTACTACTACTACTACGGCACCTATTGGTACCTGGTGCTTAGCGTTCGCCTCGACCATGTCTAAATGAAGCAATCGGATAGACACCGGCTTCATAACGCGAGGGACCCAGATTCGATTCCGGCCACGGGAAGCGCGTTTTTTTCTTTCGCTGCACCCACGATCATTCTACACCACTACCACCACCACAATCATCATGATCACCAACAGAGAAAGCTGGCTTTTCTGCTGGCTTATTGGCGTGCAACGGCATGAGTGAGGACACTAAAGCTTTCGCTTTAATGAACGACGACGCATATAGCAAACACGTCGGTAGCTGGAAGTGGGGGTGTATTTCCAGGCGAAAGCGGAACGCAAGCAAGCTGAGCGATAATCCCAGCAGGATGTCCCTCGCCAAGTACACCCACAAGACAGCCGCTTTAACACGAAAGTGTTTTATTCCAGGATGCACGGAGAATTTCCCTGACGTCATAACCGTCACGGAAGTGACGCCAGTACAACCAGACAAGTGGCCTGTAAAGGGTGCACCCCCGCAGACAGGGCCTTCTTGCGGGGAAGCAACCGTTAGCAATAAAGAGTACTTAAGGTAGTTCGTTTTCGGGTTTTATATTTTAACACGAACGTGTTTCATGCCGCGATACACCAAGATTTCACTGACGCCCTATCCGTCACGGAAACGACGCCAGTACACCTCAGCCGAAGCGACCCGCCAGCAGAACGTCCCTCGCCAAGCCCGCCCACAAGACAGCCACCGACCCGCAAATCATGCTCAGCTGCAGATTTCGCTGTGCATTTCACTTTCGTGTTTTACCGATTCCTATGACAGAGAAATCAACCACAGTTTTTTTTAGAGAGAAGCTTTCTATGCCTCACTGATGGCATTGACGTCCGAGTCAAACACAGCGCAGGAAAGCCAACTTTGAACATACTGCAGGAAAGCCAACCTTACACAATGGATTTCACGGAGGGTGCATCAAGCATACACCACATAAAATAATGGGATGTCTTTGCACGCCTAACAGACCTTTACTAATACGGGAAAATAGTGTGGCAGTACGCACGGTTACCGATGATGATAATGAAATACATTGACTGGACATTGGCTGAGCCGAAGTGGACTTTGGCTTTAGACTTTGCCAGCTGGGCTTTTGGGTTATGGGAGAGGGGATTTTGGACCTGGGAGAGAAAGCTTGGTGTTTTAACCGTCTTTCTCTTTAAAAGAAGGCTTTGATTTTTTGAAGCTGTTACTCCGTGATTTCGACTCGAAACATACTATGTGAACGTTGAACGTACGTACCCCTCGCGCACTACGTAGGCAAGAGGAGCGCCCCCCCCCCCCCCCCCCCACTTGATTTCCGGTTCTTGGAGTGGACGGGGGGGGGGGGGGGGAGAGGAACGGCAGAGGCCACTGACTCTGGTGAATCTTCAGAGAATGGCGACCGATAATTATTTGTCTGACGCAAGGTGTACAAAAAAAGCTATACGCGGCTATCACCATTTCGCAATACCCCTCAAGGAAAACTGAAATGAACAAAACATTCTGGCAGTTATGTGAGTATGTTCACTGCCTCCCGAAGTTTTTTTTTCTTTTGAACCTATTTTTTTTTTGTTAACATTTTAACCTTGACTTCTTTTTTCTTCTTTCGTGCTTGCCCTGTCCTCTTTTTGGAGCCCGTTGTCCGAACGATATCCTCACTGCTCCCGTTCGTTTGCTCGTTATGCCTGCCCGCTCTGTGTGCTTTCATGCGTTCGCTTTCCTCAGCCATTTTCGTTACCACCCGGAGTGTCGAGCCAAGCACGGTGCTGCGTAGCCTGCCTCTCTGCTTCATTAAACTTCTCTCGAACCCGCATAAATGTGCATACAGACGTGGCAAATTGCAACAAATTTACTCAATTTGCCCCCCCCCCCCCCCCCCCCCCCCCACTTCTTTGTTGAGCAGGAGATGAAGTAACTCCGTTCACGCTGAAGTACTCATTGGTCATGACAAGAGAATCACACATAAATGTTTCTCGAGATTGTCTTCGAGTCGGCCTAATGCCCTTGACACAAAATTGACCGGTGTTGCAATGCTTTGTGCGCACTTCAGCTCCGCGATTAAATTCCTCTTTAAAGCCTCGCCAGCACGCTTTAATGTTCTCCGTCGCATACAAATAGGCGTACAGTTCGAATTGCCGAGGACAGCCATAAAAGCAAGACCCTCTTCAACTACATACTCCCCACCAACGTGACGCACCGTAACCATTGAAATCACTTCTCTTGTTGCTCACACACACGTCAATGAGCGACACTCGTGAATTCAGCGCGCGTCCGGGCCCGTCATACCACCACTGAAAACAACTGACGTCAGAGCTCTTACACTCGCTTCGAAAATCGCCACTGCGAAAAGGTTCATCCGATTCGCACGAATTCGCGAAACGCAGGAAGTGTTGCTAATATTTCATTTTATACCTGCCCTTCGGCGTGGGTTTGCATATTTTGCGAGCCCCGATCTTGGAATCGTCATAACTCGTTCCCCCGCGCTTCAGCGGCGTATGCAAGCTTCCCGGAAGGCCATTGAAACAAAGCTGTCGAAAGCGTAGTCGAAATGGTGGCTGAGGAATATTAATGGCTCCTAGAGCAATTCGTAGGCGTCTGGGAAACACAAGACGGGGGATTTCTGCATAGGCGCATGCGTTGCGGAGCCCCTGGGCAACAATTATTGGTGCATGCTAGCCCCTTTCAACTAATCTTAAAAGGGTGGGTGGAAATGTCCGGTGCAGTTTACCCACACCAGCTGCCCTAAATTCCTTCTGCAGCGTTTGTTTAGCGTTCGATCGCTCAAAAACAGGGGTAAAAAGATATGCAGAAATTCCTAAAATGGCCTACTAATGCGTAAGCGTACGTTGCTTATTTTCATTTCGAGTGTTATTCCTCTGACAAACACATTTCATGTTTATCAGTTTCTGATTTCCCTCTAGTTTGTGTTTCCGAATGTTCCCTTTGAGAAACTGCCTTCATTCGCATTATTATAGCAATTAAATGTGTTAACTTCGTCAATTATGCATTTTCTTGTGTAGATACAGAGCCTTGCCTGTTTTGGTGGTGTGTGGTACTATAAGGAAAGAATGCTTACGCATTAAAAACTTTCGAAATACGTAACTGTTGAAGCACGTTATACTTAGGGTATACGTTTTCTATCCAGTAAAATAATGAATTTGATTCACTGTGAAATACTTAAATATTAACGGGACGATGCTCACCCATTCGAATACACACAGCAGTTATTAGCCCATGAGTAATACACAGTAATAAAGGTATACAAAAAGGTAACAAATATTGCTTTTTTAAGGCATGAAGTGCACTTGCAGTACCACACCCGTTTAAAAATGTGCGCGCACGCGCCTGCCTAGGAATTTGTGCCCAAAATAAACTGCATTCGCCAGTTCGCAAGTTGACAGGAAGGTAACCCTTTCAAAGTGGGAATCAAAACAACTCGGGCATGATTCTGTGTTCATGAAGAAGTGAGAAGTTTTCTACAATAAAAGCTGCATGAGGTATGCAGGAGGAAGAAAAAGATTTCAGGCCATCTCCAACGTGAAACCTGGGGAGAGGTGAAGCATGCAGTGTATAAGTGTATTTTTGGAGCCTTGGTGTTTTTGCCAACGGAGATGCAACCGTTGTGTGTGCAGGTATACAGTTTTCATGTAAAAGTCTCGTGTCTTTGAAGCACGGAACGACGTTGGAAAACGAGTGTTCCGGTGTGTTCTTTTAGTAGGCGTTTTGCCCAAGGAGGGGAAACGTTCTAGCGTGAGGCGTTGGAAAACGAGTTAGCCGGTGTTTTAATACCGTGATTACATTAAACGACGACGATGACAGCAGGCGCCGACATCCGGAACCCCTAGGGGCTTCGCCCCTAAAACATTCATCTTGGTTTCTGTCGGAAAACGCGGGAAAAATCCTGCCGCCCCTGCATCAGGCCTCTCGCGTTTACAGCACACCTGTACATCTGAATTATCTAAATTAATCCTTTAGGAATATGGCATGGGCGTGCTCTGCCTCTGAGTCCCGATTTCCCTCACAATTAATGTCCACAAAGCATTTTGTAGCTGATGCTGACTCGTGAATGTAAACCCTCACTTGTCGCCAGTAGCGGTCCCAGAGATTGGTTTTGGAGGGAGCGAATATATTTTTCTTTCTTTTTTTTTTTTTTGGGGGGGGGGGGGGGGAGGAGGGGGGCAAATAAAGAACCGCCACCCTCCTCGCACCAGTTTTTCGGAGTAGGTGATAACCATGCCGGCGTGCGCGCGTATGCGGAGCAACCCGCTTGCGCTCAATCACTTAGCGGCACAGTGGTCACAGTGGTTTTTGGCCCCCCTTAGGCGGTACAACGGGTGGCTCGAGTCCACATTTCTGACAGTCGCAACACGTTTGCGACCTCTCACAAGTGGGATGCTTAAAAAACAAAAAAGTAAAAAGCTGAGGACCTCTTTGGGCGGAAGGGGGGGGGGGGGGGGGGGGGGGAGACGATCGCCTCCTTCGCCCCCCCCCCCCCCCTTCCCTTGGGACCGCCACTGCTTTTCGCCCTCGCAGGGGCCGCCATGCGACTCAGGAATACTGAAGAGAATATACAGGGTGATCAAAGTTAGGTCGACAGGCTTTTTTTTTTTTTAATTGGGCGCTTAGTTGTGTGTGAAGTCAGTAAAGTTATGAACCCAGGGGGACACAGAATGAGGTGGTAGCTATTGATGTCGGTGGCTTAATTAAGTAAAATTGCATAATTGACTTTTTAGTGGCTGCAGCAAGCAGGCATGTTAGTATTGAAATGTTAGACGCAATCGTGTTTCTACGCAGTTTAATTTCACGGAATTCTTAAGGCGCATCAGTACTCTGCGAAATTTAATTGCCGTTCCCATGATTGCGCATGCAAGACAGTGAGGACCAGCGCAGAACTCCTCTCTTTTATTTTGTGCCGGCTGTGTACGGTGTTTAGTTTGACAAGGCATAGGCCAAGGAGGTTAAAAAAAATTGCATTTTTTTTAAACCTCCTTGGCATAGGCAAAGTAATAACTGGCACCCTTTCAGTATTGGCTGGCGTTATCGCAGTCTGCAGTACTCGGAATCGCTTTTCAAACAGAACGAAAGGGAGGGGCTTTGCGCCGGTCTTCGCGGTCCAGCATGCGTAATCATGTGAACGGCAATTAAACTTCGCACTTCAATATCTCGGAGTAGGAATGCGCTAGAAGAATTCTGCCAAATGAAACTGCATAAAAACACGTTTGCGTATAACTTTTCAATACAAACATACCTGCTTACTGCATCCATTAAAAAGTTAATTATTCAAATTTAGTTAAGACACCGACATCGATAATGACCACCTAATTATGTGTCCCCCTGGGCGCATAACGTCACTCCAGAGGTGGTCTTCACGTAAATCTAAGCGCCTAATTTTTAAAAACCTGTCGATTTTATTTTGATCACCCTGTATTTTATTCATATATATCTTCCAGGCACTTCTCAACCCTTAAACTTATTGGCTCTTGGGTTCGTATGAATCGAGCGGGTGCTAAAATTTTGTAGGTAATGGGCCCTTTTAAACTGCTGGGTAATGTAACAGCATGGAAAGTTCGGCGAATTCGTAGGTGCTCATCTTGACGTTGCAAACAGACGAAGAACTGAGGAAGAAAGAACGGTATGGGAGCTGACTCGCTACTGTTCTTTCTTCGTGTGTTCTTCATCTGTTTGCGCTGTACCACATCGAAATGATGTCCTGACTCTGAGTAATGGCAACGGTAAAGGTTGGGTCATAGCCTCCTGTATAACCGACTGTGCCTGCTCTATCGTTCCGAAACCCATTGGAGTATACCGTTCACTGTATACGGGCGCCAAGTTCCCAGATGTTTCGATGGCCATGCCGATGCGAACTGCTGTTTCAAACGGAGGTCAACTGAAACGCACGTCGGCGTCGTCGAAGGCGTCTTCCAGCTAAAAAGTCCGCAAAACGGCGAGCTTGGACTTCATGAGCCAATATTAAAGACCGAAGCTTTATGCGTTGCGTCGCAGAACTACTAAACGGCGTTCAGTGTACTGTTCCCGCCGGCACGCTCGCACTTTTGGGTTCACTACGCGAGTTTCGCAACAAAATGTATACATGCATCCTCACGGCTGTCACTGCGATAAGAGCGAATTAACTTTTCTCCCGCTCTATGGGAGTTGATAAGCGAAACATAAGGATGCTTGATTCGGTGTTTAGTGGTAATTGAGTAATACTAATTAAATTTTGTTGAAAGAAGTCCAAACAGTTAAGCTCCGCTTTTTTACTTACGACTCCATTCAGTCTCGTTCTTCCGCTAATATTTTTTTTATGGTCACCGATAGGGTACGCGCCCCCTCCCCCCCCCCCCTCCCCGCCTCTATTTCTCTGTCGCCTCTGCTCCACGAAATAGGGCCATCGCGTATGTAGTAGATATATTGACAACGCGTTGGTAACTGGCAATGCCGGGCTGCTCCGCAAAAAATGGCGACTTCAAGCTTTAGCTCAAGGCGATACTCAGTATTTGAGGGCCCGTATATAAGCTTATGATAAACATTCAGCATGCACTCAGATCGTTTCTCGCTCTACTTCTCCCCGCTACACTCATTCTTGCCTCCCCAATCACATACTGAATAACCGATCAATTCCCAATGGGTCACAAACTGATCTCACCCGTAACATTTCTGGCTGAATCGAGTGAGAAGCAGAAAAAAAGCTTTTGCGTTAAATTATTTACGAACGAACAAGGTAAGCCGCGAAAGACCATCTCTTTTGTAATCACCGCTGTCAAGTTCTAGCGTTACCCCAGCCACATACTAGATGGTTTTGGCCTTGTGAGTTCGTATACCTTTTGTTAAAACAGCAATTGACCGTCAGTGCTAGAGTCTTAACCTCCTTTATGCAACACATATTTTTTGTTTGCAAAGGGCCTTGACAACTTTTTTTTTTTAACTACCCATTGTGTCCAGGTGTGAGGACAAATGTTGACCGTGCCCTCTCCAACACAGGAGAACCTGGGATTAGGGCACCACCAGAGAGAACGGCGGAATTTCTGGCACTGAGCAGGCACAAGGCGTTATACAGGAGGCTATGGTTGGGTGTATTTTTTAAGTGGTAAGTTGGGTCAAAGCTGCGAAGCTTTAAATAAATTATATATAAATAATCTCGGGTTATCTCCACTACCGTGAAAACTGAAGAGGGGTGAAGCATGCAGTCCGGTATCCATCAGCGATGGATATCTTTTAACAGCGCTATTTTATTTTTAATTGCTATTTATGGATAATTTGTTAGCATATTTAAATTGGTGTTCACTGGAGCAGGAGTGGTATTTTCTGGCTGTGGTATTTTCTGGGGGCGGAATTTTTTTTTCGGGAAAGCGTCTTTCAACTTCGCTATAATATGCGTCTTAAACTGCTTTTTGTTGGGAGGAATCACCGTCAGGGGACTTCGAAATTACTTCTAGCAAGCCCGTAAAGTACATTTTCACCCACCTTGTCCTGGGCAGCCTCCAAGGTGTCCACCCCTTAAACCCTCCCCCCTGTGCCCCCCACCCCCCTCCTCCCGTTTCCGAAAGGCCAGTCTGGATCCGTTCCTGGCCCGAACGTTAGGCGATATTTAAAACCTGACCATGCCATGCTGCAAGACAAAATAATGCGCTAAGCTAAGGTTTTTCTGCCGCTCATAAGCTAACCCGACGACTTCGGAGAAATTAACCGCAGCGACGAACGCGCGCGTCGTTGCGTCTTCACTCATCGAGACCTCACAAAGCGGCGCCGTCGATCCGAAGAGCGTCCGCAGCGGACGACGGAGGAACGCGGAGCGTCCGTTCGTTTGGCCCTCCGTCGCGCAGATGGCGCCAGGCTCCGGCGCCCGCTCCGCTCTCTGATTGGCCCCGGCCGGGCGCGCCTCCTTCCTCTGGGCGCCAGACGAGGCGGGGCCTGCGCAGCGCTCCCCCTCGGAAGCGAGCCGCCATCAATCAGAGTCGGCGCCCTGCGTTGCGTGCGAAAAGGGGCGAAAAGACGCAAAGAAGCAACCACCCACCGTCATGACAGGCGGCCGCCGCCCGTGTGCCCTGTCGCGGACGCCACCCGACGCCATGCCGCCGTTCGTCAGCTAGCGACGACGCGTGCTGGTCCGCCGACGGTGCCCCCCCGGTCAACTTTTTCCTCGTGCTGCTTCGATTCCCCGCCGGCCTCGGTGAACGGCAGGCGACGGACGACATGGGACCGCCGTACTGACCGACGAAGCGTGCCGCCAGTACGATCGCTGCACTTGCCAAAGTTGGGTGACGTCGCTTCGGCCGCCGGCGAGAATTGTGTCGACTGTTTTTCGTTTGTTTGCCTTATTTTGTTGTTGCTATCGGCCTACCTATCCTGCTGTGACGCGCGCGCACGGCTCGGCTGTGTAGTGCCGACGACCAGGGGACAAGATGAGCCACCTGAGTGCGATGTACGCCACAAAGCGGCGCCGACGGAATTCTAAAAGGTGAGTGATATATTCGCTGCTTTTCCTCCACACGAAACCAGTTGTCTGCGATGTCCAGAAATTGCCCGTATCCGCTCCATGACACGAGCACGCGACGATGAACCCTGTTCACGAATGCGCATCTGTCGATTCTGCAAATAGTATACGCCGAGATGGCACAGGGTGAAGTGACAAGTGAATTCCGTGACAACGCGGCTCCAGCATAAAGATCTGATCAGTGCATGCTGGTACGTTTCCGCACGATAACGTTGCGCACCCCTTCAACACATGAGCATGTATTTGACGATTCTCATAGCACGCTTGTCAGCACGTCGAGACATGACGTCAAAGTGACGTCGCCCGATCGTCGCGCGGCAGTGTTGCGTGTGAGGAGGGAAAAAACGCGGCAAAGTGGTGGTGTGCTTGAGTGTGACGTGACCACGCATGCTCGCGTGCATGGTCCGCTAGACCGATCATCGTGCCCCCATGCACGTCACATCCTTGGCACCAGATCGTTGCCGTGCGGGGGGGCGTAAGACGGTGTGCGTGTGCGTATGTATACACCTGTATCTTGTGAAGCTCGGTGCCATGAACGGAGGAGTTTGCCGAGCGAAATTGAAAAACGATTCGAGGGTGGCAGAAATTACGCTCATTCACGTAAAAATGAAGGCGTGGGGAAGAAGAGAGAAGGTGTGGGAGGGGGGGAAAGAGCCCCACAGCTCGCGAGTCGAGTCTCGGAATCACGCGACGCGATCCGACATCGTACATGCTTCTGCGCGCGAGCTTTACGTGACGAGACATCGCGTGTGAGAAGGCTGCTACAAAATCGCGACGTGCGTGCCGGAGTACGCTTATAACGCCCCGCCGAGTAATATGCTCGAATATAGACATTTACAAGCATACCGACGCATTACAATACACAAATACGCCAAAGTGTGTTCGGCATTTTCATGAGTCTTTTTTTTTTTTCCTTTTTTATGACCAGCTCTATTTATTTTCTCAATTTGTCGAGTTCGGCCTACGTCGGTATTCGTGTTGGAGACCATGCTTACGCTGCAGCCGATCTGAATCTTCAGGGATGCACATAGGAAGACGACTGTCGGGAGCCGCAACAACAAACGTGTATTGCTTTTTTTATTATAATTCGAGGTCTAGAACAATGTTTTTCCTATTTGCAGCATATATTAAGACTTCACAGAAAGCAGCAAATCTATACGTGCAGTCAAAGAGAGAGAGAGACAGATTAAACCACTAATTGCTGCCCTTCGTGACCTCTACTACGGTAACTCTTCCAGGTTGTAGTTGCGGTTCGCACATCCTGTTTTTAATTGCTCAATTG